>NC_041388.1:340204236-340231392 GCF_002162155.2 Triticum dicoccoides | reverse complement strand
CGAGCTCGCCGTAGCTCCGCCGGCCGCGCCCGCCATCGACCCCGCCAGCCGCGCCGCCGCCCGGACAGCTCCGGCGACGCCCCGGCCATCTCCGTCCTCGCCGGCCCCCCCATCTCCATCCTCGAGCTCCGGCCGCCTCAGCTCTCTCCGGCGTCTACAGTGCATCCCGGCCAACCTCGTAAACCGCGCCCGGCCGGATCTGGATCCGGATCTTGCCTCGGTTGACTTTTTTGCCCGAAACCCTAATTTTTTTGGCATTGTTCATCGCATCGTAACTTTGCACCCGTAACTCCGTTTTGGGCATATAGCATATCAAAATGTTCATCTCAGAGAGTACATCATTTCATCTCATTGCATCATTTTCATTTGAGTTCATCTTGATGCCCGAAATGCTGATAGAAGAGTGCGATTTGAGATAATTGTCAGATCTGCTGCTCCAATTAGATATTTGTCATTTTTGCCATGATTATTGTGTGCATGATATGCCCCTGAGCTCTACATGTGTTTTGTTATATGTTTTGCCATCTATCCAGAGGTGCAACCTATGTATTTTTGTGATGTGTGTGGTGACTAGCACAAGCTTGCAAAGTGGTGCATTCGTTAATGTTGATTTCAGGGACTTAGCATTTCCACTAAGTCCTTGATCTGTTTATCTCATTATGCCATATGTTCATGTTGTTTCCTAGTGATCCGTGCCTCTTTTGAGGATTATCAGTAAGGATGTTTTGTTAATCTTGTAGTGCTCTATCCATCCATGTCTTTGTTTGCAATTATGGAGCATCCTAGCTTGAGTCAATCGAGCTCTACTTTTGCTATTTCGTGGATCTGGGCAGATTGTCTACTTGTTAGCGATTTTGCCGAGGATGTTGTAGTTGATCCGTGCATGCTATGTTATTTTTCTTGCCATGTCTAGCTTGTATTATAGGTATTCTTGATAGGTGTATTATTAGATTGTCATGACTTGCTCTGTAGTGAGTGCATCGAGCTCGTAAACATGCCTACTTGATATCTGTTTCAGCATGCTCCAGTTTTCACTAAGTCTGTGAACTGATTATGTTTTTGCCATGTTCACATGCTTGCAAATGTATTTTCTGATCCCTTTTGGCTCAAGGTCACTAAGAGACTTTTGTTAAGATCTTTGAGTAGCTCCATGCCATGCTTTACTTTGCCATGTTCAGCTCCTGTAGCATATAGTTTTCATGCTCAAAAGAGTGCTATCTGATCTGAAATTCCAGACAAGTGTTAATTTCACTAAGTCTGAAATCTGTTTACCAAATGCATTTTTGCCATGCTTGTTTGAACCTGTTATTGGATGAATTGGCCGTATCTCAGTGCTAGTCTTTTGTTAAGCATCATGAATGGATCCCTGCCATGTATTATGTTGCCATGTTTGAGTGATGTAGCATGTTCATCTTGTTGCATTTAGATGGCTACTTGCTATAAATCGCAGACCGGTGTCATTTTTGAATCGCTTGCCATTTCCAAACCGTAACTCCGATTCGGGTGATCTTTATATAGTTTTCAAGAGATTTCATCTCATCTTTCTAGTGGCACACTTGGATTTCCATGTTGAGGCCAGGTTCATGCATTCCTTGTCAAATCTTGCATATGCATCGCATATCGCATCCCGCATAGCATACCATCTTTGCATCATGTTGTTTGAGTTTGCACGTGGTTGATTGTGTCCTTGTTGCTTGTTTGTCTTGTTTGGGTAGAGCCGGGAGATGAGTTCGCTAACGAGGAGCCCGTTGAGTTTGCTTTCGAGGATCCAGTCAACTCTGACAACTTTGCAGGCAAGATGATCATACCCTCGAAATCACTACTATCTTTGCTATGCTAGATGCTTGCTCTTTTGCTATGCCTATGCTACGATGCCTACCACTTGCTTATCATGCCTCCCAAATTGCCATGTCAAACCTCTAACCCACCATGTCCTAGCAAACCGTTGATTGGCTATGTTACCGCTTTGCTCAGCCCCTCTTATAGCGTTGCTAGTTGTAGGTGAAGATTGGAGGCCGTTCCTTGTTGGAACATTATTTACTTGTTGGGATACCATTATATTGCGTTGTTATCTTAATGCATCTATATACTTCGTGCAGGGTGGAAGGCTCGGCCTCTCGCCTTGTGTTTTGTTCCACTCTTGCCGCCCTAGTTTTCGTCATATCGGTGTTATGTTCCCGGATTTTGCGTTCCTTACGTGGTTGGGTTATAATGAGAACCCCTTGATAGTTCGCCTTGATTAAAGCTTTTCCAGCAATGCCCAACCTTGGTTTTACCATTTGCCACCTAGCCTCTTTTTCCCTTGGGTTTCCGGAGCCCGAGGGTCATCTTATTTAAACACCCCCCGGGCCAGTGCTCCTCTGAGTGTTGGTCCAACCTAGAGCCCCTTGCAGCGCCACCTCGGGGAAACTCGAGGGCTGGTTTTAGTTGTACGGATTGCTTATCCAATTGTGCCCTGAGAACGAGATATGTGCAGCTCCTATCGGATTTGTCAGCACATTCGGGCGGTGTTGTTGGATTTGTTTTAACTTGTCGAAGTGTCTTGAAGAACCGGGATACCGAGTCTAATCGGAATGTCTCGGGAGGAGGTCTATTCCTTCGTTGACCATGAGAGCTTGTCATGGGCTAAGTTGGGACTCCCCTGCAGGGATTTGAACTTTCGAAAGCCGTGCCCGCGGTTATGGGCAGATGGGAATTTGTTAATGTCTGGTTGTAGATAATTCGAACCTTAACTTAATTAAAATGAATCTACTGTGTGAGTTACCGTGATGGTCTCTTCTTGGTGGAGTCCGGGAAGTGAACACGGTGTTGGAGTAATGCTTGCCGCAGGATGCCCTCTAGTTACTCGCTCGCGCTTTGCCTCCTCTTCTCGCTCTCTTTTGCGAACAAGTTAGCCACCATATATGCTAGTCGCTTGCTGCAGCTCCACATATTTACCTTGCCTTACCTATTTAAGCTTAAATAGTCTTGATCGCGAGGGTGCGAGATTGCTGAGTCCTTGTGACTCACAGATTACTTCCAAACCAGATGCAGGGACTGATGATTCCGCTCCAGATGACGCACTTGAGCTCAAGTGGGAGTTCGACGAGGACTCACGCCGATATTATGTGTCTTTCCCTGATGATCAGTAGTGGTGCCCAGTTGGGGTGATCGGGACCGTGTCGCATGTTGGGTTGTTCTTTTATTTTGGCGCCGTAGTCGGGCCATGAGTGTTTGAATGTTGTAATGCTATTTATGTACTTTGATTGACGTGGCGAGTGTAAGCCAACTATGTATCTCCCCTTTTATTATCTATATTACATGGGATGTTGTGAAGATTGCCTAACTTGCGACATTGCTTTCAATGCGGTTATGCCTCTAAGTCGTGCCTCGACACGTGGGAGCTATAGCCGCATCGAGGGCGTTACATTGATAATGGATCACATCATTAGGTGAATGATGTGATGGACAAGACCCAATCCTAAGCCTAGCACAAAGATCGTGTAGTTCGTATGCTAAAGCTTTTCTAATGTCAAGTATCATTTCCTTAGACCATGAGATTGTGCAACTCCCGGATACCATAGGAGTGCTTTGGGTGTGCCAAACGTCACAACGTAACTGGGTGGCTATAAAGGTTCACTACAGGTATCTCCAAAAGTGTCTGTTGGGTTGGCGTGAATCGAGACTGCGATTTGTCACTCCGTGTAAACGGAGAGGTATCTCTGGGCCCACTCGGTAAGACATCATCTTAATGTGCACAATGTGATCAAGGAGTTGATCATGGGATGATGTGTTATGGAACGAGTAAAGAGACTTGCCGGTAATGAGATTGAACAAGGTATCGGGATACCGACGATCGAATCTCGGGCAAGTATCGTACCGCTAGACAAAGGGAATTGTATACGGGATTGATTAAGTCCTTGACATCGTGGTTCATCCGATGAGATCATCATGGAGCATGTGGGAGCCAACATGGGTATCCAGATCCCGCTGTTGGTTATTGACCGGAGAGTTTTCTCGGCCATGTCTGCATGACTCCCGAACCCGTAGGGTCTACATACTTAAGGTTCGATGACGCTAGGGTTATAGGGAAAGTATGTACGCGGTTACCGAATGTTGTTCGGAGTCCCGGATGAGATCCCGGACATCACGAGGAATTCCGGAATGGTTCGGAGGTAAAGATTGATATATAGGAAGTATGGTTTTGGCCACCGGAAGTGTTCCGGGCATCACCGATAGTGTACCGGGACCACCGGAGGGGTCCGGGGGTCCACCAGGTGGGGCCACCAGCCCCGGAGGCATACATGGGCCAATAGTGGGAAGGGACCAGCCCCTAGGTGGGCTGGGGCGCCTCCCCACCAAGGCCCATGTGCCTGGAGAGAAGAGGGGGCAAACCCTAAGGGCAGATGGGCCCTAAGGCCCATGCCTGGTGCGGCCCCCTCTCCCCCCCACTTGGCCGCCACCCCAGATGGGGATTGGGGTTGCCGCCACCCCTAGGGTGGAAACCCTAGGTGGGGGCGCAGCCCTCCCTCCCCCCTATAAATAGTGGAGGCAAAGGGGCATCCCAACACATGAAGTCCTTCCCCTATTGGCGCAGCCCTACCCCTCTTCCTCCTCGTCTCTCGTAGTGCTTGGCGAAGCCCTGCTGGAGTCCCGCGCTCCTCCACCACCACCACGCCGTCGTGCTACTGCTGGATGGAGTCTTCCCCAACCTCTCCTTCTCCCCTCGCTGGATCAAGGCGTAGGAGACGTCACCGGGTTGTACGTGTGTTGAACGCGGAGGTGCCGTCCGTTCGGCACTAGGATCATCGGTGATTTGGATCACAACGAGTACGACTCCATCAACCCCGTTCACTTGTACGCTTCTGCTTAGCGATCTACAAGGGTATGTAGATGCACTCTGCTTCCCCTCGTTGCTAGATTACTCCATAGATTGATCTTGGTGATGCGTAGAAAATTTTAAAATTCTGCTACGATCCCCAACAGAGGTATCTCTGGGCCCACTCGGTAATGCATCATCATAACAAGCTCAATGTGACCAAGTGGTTGATCACATGATCATGCATTACGGTACGAGTAAAGTGACTTGCCGGTAACAAGATTGAACGAGGTATTGGGATACCGACGATCGAGTCTCGGGCAAGTAACGTACCGATTGACAAAGGGAACTGTATACGGGATTGATTGAATCCTCGACATCGTGGTTCATCTGATGAGATCATCGAGGAGCATGTGGGAGCCAACATGTGCATCCAGATCCCGTTGTTGGTTATTGACCGGAGAGTCGTCTCGGTCATGTCTGCGTGTCTCCCGAACTCGTAGGGTCTACACACTTAAGGTTCGGTGACGCTAGGGTTGTTGAGATATTAGTATACGGTAACCCGAAAGTTGTTTGGGGTCCCGGATGAGATCCCGGACGTCACGAGGAGTTCCGGAATGGTCCGGAGGTGAAGATTTATATATAGGAAGTCAAGTTTCGGCCATCGGGAAAGTTTCGGGGGTAATCGGTATTGTATCGGGACCACCGGAAGGGTCCCGGGGATCCATCGGGTGGGGCCACCAATCCCGGAGGGCCCCATGGGCTGAAGTGGGAGGGGAACCAGCCCCTAGTGGGCTGGTGCGCCCCCCATGGGCCCCCCTGCGCCTAGGGTTGGAAACCCTAGGGGTGGGGGGCACCCCACTTGGCTTGGGGGCACTCCACCCCCTTGGCCGCCGCCCCCCTTGGAGATCTCATCTCCTAGGGCCGGCGCCCCCCTAGGGGTCCTATATATAGTGGGGGGAGGGAGGGCAGCCGACCCCTTGCCCCTGGCACCTCCCTCTCCCTCCCGTGACACTCCTCCCTCTCCCTGAGCTTGGAGAAGCCCTACCGAGATCACCGTTGCTTCCACCACCACGCCGTCGTGCTGCTGGATCTCCATCAACCTCTCCTTCCCCCTTGCTGGATGAAGTTGAAGGAGACGTCTTCCCAACTGTACGTGTGTTGAACGCGGAGGTGCCGTCCGTTCGGCGCTAGGTCATCGGTGATTTGGATCATGACGAGTACGACTCCATCAACCCCGTTCTCTTGAACGCTTCCGCTCGCGATCTACAAGGGTATGTAGATGCACTCTCCTCTCCCTCGTTGCTATATGACTCCATAGATTGATCTTGGTGATGCGTAGAAAATTTGAAAATTCTGCTACGTTCCCCAATAGTGGGATGAAGCGGCCCGGACCGACCTTACACGTACGCTTACGTGAGACTGGTTCCACCGACTGACATGCACTTGATGCATAAGGTGGCTGGCGGGTGTCTGTCTTTCCCACTTTAGTCGGATCGAATTGAATGAAAAGGGTGCTTATGAAGGGTAAATAGCAATTGGCATATCACCGTTGTGGTTTTGCGTAGGTAAGAAACATTCTTGCTAGAAACCCATAGCAGCCACGTAAAACATGCAACAACAATTAGAGGACGTCTAACTTGTTTTTACAGGGTATGCTATGTGATGTGATATGGCCAAAAGGATGTGATGAATGATATATGTGATGTATGAGATTGATCATGTTCTTGTAATAGGAATCACGACTTGCATGTCGATGAGTATGACAACCGGCAGGAGCCATAGGAGTTGTCTTAATTTATTTATGACCTGCGTGTCATTGAAAACGCCATGTAATTACTTTACTTTATTGCTAACCGTTAGCCATAGTAGTAGAAGTAATAGTTGGCGAGTCAACTTCATGAAGACACGGTTATGGAGATCATGATCATGGTGTCATGCCGGTGACGACGGTGTTCATGACGCGCCTCAAAGATGGAGATCAAAGGCGCAAGATGATATTGGCCATATCATGTCACTTTATGATTTGCATGTGATGTTTGTCATGTTTACATCTTATTTGCTTAGAACGACGGTAGCATAAATAAGATGATCCCTCACTAAAATTTCAAGAAAGTGTTCCCCCCTAACTGTGCACCGTTGCGAAGGTTCGTTGTTTTGAAGCACCACGTGATGATCGGGTGTGATAGATTCCAATATTAGAATAGAACGGGTGTAAGCCATATTTACACATGCAAAACACTTAGGTTGACTTGACGAGCCTAGCATGTACAGACATGGCCTCGGAACACAAGAGACCGAAAGGTCGAACATGAGTCGTATAGTAGATACAATCAACATGGAGATGTTCACCGTTGATGACTAGTCCGTCTCACGTGATGATCGGACACGGCCTAGTCGATTCGGATCATGTATCACTTAGATGACTAGAGGGATGTCTATCTGAGTGGGAGTTCATTGAATAATTTGATATTATGAACTTAATTATCATGAACATAGTCTAAATTGTCTTTGAAAATTATGTTGTGGATTAATAGCTCGTGCTTTAGCTCTTTGTTTTAATACGTTCCTAGAGAAAGACTAAGTTGAAAGATATTGTAAGCAATTGTGCGGACTAGGGCCGTAGTATGAGGATTGTCCTCACTGCTACACAGAAGGCTTCTGTCCTTGATTCACCGCTCTGTGTGCCAACCCCTCTGGCGTCGTCTGTGGATGTTGTGAACATCTGGTAGACACGTTCTGATGACTACTTGATAGTTTAGTGCGCCATGCTTTACGCCTTAGAGTCGGGGCTCCAAAAGTGTTTTGAACGCCATAGAACATATGAGATGTTCGAAGAGCTGAAATTGGTATTTCAGGCTCATGCCCATGTTGAGAGGTTGAGACCTCTGACAAGACCTTTGCCTACAAGATGGAGGAGAATAGCTCAGCCAGTGAGCATGTGCTCAGAATGTCTGGGTACTTCAATCACTTGAATCAAGTGGGAGTTAATCTTCCAGATAAGAGAGTGGTTGAAAAAAAGTTCTCCAGTCGCTATCACCAAGCTACTAGAGTTTCATGATGAACTATAACATGCAAGGGAAGATAATCTCGGAGCTGTTCATCATGCTCAAGGCCGTACAGGTAGAAATCAAGAAGGCACATCAAGTGTTGATGGTTAACAAGAGCACTAGTTTCAAAGAAGGGCAAGGGCAAGAAGGGAAACTTCTTGAATGACAAGCCAGTTGCCGCTCCAGTGCAGAAACCCAAGAACCCAAACCCGAGACAAAGTGCTTCTATTAGGGGAACGGTCACTGGTAGCGGAACTGCCTCAAATACTTGGTAGATAAGAAGGTTGTCAACTTCAACAAAAGTATATATGATATATGCATATTATTGATGTGTACCTTACTAGTACTCCTAGTAGCACTTGGGTATTAGATACCGGTTCAGTTGCTAATATTGGTAACTCAAAACAAAAGCTACAGAATTAACGGAGACTAGCTAAGGGCGAGGTGACGATGTGTGTTGGAAGTGTTTCCAAGGTTGATGTGATCACCATCGCACACTCCCTCTACCTTCAGGATTAGTGTTGAACCTAGATAAATGTTGTTTGCATTGGTGTCTGCGTTGAGCATGAACATGATTAGATCATGTTTATTGCAATATGGTTATTCATTTAAGACAGAGAATAATGGTTATTCTGATTACATGAATAATACCTTCTATGGTCATGCACCCAATGTGAATGGTTTATTGAATCCCGGTCGTAGTTATACACATGTTCATAAAATTGATGCCAAAAGATGTAGAGTTGATAATGATAGTACCACTTTCATGTGGCACTATCGCTTAGGTCATATTGGTGTAAAGTGCATGAAAGAACCTCCATGCTAATGGACTTTTGAAGTCACTTGATTTTGAATCACTTGACACATGCGAACCATGCCTCTTTGGCAAGATGACTAAAACCCCGTTCTTTGGAACAATGGAACGGGCAAGTGACTTGTTGGAAATCATACATGCTGATGTGTGCGGTCCGATGAGCGTTGACGCGCGCGGTGGATGTCGTTATTTTCTCACCTTCACCGGTGAATTGAGTAGATATGGGTATATTTACTTAATGAAGCATAAGTCTGAAATGTTTGAAAAGTTCAAGAAATTTGAGAGTTAATTTGAGAATCATCATAACAAGAAGATCAAGTTCCTTCGATCTGATCAAAGGGAAAGTATCTGAGTTATGATTTTGGCAATCACTAAAGACAAGGTGGAATCGTTTCACAGTTGACGCCTCCTGGAACACCATAGCATGATGGTGTGTCTGAACATCGTAATCGAACCTCATTAGATATGGTGTATGATGTCTCTTACCAATCTACCGCTATTTTTGGGGGTTATGCATTAAATACAATTACATTCACTTTAAATAGGGCACCATCTAAGTCCATGGAGACGACACCGTATGAACTATGGTTTGGCAAGAAACCAAAGTTGTTGTTTCTTAAGGTTTGGGGCTACGATGCTTATGTCGATAGGCTTTGGTCAGAAAAGCTCGAACCCAAAGTGGAAAATTGTATCTTCATAGAATACCCAAACAAGACGATTGGGTATACCTTCTATCTCAGATCTGAGGGCAAAGTGTTTGTCACTAAGAATAGGTCCTTCCTCAAGAAATAGTCTCTCGAAAGAATTGAGTGGGAGGAAGATAGCACTTGATGAGGTTGTTGAACCTTCACTCCAACCAGAGAGTAGCGCATCACAGAAAGATGTTTCTGTGGCAACTATGTCAGTTGAAGAGAAAGCTAATGATGATGATCATGAAGCTTCAGATCAAGTTACTATCGAACCTTGTAGGTCGACAAGGGTGTGTACAACTTCTCAGTGGTAACCCTGTCTTAAAGGTCATGTTGTTGGACAACGATGAACCTATGAGCTATGAAGAAGCGATGGTGGGCCCGAATTCCAACAAATGGCTGGAAGCCATGAAATCCGAGATAGGATCCATGTATGAGAACAAAGTATGGACTTTGGTGGACTTGCTCGATGAACGGTGAGCCATTGAGAATAAATGGATCTTTAAGAAGAAGACAAACGCTGATGGTAATGTCACCATTTGTGAAGCTCAACTTGTCTCAAAGAAGTTTCCGACAAGTTCAAGGAGTTGACTATGATGAGACTCTCTCAATCATAGCGATGCTAAAGTCTGTTAGAACTATGTTAGTAGTTGCTGCATTTCATTTACGAAATCAGGAAGATGGATGTCAAAACAAAGTTTCCTTGCCGGTTTCCGTGAGGAAAGGTTGTATGTGATACAACCAAAGGTTTTTGTCAATCCTAAGGATGCTAAAAGGTATGCAAACTCCAGCGATCCTTCTATGGACTGGAGCAAGCATCTCGGAGTTGGAACATACACTTTTATGAGGCGATCAAAGCATTTGGGTTTATACAAAGTTTGCAAGAAACTTGTATTTGCAAGAAAGTGAGTGGGACCACTACAACATTTCTGATAGGTATATATGGATGGCATATTGTTGATCGGAAATGATGTAGAATTTCTAGAAAGCATAAAGGTTTGTTTGAATGAAGTTTTTCAAAGGAAGACATGTGTAAAACTTCTTACATGTTGGGTATCAAGATCTATATAGATAGATCAAGACGCCTGATAATACTTTCACAGAGCACATACCTTGACATGATCTTGAAGGAGTTCAAGATGGATCCTTCAAAGAAGAAGTTCTTGCCTGAGTTGTGAGGTGTGAAGTTAAGACTTGAAGCTCGACCACGGCAGAAGAAAGAGAAAGGACGGAAGTCGTCCCCTATGCCTTAGCCATAGGCTCTATACGATATACCATGATGTGTACCGTGATGTGCCTTGCCATGTGTCTGGCAAGGGGGTACAAGAGTGATCCAGGAGTGGATCATTGGACAGCGGTCAAAATTGTCCTTGGAATAAGGAAATATTTCTCAGTTATGGAGGTGATAAAGAGTTCGGCGTAAAGGGTTACGTCGATGCAAGCTTTAGCACCTATCCGGATGACTCTGAGTAGCAAACCGGATACGTATAGTCAAGCAACCATTTGGAATAGCTCCAAGTGGAGCATAGTAGCAACATCTACAATATGAAATCGAGATTTGCGAAGAACACATGGATCTGAATGTTGCAGACCCATTGACTGACACTTCTCTCGTAAGCATAACATGATCAAACCCTAGAAATCATTGAGTGTTAATCACATGGTGATGTGAACTAGATTATTGACTCTAGTAAACTCTTGGGTGTTAATCACATGGCGATGTGAACTAGATTATTGACTCTAGTAAACTCTTCGGGTGTTAGTCACATGGCGATGTGAACTATGAGTGTTAATCACATAACGATGTGAACTAGATTATTGACTCTAGTGCAAGTGGGAGACTGTTGGAAATATGCCCTAGAGGCAACAATAAAATGGTTATTATTATATTTCCTTGTTCATGATAATTTTCTATTGTTCATGCTATAATTGTATTAACTGGAAACCGTAATGCATGTGTGAATACATAGACCACAACATGTCCCTAGTAAGCCTCTAGTTGACTAGCTCGTTGATCAATAGATGGTTATGGTTTCCTGACCATGGACATTGGATGTCGTTGATAACGGGATCACATCATTAGGAGAATGATGTGATGGACAAGACCCAATCCTAAGCATAGCACAAGATCGTGTAGTTCGTTTGCTAAAGCTTTTCTAATCTCAAGTATCATTTCCTTAGACCATGAGATTGTGCAACTCCCGGATACTGTAGGAATGCTTTGAGTGTGCCAAACATCACAATGTAACTGGGTGGCTATAAAGGTGCATTACGGGTATCTCCGAAAGTATCTGTTGGGTTGGTACGAATCGAGATTGGGATTTGTCACTCTGTATGACGGAGAGGTATCTCTGGGCCCACTCGGTAATGCATCATCATAATGAGCTCAATGTGACTAAGGAGTTGGTCACGGGATCATGCATTACTGAACGAGTAAAGAGACTTGCCGGTAACGAGATTGAATGAGGTATGGGGATACCGACGATCGAATCTCGGGCAAGTAACATACTGATAGACAAAGGGAATTGCATACGGGATTGATTGAATCCTCGACATCGTGGTTCATCCGATAAGATCATCGTGGAACATGTGGGAGCCAACATGGGTATCCAGATCCCGCTGTTGGTTATTGGCCGGAGAGATGTCTCGGTCATGTCTGCATGGTCCCCGAACCCGTAGGGTCTACACACTTAAGGTTCAGTGACGCTAGAGTTGTTATGGGAAATAGTATGTGGTTACCAAAGGTTGTTCGGAGTCCCAGATGAGATCCCGGACGTGACGAGGAGTTCCGGAATGGTCCGGAGGAGAAGATCGATATATTGGACGAAGGGTATTGGAGTCCGGAATTGTTCCGGGGGTGCCGGGTGACGACCTGCGTGTCCGAAAGGCGTTTCAGAGGCCCCGACAAGCGTTGGGGGCCTTATGGGCCAAGGGGAGGGGGCACATCAGCACACTAAGGGGCTGAGCGCCCCTCCCACCCCATCTCACGTAACCTGGAGAGGTGGGGGCGCCTCCCCTAGGGCAGCCACCCCTCCCGGCTTGGGGAGCAAGTTTCCTAGGGGTGGGGGCGCCCAAACCCATCTAGGGTTTCCCATGTGGCCGCCTCCCCTCCCCTAGGGAACCCTAGGGCACCTCCTCCACCCCCCTTCCCCCTATATATAGTGAGGGAGAGAGAGGGCAGCGACACCCTTCCCCTGGCGCAACCCCTCCCCCTCTCCTACACCTCCTCCTCCTCCGTAGCGCTTGGCGAAGCCCTGCCGGAGAACCACGAGCTCCATCACCACCACGCCATCGTGTTGTCAGAGTTCTCCCTCAACTTCTCCTCTCCCCTGGCTTGATCAAGAAGGAGGAGACGTCCCCGGGCTGTACGTGTGTTGAACACGGAGGCGCCGTTGTTCGGCGCTTAGATCGAAATCGACCGCGATCTAAATCGTTGCGTGTACGACTCCACCAACCGCGTTCTTGTAACGCTTCCGCTTAGAGATCTTCAAGGGTATGAAGATGCACTCCCTCTCTCTCGTTGCTAGTATCTCCTAGATTGATCTTGGGGACACGTAGGATTTTTTTTGAATTATTGCTACGTTCCCTAACACTTGGACCAAATATATTACACAACAAGTGGGATGGGGACGGGGATGGAACAATGCTATATGTACCTGTTACCCTACTTGTATACATATGACTAGTGGGCTCATAAACCCTAGCTCCCTCCCATCTAACTAAAAATTTGCATCATCCCACCCAATAGCGCACAAAAAATACATGAACCTTGAGCGGCTGAGCCCAATGGCCCAAAACGACTTAACCTAGCCTAGCCAGTGGCAAAGCCCGTTCCAGCTGGGCAGTCTTTTTTGTTGTTGTTGATAAAATCAACATATACATGTATAATTCTTGTAAAAAATAATAACAAATTCATATGTCTGACCACACAATTTTAGATCGACCACACAAGATTCAAGTCATGGCACTACCACCGGCCTAGCTTAAAGGCTAAATTTCTTATGTATAGTGTGCTACTACTTCGAGTGCGGGTTTCCCCGCAGGGATGAAATACCCGATGGGGAAGAGGATGCTTTTTTATCCACATACGCCAGGGATGGGGATGGGCATCGGGATGGTCTCACGGGTGTGTGTGGGTGATATTATAGTAAATCCCAACTGGGTATTCCCCATTGTCACTTTGAGGCTAGATGGACCACAATCCGAGTACATTATTAACTGCCTCACAAGGTCTTCTTGTTCATCAAATGGACGTTAAGATAACTTTCCTAAATGGAGAGTCAGAGAAGAAAATTTGCATGGAACGAAAGATGGATTTGTAGTATCGGGTTAGGAAAGGAAGATATGCAATTTACTAAAATCTTTGCATGGCCTAAAACTAGCACATAAGCACTAACAATAGAAATTTATCAAGACTTCGAATTTCATAGGCTTTGTTGTCAATGAAAACGAAAAATGTGTCTGCTACCATTATGGTGGAGGCAAGGGAGTGATCATTTGCTTGTATGTTGATGCATACTAATCTTTGGCACCAAGGAATCTGTGAAGTAGGATCTGGGAAAACAAATCTTTGCAGTTGGAGAGAACATTTCCTAAAATCACTCATCTAAACATGTAGTTCTATCACGGATACAGTAAAGCGGACTGATTATTCTTAATGTGCTCTGTTACTTGTGTAAGCGAAGATGTTGCCTTACAGGGTTGTCTTTGAAAAAAAACCTTTATGAGCTAGGTTGCTGGTCACATTCTATGATATTGGGTAATCTCTGGTAAGCTCATGAAAGGCCAGGAGTATGACTTATATGCTCCATCCATGGAATAGCATTGGCAAACATATAACACTAGCGACATTTAGTAAAACTTTTCTGCGCAAGACTGATATCAAGACATTCCATTGTTCACTTGTGAATAAGTCTAGCTACTTCTCTAGGTGTATGTTCAACACCAATGGGTCTCCACCTAGTTGCGTGTCTATCAAACAATGCACTTGTAACAACCTCGATGCGACTATAGCTCCCACGTGTCGAGGCACGACTTAGAGACATAATCGCATTGAAGGCATATGTCGCAAGTTAGGCAATCTTCACAACATCCCATGTAATATGAATAATAAAGGGGAGATAACATAGTTGGCTTACACTCGCCACGTCAATCAAGTACATAAATAACATTACATCATCCAAACACTCATGGCCCGACTACGGCGCCAAAATAAAAGAGAACCCAACATGCGACAAGGCCCCGAATCAAACCCCAACTAGGCACCACTACTGATCATCGGGAAAGGAAACATAGTATCGCTGAGAGTCTTCGTCGAACTCCCACTTGAGCTCATACTCGTCACCTGGAGCGGAATCACCTGGACCTGCATCTGGAGTTATAGTATCTGTGAGCCACAGGGACTCAGCAATCTCGCACCCTCGTGATCAAGACTATTTAAGCTTATAGGAAGGGTAAGGCAAATATATGTGGAGCTGCAGCAAGCGACTAGCAAGTATGGTGGCTAACTTATTCGCAAAGGAGAGCGAGAAGAGGAGGCAAAGCGCGAGCGAGAAACTAGAGAGCTACCTGCGCAAACATTACTCCAACACCGTGTCCACTTCCCGGACTCTGCCGAGAAGAGGCCATCACGGTAACACACTCGGTTGATTCATTTTAATTAATTGAGGTTCAAGTTATCTACAACCGGACATTAACAAATTCCCATCTGCCCATAACCGCGGGCACGGCTTTCGAAAGTTTAATCCCTGCAGGGGAGTCCCAACTTAGCCCATGACAAGCTCTCACGGTCAACGAAGGAATAGACCTCCTCCCAAGACGTTCCGATCAGACTCGGTATCTCGGTAACTCAAGACACTTCGACAGGTTAAAACAAGACCAGCAACACCGCCCGAATGTGCCGACAAATCCCGATAGGAGCTGCACATATATCGTTCTCAGGGAACACTTAGATAGGTCAAGCTACGAGTAAAACCAACCCTCAAGTTTCCCCGAGGTGGCCCCGCAGGCTGCCCGGTTCGGACCAACACTCAGAGGGAGCACTGGCCTGGGGGGGGGGTTAAAATAAGATGACCCTTGGGCTCCGGTAACCCAAGGGAAAAAAAGAGGCTAGGTGGCGAATGGTAAAACCAAGGTTGGGCATTGCTGTAAAAGCTTTAAACAAGGCGAACTATCAAGGGGTTCCCATTATAACCCAACCACGTAAGGAACGCAAAATCCGGGAACATAACACTGATATGACGGAAACTAGGGCGGCAAGAGTGGAACAAAACACTAGGCAAGAGGCCGAGCCTTCCACCCTTTACCAAGTATATAGATGCATTAAGATAACATAGCAATATAATGATATCCCAACAAGTAAATAAATGTTCCAACAAGGAACGGCTCCAATCTTCACCTGCAACTAGCAACGCTATAAGAGGGGCTGAGCAAAGCGGTAACATAACCAATCAACGGTTTGCTAGGACAATGGTGGGTTAGAGGTTTGACATGGCAATTTGGGAGGCTGACAAGCAAAAGGTAGGCATCGTAGCATTGGCATAGCAAGAGCGAGCAAACTAGCATAGCAAAGATAGTAGTGATTTCGAGGGTATGATCATCTTGCCTGCAAAGCTGTCAGAGTTGACTGGATCCTCAAGAGCAAACTCAACGGGCTCCTCGTTAGCAAACTCATCTCCCGGCTCTACCCAACAAGACAAACAAGCAACAAGGATACAATCAACCACGTGCAAGACCAAGCCATATAATGAAATGACGATATGCTATGCGGGATGCGATGCAGGATGCAAAATGCAAGATATGACAGGAAATGCATGAAGCTGGCCTCAACTTGGAATTCCAAGGGTGCCACTGGAAAGATGAGATAAAATCGCTTGAAAACGATATAAAGAATGCCGGAATCGGAGTTATGGTTTGGAAATGGCAAGCGTTTCAAAAATGACACCGGTCTGCGTTTTACAGCAAGTAGGCATCTAAATGCAATGAGATGAACATGCTACAGCACCCAAACATGACAACAAAATGCATGGCAGGGATGTACACAAGATGCTTAACAAAAGTCTAGCACTGAGCTACGGCCAATTCATCCATTATGAGGTTCAAACAAGCATGTCAAAAACGCAAATGCAAAACAGATTTCAGACTTAGTGAAATTAACACTTGTCTGAAATTTCAGATCATGAAGCCCTCTTCGGAGCAGAAAAACAACATGATACATGACCTGATTAAGACAAAGAAGAACATGGCATGGAGCTACTCAACAAGTTTAACAAAGACCCAAAGTGACCTGGGGCCAAAAGGGTTCATAAAATATACTAACGGGCACACAAACATAACTAAAACACAATCAGTTTTCAGACTTAGTGAAAACTGAGACATGCTGAAATATAACTCACGAAGGCATGTAAAAGAGCTCGATGCACTCACTACGGTGCAAGTCATGGCAAAGCAAGCATACATCCATTAAGAAGGCACAAAATACAAGCTAGCGATGGCAAGAACAATGGCATAGCATTCACGGATCAACTACAACAACGCCGGCAAAATCGCAAATGAGTTGACGATCTGCCCAGATTCACCACGAAGCAAAAGTAGATCTCGATTGACTCAAGCTAAGGTGCTCCATAATTGCAAGTAAAGACATGGATGGATAGATCATAACATGATTAACAAAACTCCTTTACTGATCATCCTCAAAAGAGGCACGAATCACTAGGAAACAAGCTGAACATATGGCATCATGAACTAAATAATCCCAGACTTGGTGAAAACTACCAAGTCCCTGAAAACAGATTTACCGGATGCCTCACTTTGCAAGCTTGCACAAGTCACCACACACATCCTAAAAATGCATGGGTTGCACCTCTGGAAACATAACAAAATGCTTAACAAAACATATGAAGGACTCAAAGGCATATCATGCACACAACAATCATGGCAAAAATGACAAAAGTCTAAGATGAACTAGCAGATCTGACAAATAACTCACGAAGCCTCCTTCTAACAGCATCTCGGGCATCAAGACGAACTCAAATGAAAATGTTGCAATGGAATGAAATGATTTACTCATCGAGACGAACATTTTGATATACTATAAGTCCAAATCGGAGCTACAGATGCAAAGTTACGGTAGGTCAAAGTATGCACAAAATTATAAGGGAGAGGGGAAAAAGTCAACCCAGATCTAGGGTTCCTCGTGGGCGCGCGAACCGAGGCGAGATCCGAGCTCGCCGGAGAAGACTTGTTCGTCGGAGATGGTGGCCGCCGAGGGGAGGAGAAGCCGGGACGGCTCCGGCCGGCGTGGATGCGGCGGCGGCGGCGCGTGGAGGCGGCGGCGGTGGCGCGTGGAGGCGGCGGTCGGCGAGGTGGTGCGGCGCGGCGGCGGCGGCAGCCGGGCGCGAGGCGGCGGAGGACGGTGGAGGACGACGGCAGGGCGGATCGGCGTCGGGGACGAGGTGCCGGGCGGCGGCGGCGGTGGCCCGGGCGTCGGGGGGCCAACGCGGGCCGGGCGGGCCGCGCGGGGAGGCGCCGGCGGGGAGGCCACGTGGCGGGAGGAGAGTGGCTGAGGCGGCGGCGGACGGACACGTCCGGCTCGCGCGGACGTTGTCCGGCGGCGGCGGAGAGGTTTTTTTTAGGGTTTCATGGGGGAGGAGATCCGAAAATGGAGGGGTGTATTTATAGGCATAAGTGGAGCCAGGAGAGTCCAAATGAGGTGCGGTTTTCGGCCACGCGATCGTGATCGAACGCTCTAGGACATGGAGCAGAGTTTGGTGGGTTTTGGGCCAAATTGGAGGGGTGTTGGGCTGCAACACACACGAAGCCCTATTCGGTCCCTCAGTTAACCGTTGGAGTACCAAACGAAGTCCAAATGATACGAAACTTGACAGGCGGTCTACCGGTAGTAAACCGAGGCCGCTTGGCAAGTCTCGGTCCAATCCGGAAATGCTTAATCCCCACACACGAAAGAAAGCTAGAAATGACCACCGGAGGAGAACGAAGCGCCGGAATGCAAAACGGACAACGGGGAAAATGCTCGAATGCATGAGACGAACACGTATGCAAATGCAATGCACATGATGACATGATATGAGATGCATGACAAAGAAAACAACACACGGAGACAAAGACCCGAACCCGAGGAAATAAATAACTTAACGCCGGAAACGGCAAGAGTTGGAGTACAAATAGGGAAAGTTACATCCGGGGTGTTACAACACTCCACCACTACGAAAAGATCTCGTCCCGAGATCTAGGACTGAAAGAACGCCGGGTACTCAGAATGGAGGTGATCCTCGCGTTCCCAGGTAGCTTCACGGTCGGAATGGTGTGACCACTTGACTTTGAGGAATTTGATTGACTTGTTGCGAGTCTTGCGTTCAGTCTCTTCAAGAATAGCGACTGGGTGCTCACAATAAGAGAGATCTTCTTGGAGCTCAATGTCCTCGAAGTTGACTGTGCGGTCAGGAGTCTTGAAGCACTTTCGAAGCTGAGAGACATGGAACACATCATGGACATTTGCAAAGTTTGAAGGAAGCTTGAGTTGATAGGCGAGGTCGCCTCTCTTGCTGACAATCTTGAAAGGTCCCACGTATCTAGGGGCAAGCTTCCCTTTGATACCGAAGCGACGAGTACCTTTCATACGAGAGACGCGGAGGTAAACATGATCTCCGATCTCGAAAGCCAAATCATGGTGCTTACTATCATAGTAGCTCTTCTGGCGAGATTGGGCTGCTTTGAGGTTATCACGAATGACTTTGCACATTTCTTCTGCTTCTGTGATTAAGTCATTACCCAAAAGATGACGTTCACCGGTTTCAGACCAGTTGAGAGGGGTACGGCACTTCCTGCCATACAGAATTTCAAATGGGGCCTTGCCCGAACTTGCTTGAAAACTATTGTTGTAGGAGAATTCAGCATAAGGAAGACAATCCTCCCACTTCATGCCGAAGGAGATCACACAAGCCCTGAGCATATCTTCAAGAATCTGGTTGACATGCTCGACTTGACCGCTTGTTTGAGGATGGAAAGTTGTGCTGAAGCGGATGTTAGTGCCCATGGCCTTCTGAAAAGAATCCCAAAACTTGGAGGTAAAGATGCTGCCATGGTCTGAAGATATCACTTGAGGAATACCGTGCAGAGAGACAATTCGAGAGGTATAGAGTTCCGCCAATTGAGCTGCAGTGATCGACTCTTTGATAGGCAGAAAGTGAGCCACTTTGGTGAGCTTGTCGATGACAACGAATATAGCATCATTGCCACGCTTGGACTTTGGAAACCCAGTCACGAAGTCCATCTCAATGTGGTCAAACTTCCATTCTGGAATGGCAAGAGGTTGGAGGAGACCAGCTGGCCTTTGGTGTTCTGCCTTCACTCTTCTGCAGACATCACATTCATTCACGAATTGAGCGATCTCGCGCTTCATTCGAGTCTACCAATAAGCTTGCTTAAGGTCCTGATACATCTTCGTGCTCCCAGGGTGGATGGAGAGGAGAGAATTGTGAGCCTCGTTCATGATCACTTTACAGAGGTCACCTTTGGGCACAACAATACGATCCTCGAAGAAAAGAGTGTCCTTGTCATCAAGGCGGTAGCACTTGTACTTGGACTGACTCTTGGCAATCCCAATCTTCACCTTTTTCACCATAGCATCAAGAAGCTGGGCTTGGCGAATCTGGTCTTCTAAGGTAGGAGAGACTTGAAGGTTGGCGAGGAAACCTTGAGGAACAACTTGCAGATTAAGTTTGCGGAAAACTTCACAAAGCTCGGGTTAATAAGGCTTAAGAATCAAACTGTTGCAGTAAGCCTTCCTACTCAAAGCGTCAGCAATCACATTGGCCTTGCCTGGAGTGTACTCAATACTCGGATTATACTCTTGAATCATTTCGACCCAACGAGTTTGCCTGAGGTTGAGATTAGGCTGAGTGAAGATGTACTTGAGACTCTTGTGATCAGTGAAAATATCCACTTTTCTTCCCAATAGAAGATTTCTCCAAGTCAACAGAGCATGCACAACTGCCGCCAACTCGAGATCATGAGTGGGGTAGTTCTTCTCATTAGGCTTCAACTGGCGAGATGTATAAGCAACCACTTTCTTCTCTTGCATTAAAACTGCACCGAGACCTTGGAGAGAGGCATCACAAAAGACCTCGTACGGCTTGGATTCATCAGGCAGAGTCAGAACTGGAGCAGTGATCAATTTCTCTTTCAAAGTGTTGAAAGCAATATCACACTCCGGAGACCAAACGTACTTGACGTGCTTCTGAAGAAGATTTGAGAGAGGCTTCGCGATCTTGGAAAAGTTTTCAACGAATCTTCGGCAATAGCTTGCGAGACCGAGAAAACTGCGGAGTTGCTTCACGTTCTGAGGAGGTTCCCAATTCACAATTGCAGACACCTTCTCAGGATTCACGGCAATGCCCTTGGCAGAGATGATATGACCAAGATAAAGAACCTCATCGAGCCAAAATTCGCACTTGGAGAACTTAGCGTAGAACTGATGTTCTCTGAGCTTATCAAGAACCAAACGCAAGTGCTTGGCATGATCTTCCTTGTTCTTGGAGAAAACCAGAATGTCGTCGAGATAGACCAAAACGAAGTCATTGGTGTAGGCGTTGAAGACGAAGTTCATCATGCGAGAGAACGTCGGAGGAGCGTTGGCGAGGCCAAAAGACATGACAGTGTATTCATATGAACCAAAGCTTGTTCTGAATGCTGTCTTGGGAATATCTTCTTCACGAATGCGAATCTGGTGATAACCCATACGGAGATCAAGCTTGGAGAATACTTGGGAACCTTTGAGTTGTTTGAACAGCTCATTGATGTTGGGAAGTGGGTATTTGTTCTTGATGGTCTTCTTGTTCACTGGACGGTAATCAACACAAAGTCGGTCTGTTCCATCCTTCTTCTTCACAAAAAGAACACCACAACCCCACGGAGAAGAACTAGGCCGGATAAGACCCATCCTTTCTTGCTCATCGAGTTGCTTCTTCAGCTCCTTCAACTCTTCAGGTCGGAGCTTGTAAGGACATTTGCACACAGGTTCCGTGCCAGGCTCAAGATCAATAACGAATTCAACTGGCCGGTGCGGAGGCATTCCTGGGAGCTCTTCTGGAAAGACATCTTGATATTCGCAAATGACTGGAATTTGAGAGATGGCATCCAATTCACCCTTCTCATTGAGAGAAAACAGACGGATGGTATTATCCCAAGCAGCAAAGACAATTACATCCTCAGACGAATGAGTCAATTGAATCTGCCTGGCTGCACAATCAAGCTGAGCCTTGTGCTTAGAAAGCCAATCCATCCCGAGAATAAGATCAATATCCGAGTTACCAAGAACCATTGGGGAAGAAAGGAACTTGTAGTCGCCCAACGTGATAGTAACATCTGGCACCTCCAGACTAGCACTCAAACGTTTGCCAGGAGAAACGATATCCATTTGTTTACCCAAATGAGAAGAAACGAACTCATGCTTGGTAAAAAATGGCTTTGACATGAAACAATGCGATGCACCCGTGTCAAAAAGAACTCTTGCAGGAATATCATTAACAGGAAGGTTACCCATGATCACATCTGACGAGTCCTCTGCCTGAGCTGCATTCATCAAATTGACCTTGGCGTGCTTGGGGTTATGCTTGACCATAGCTGTACTTGCCGATCTGACAGGAGGAGGAGGAGGAAGACGCCTCTGGTTGAGACACTTGTTGGCATAGTGACCCTTCTGTTGATACGGCTGACAGAACGGAGGAGGAGGAAGCCAAAACTTCTGCTGCTTGGCCACTTGAGTAGAGGAAGAAGGAGTAGCATCTCTGACTCGCTTCCTAGAAGCATCACACCTCAACTGAGCAGCCTCTTGCTTCAGTGCCATGTTGTAGAACTCATCGTATCTCAAGGGCTCGAAGAGAACAAGAGCGAGCTGAATATCTTCTCTAAGACCACCCCTAAACTGATATATCATGCTCTTCTCATCAGGGACGTCCTGCTTGGCAAAGCGGGCGAGCTTCTGGAACAACTTGTTGTAGTCATAGACAGACAAAGAGCCTTGCTTTAGATTGCGGAATTCCTCACGCTTGCTTTCGACCACGCTCTGCGGAATATGATAAGCTCGGAAATCTCGACAGAAATCATCCCAAGTGATAACACGTCTACCTCTGGAGTCCTTGTACTGCTGGAACCATTCTGCAGCTTGATCTTTGAGTTGGAAGGAAGCGAATTTGACAAAGTCCTCAGGTCTGACGTTACTGCACTCAAAATGCTTACACAGATCCACAAGCCAATCGTCAGCATCGGTTGCCTCAAAACAATTGCTGAAAGTCTTTGGCCCGTTAGCAAGGAACTAGTTGAGTGTAGCAAAGTGACTCTGATTGCTGCCTTGATTCCCTTGACTGCCTTGATTGCGCTCTTGAAGAATTTGCATGATCAGCTGTGTGTTTGCATTGGTTGCGGCCATCACAGCTTGCCATGCCTCCGGAGGAGGTGGAGGTGGTGGCGGATCTTGATTCTGGTTCTGACTGGTGCTCTTAGCGGGAGCCATCCTGAAGAGGTTGACCACCGTTAGCACATAGACAGATAAATATTGAAGCTGAATCTAACGGAATGAAAATTGTAACATATAGTCTTCACATCCGAACGAAATGAACGAATGCATTCCTCTTCAAATGGTCACATATCCATAAATTGAGAAGCCACGTAGAATTAAGGTAGAGAAATAAATCAACAAGGTACGGATCAAGAACGAATAATCGGTAAGAAATCCCAATCTCAAACCAATATTCGTGGAAGAAGAACTAGAGCTACTAGAATTCCCACCTATGAAACTCCCGAACCTTTCCGGTTATGCAATCAGGTGTTGGGGTTACAGGGGAAGCGTAATATCTCACCCAAACTAGCAATTCCTACATCCAGCTGTATCCATCCTTCAACACATAACCAAGAAACCTTCGGAAACCATCTACCTCAACCTTCGAAAAGCATCCGTTATACAAGTTATGGCAATACTCCCGAACTCCCGCCCCAGTACTCGGTAGCGTCGAGGTTATCTCACCAACGAACTACATAAAAGAGATTTTCGATGTCGGCAAACATATCTCAAGTATTCCAGAATTGCAACGATAAAATTATGATGACAACACCTCAGAGCTCAACTCCCCAGGACACTTCCACTAAACCCCTGACAGGAGGCACCAAGTCAATGTTCTCATCATAAAACCATCGGAACGATTCCAAGATACTCGCGTGATCCTAAAAAAAATTTTAGTGAAATTTGAGAAGAGAAGAGTCAAAACTCTACGTCAGGATGCCTTACCAGAGCGATGAGGAGACTGGGAAGTAAAAAGAATTCCTAAGCTCTCCGATATATAATTCCTAAATGACTCAAAACATTTTTCTAGACAGAACTCGGCCGCTAAAAACGATCAAGCAATGGGGCTCTTAAGGTCGGGGAAGGCTCTGATTACCAACTTGTAACACCCTCGATGCGACCATAGCTCCCACGTGTCGAGGCACGACTTAGAGACATAATCGCATTGAAGGCATATGTCGCAAGTTAGGCAATCTTCACAACATCCCATGTAATATGAATAATAAAGGGGAGATAACATAGTTGGCTTACACTCGCCACGTCAATCAAGTACATAAATAACATTACATCATCCAAACACTCATGGCCCGACTACGGCGCCAAAATAAAAGAGAACCCAACATGCGACAAGGCCCCGAATCAAACCCCAACTAGGCACCACTACTGATCATCGGGAAAGGAAACATAGTATCACTGAGAGTCTTCGTCGAACTCCCACTTGAGCTCGTACTCGTCACCTGGAGCGGAATCACCTGGACTTGCATCTGGAGTTATAGTATCTGTGAGCCACAGGGACTCAGCAATCTCGCACCCTCGCGATCAAGACTATTTAAGCTTATAGGAAGGGTAAGGCAAATATATGTGGAGCTGCAGCAAGCGACTAGCAAGTATGGTGGCTAACTTATTCGCAAAGGAGAGCGAGAAGAGGAGGCAAAGAGCGAGCGAGAAACTAGAGAGCTACCTGCGCAAACATTACTCCAACACCGTGTCCACTTCCCGGACTCCGCCGAGAAGAGGCCATCACGGTAACACACTCGGTTGATTCATTTTAATTAATCGAGGTTCAAGTTATCTACAACCGGACATTAACAAATTTCCATCTGCCCATAACCGCGGGCACGGCTTTCGAAAGTTCAATCCCTGCAGGGGAGTCCCAACTTAGCCCATGACAAGCTCTCACGGTCAACAAAGGAATAGACCTCCTCCCAAGACGTTCCGATCAGACTCGGTATCTCGGTAACTCAAGACACTTCGACAGGTTAAAACAAGACCAGCAACACCGCCCGAATGTGCCGACAAATCCCGATAGGAGCTGCACATATATCGTTCTCAGGGCACACTCAGATAGGTCAAGCTACGAGTAAAACCAACCCTCAAGTTTCCCCGAGGTGGCCCCGCAGGCTGCCCGGTTCGGACCAACACTCAGAGGGAGCACTGGCCCGGGGGGGGGGGTTAAAATAAGATGACCCTTGGGCTCCGGTAACCCAAGGGAAAAAAAGAGGCTAGGTGGCGAATGGTAAAACCAAGGTTGGGCATTGCTGGAAAAGCTTTAAACAAGGCGAACTATCAAGGGGTTCCCATTATAACCCAACCGCGTAAGGAATGCAAAATCCGGGAGCATAACACCGATATGAAAGAAACTAGGGCGGCAAGAGTGGAACAAAACACTAGGCGAGAGGCCGAGCCTTCCACCCTTTACCAAGTATATAGATGCATTAAGATAACATACCAATATAATGATATCCCAACAAGTAAATAAATGTTCCAACAAGGAACGGCTCCAATCTTCACCTGCAACTAGCAACGCTATAAGAGGGGCTGAGCAAAGCGGTAACATAGCCAATCAACGGTTTGCTAGGACAATGGTGGATTAGAGGTTTGACATGGCAATTTGGGAGGCTGACAAGCAAAAGGTAGGCATCGTAGCATTGGCATAGCAAGAGCGAGCAAACTAGCATAGCAAAGATAGTAGTGATTTCGAGGGTATGATCATCTTGCCTGCAAAGCTGTCAGAGTTGACTTGATCCTTAAGAGCAAACTCAACGGGCTCCTCGTTAGCAAACTCGTCTCCCGGCTCTACCCAACAAGACAAACAAGCAACAAGGATACAATCAACCACGTGCAAGACCAAGCAATATAATGAAATGACGATATGCTATGCGAGATGCGATGCGGGATGCAAAATGCAAGATATGATAGGAAATACATGAAGCTAGCCTCAACTTGGAATTCCAAGGGTGCCACTGGAAAGATGAGATGAAATCGCTTGAAAACAATATAAAGAACACCGGAATCGGAGTTACGGTTTGGAAATGGCAAGCGTTTCAAAAATGACACCGGTCTGCGTTTTACAGCAAGTAGGCATCTAAATGCAATGAGATGAACATGCTACAGCACCCAAACATGATAACAAAATGCATGGCAGGGATGTACACAGGATGCTTAACAAAAGTCTAACACTGAGCTACGGCCAATTCATCCATTATGAGGTTCAAACAAGCATGTCAAAAACGCAAATGCAAAACAGATTTCAGACTTAGTGAAATTAACACTTGTCTGAAATTTCAGATCATGAAGCCCTCTTCGGAGCAGAAAAACAACATGATACATGACCTGATTAAGACAAAGAAGAACATGGCATGGAGCTACTCAACAAGCTTAACAAAAGACCCAAAGTGACCTGGGGCCAAAAGGGTTCATAAAATATACTAACGGGCACACGAACATAGCTAAAACACAATCAGTTTTCAGACAGTGAAAACTGAGACATGCTGAAATATAACTCACGAAGGCATGTAAACGAGCTCGATGCACTCACTACGGTGCAAGTCATGGCAAGGCAAGCATACATCCATTAAGAAGGCACAAAATACAAGCTAGACACGGCAAGAACAATGGCATAGCATGCACGGATCAACTACAACAACGCCGGCAAAATCGCAAACGAGTTGACGATCTGCCCAGATTCACCACGAAGCAAAAGTAGAGCTCAATTGACTCAAGCTAGGGTGCTCCCTAATTGCAAGTAAAGACATGTATGGATAGAGCATAACATGATTAACAAAACTCCTTTACTGATCATCCTCAAAAGAGGCACGGATCACTAGGAAACAAGCTGAACATATGGCATCATGAACTATATAATCCCAGACTTAGTGAAAACTACTAAGTCCCTGAAAACAGATTTACCGGGTGCCTCACTTTGCAAGCTTGCACAAGTCACCACACACATTCTAAAAATGCATGAGTTGCACATCTGGAAAGATAACAAAATTTTTAACAAAACATATGAAGGACTCACAGGCATATCATGCACACAACAATCATGGCAAAAATGACAAAAGTCTAAGATGAACTAGCAGATCTGACAAATAACTCACGAAGCCTCCTTCTAACAGCATCTCGGGCATCAAGACGAACTCAAATGAAAATGATGCAATGGAATGAAATGATGTACTCGTCGAGACGAACATTTTGATATACTATAAGTCCAAATCGGAGCTACGGATGCAAAGTTACGGCAGGTCAAAGTTTGCACAAAACTATAAGGGAGAGGGGAAAAAGTCAACCCAGATCTAGGGTTCCTCGCGGGCGCGCGAACCGAGGCAAGATCCGAGCTCGCCGGAGAAGACATGTTCGCCGGAGATGGTGGCCGCCGAGGGGAGGAGAAGCCGGGGCGGCTCCGGCCGGCGTGGATGCGGCGGCGGCGGCGCGTGGAGGCGGCGGCG
>NC_041388.1:340201619-340203663 GCF_002162155.2 Triticum dicoccoides | reverse complement strand
GGCCGGGCGGGCCGCGCGGGGAGGCGCCGGCGGGGAGGCCACGTGGCGGGAGGAGAGTGGCTGAGGCGGCGGCGGACGAACACGTCCGGCTCGCGCGGACATTGTCCGGCGGCGGCGAAGAGGTTTTTTTAGGGTTTCGTGGGGGAGGAGATCCGAAAACGGAGGGGTGTATTTATAGGCATAAGTGGAGCTAGGAGAGTCCAAATGAGGTGCGGTTTTCGGCCACACGGTCGTGATCGAACGCTATAGGACATGGAGCAGAGTTTGGTGGGTTTTGGGCCAAATTGGAGGGGTGTTGGGCTGCAACACACACGAAGCCTTTTCGGTCCCTCGGTTAACCGTTGGAGTACCAAACGAAGTCCAAATGATACGAAACTTGACAGGCGGTCTATCGGTAGTAAACCGAGGCCGCTTGGCAAGTCTCGGTCTAATCCGGAAATGTTTAATCCCCACACACGAAAGAAAGTTAGAAATGACCACCGGAGGAGAACGAAGCGCCGGAATGCAAAACGGACAACGGGGAAAATGCTCGAATGCATGAGACGAACACGTATGCAAATGCAATGCACATGATGACATGATATGAGATACATGACAAAGAAAACAACACACGGAGACAAAGACCCGAACCCGAGAAAATAAATAACTTAACGCCGGAAACGGCAAGAGTTGATGTACAAATAGGGAAAGTTACACCAGGGGTGTTACAGCACTGGAACAAATGTAATCTAATGTGCTTGTGAGATTTGATGGGGGATTGTTAGACTTTATGGGATTGGCCCACTAAATCTTGTACCTTGGTCCAATAAAATTATGAAATCTCATAGGAGAGTGGATTTTCTACACTGGGTGTAGTACACCCGGGTGAACAAAAAATTGAAAAAACAATATGAAAAAATTCGAAAAATTCTGAATTTTGTGACATCAAACATGATCAAATTTTTTAGGTTGTTACAAAAGTTTATCCACAAATAACATTTGAGGAGCTCTCAGCAAAAAAACAAAATCACTGCTCAAAGTTTTGTGCACTTTTTAAGTAATTTTTTTATGAGAGCTCGTCGAATGTTATTTGTGAATAAAATTTTGCAAAAACCTAAAATATTTGATCACGTTTGATGTTGCAAAGTTTCAGAATTTTTTTTCATACTATTTTTTTCAATTTAGTATTGACTCGGGTGTACTACACCCGAGTGTAGCCACACCTCTCCGATCTCAAAGGCCCACTTTATGTTTGTAAGTTTAGTCCCACTAAATTTTATGTGTGTAACTTTAGTCCCATATTATACGTTGACGAGATAACACTGCTACTCCTTGTAGCATGAGAAAAGAGAACAACAACACACGTTCATTCACTCACTCGATTTACCACGCCACACATGGTGCGCATGTCGTGTTTCATGAGTCAAATTCGAGCTTGGCTAATGTTAAGCACTCTGTTTGAAGAACTAAATTTTGCTTGGCAGTGCACTGCTAAGGAAGCTTTGGGTGTACATGTCAACACTCAAGCTCGTTCTGGGCACATTTTTTGCTTCCAAAGATTTCTTCTGCCATGTGTTATCAAAGGTCAGAACTACCAAATCATCATAACGGGTAATCTAATGCAATATGACCAAAGAACATAAACTGGTTGGTCTATTCAACTTGATATCCTAACCATTTAGATATGGACAGCTATTTTCAAATTTCTTGATAAGGAAAGGTAGTACTTATGCGTACCTTGGCCATTTGTCCTGTCTAAGACAGCTTGTAGTTTCAATGTTGTTCTATAATACATCATTCCACGAACCAGACATTACAGTTGTATTAGGACAAACTCACTGCCGGTTGCTTGAAAGCCCTTGTCAAGACCGAGTTCTATCACCATAGGCAATCTCGTAAGCCAGTGGCGGAGCTACATGCATTGTTGAGGGGGAGGGGGCTATCACCATAGGCAATCTCGTAAGCCAGTGGCGGAGCTACATGCATTGTTGAGGGGGAGGGGCCTAATGCCCCCCTCCCAGATATTTAGTGAAGAAAAAAAAGGCTTAGGTTAATAAGATTGCAC
>NC_041388.1:340179202-340201352 GCF_002162155.2 Triticum dicoccoides | reverse complement strand
TTCTCTCCTAGCCCCGCCCCTGACGTAAGCAATCCAATTTGGATGAAAGATTGGGATGCAAGGGAACTTTCTAACGACTTCATATTCTTAGCCTCTGCTTTAAGTAGGATATCTTCATGCAGCCCATGAAGAACTAAATACAACTGCCCACAGAGGAAAATATAAACACCTACAATTGATAACTACATAAAATATGGACCCGGTAGAATAATAGGACTCGTCGTTGGTACTAAACAAAAAAATACATCCACTGAAAAGATTGGATTTAACCAACGTGAAGTTACAATGCAAGCGTGCACGACAGAGCGGGGGATGGAGAAAATATATTAGGCTGTTGAACTAGAGCCCCATTGTGGTGAAATAGCAGGAAAGCATCTGGCGAAGATCAAATCCTTGCCCTAGGCAGTATATTTCACGTCTGATTGTCTGTTCACCATTGCCATTTGCAACTTTGGCTTCAAATATTGATATCTGATTAAGACTACCAGCATGCCCTTTACCAATTTGAATATACTCATTGTAAGTTATATTTCCGCGATGCAATATGGAATTATAACCTGTAAAGTTAATGTTAAGGTGCAATTTCCTTCAAAATGACATGAAATTATTATTTCCAATAAAACAAATATTTAAATTACCAGCAAATGCATCCTTGCTTAAGTTTATGGTTTTAGATGCTTTCCTTATACCACCTCTTGTCAAATGAAAGATCCGGATGACCATAGTGCATCGTACTCTACAACCATTTTGGATCTTTTAGTGCATAAACATACTATCAGCTCTTCGGTAAAGATATGCATGGTATTTAATAGTATATGACACCCTAATATTCATAAAACGAGAACAATAGAGCGTCGGAAATTAGTTTGTGCCATCTAAGATAGAAGCATGCTTTCACCTAATGGGATCAGCGAGCAATCTATGTCCAATTGTAACAAAGGTTGTTTCTTAGTATGATATAAATCCAGCAACCAAAGTATATTGCAACGGGTTTCCGCAACAACGCACGAGGTATCATTTATTCCCTCCGTCCCATAATATAAGAGCGTTTTTTACACTAGTGTAGCGTCAAAAATACACTCCCTCCGTCCCAAATTATAAGAGCGTTTTTCAAGCTATGTTAGCTTAAAAAATATTCTTATATTGTGGGATGGGGGGAGTAGTTAATTAGGGAAGTTGAGCATGACCCTAATGTCATTAGCAAAGAAGAAATTATTTTGGCCATGGACGATGCTGATTCTGGTTTTATGGCTGCATTTTATTACGTGTGAATGTGTGATATCCAAAAATAATAATATGAAAGGAGGCAGCAGTCTGATGTAAATAAATTCTACGAACGTAAAGGTTGAAATCACAACACGAGAGCAAGATCAGATCATTGAGCCAATTATTGAGGCCTTAAACTTCACGGACCACACAATTATTTTCCACGCACTTATCGCCTTGCTACCATCACAAGATGCTACGGTCCATTGCTGCAACAGTGTTCCCCAAGTTTTAGCCAGGCAACCAGTCCATTCCCACAGATATCGTGTCAAAAGCCAAATCTGAGAATAGTCATCTGAATGAACCGACTAAAATGATGTTGATTGACGCCTCGATAAAAATCAAGAAAAACTATCATAATCAAAAGAAGAAAACAATCTGCTTCATCAACATTAACACCCCGTCCTATGTCATCAACCAATCCGCTTCGTCGATTCACCGTCGACCAGCAGCCGGTGTATATATTTTTTCAAAAAAGGAAATCTATTAATATCGTGAAGATAACAATTACACCCAGTCTCTACACCTGCAAGATGTCGTAAAGACATCTAGAATGCACACAGCCCAAGAAAGGAAAAAAAAAAGATCCCGCCACAGCGATCGACTCCTCTCAGCAGCCGGTGTATATATGTAGTTCGGTTCCTCAGTCCTCACCAACAGCTCATCAGTAAACCTGTGACTGCAAGAAGAAGAAGAAGAAACAGCGAGGGGGGCATCGACTGAAGCTCTTGGAGTGAAATGGCGACCGCCGGGAAGGTGATCAAGTGCAAAGGTTGGTTCCTCAACTATTTAGTTTCCTATTCATCGCAGTTCCTGGAATGGGTGGATGGGATGCAACTAATAATGAATGGATTAATTTGGTTGTTCTTGGCAGCGGCGGTGGCGTGGGAGGCCGGGAAGCCGCTGTCGATGGAGGAGGTGGAGGTGGCGCCGCCGCAGGCCATGGAGGTGCGCGTCAAGATCCTCTACACCGCGCTCTGCCACACTGACGTCTACTTCTGGGAGGCCAAGGTATATATCTCATCCACAACATCTCACAGCGTTATCCAAATTACTGCATCTGGATGCATGGATGGATGGAGCAGTTGGTGATGTGCTGCTTGCATTTGGGCAGGGCCAAACTCCGGTTTTCCCTAGGATCTTGGGCCATGAAGCTGGAGGGTATCCATCCTCACCTTTTGCCTCTCTCTTAGTTCCCCTTCTCTTCCCCTGTTTTAAGTTTTAATTCGTAATTACATCATTGAATCTAGCTTGAATCCTCACCTGAATCATGGTTTATTAGTCCAATTATATAGTCATCCTGAATCCTGCATTATTCCTTCACAGCATTGTGGAGAGTGTTGGTGAGGGCGTGACTGAGCTGGTGCCGGGAGACCATGTCCTCCCGGTGTTCACCGGAGAGTGCAAGGAGTGTGCCCACTGCAGGTCAGAGGAGAGCAACCTCTGTGACCTCCTCAGGATCAATGTCGACCGCGGTGTCATGATCGGCGACGGGCAGTCCCGCTTCACCATCGACGGCAAACCGATCTTCCACTTTGTTGGGACGTCCACCTTCAGCGAGTACACCGTGATCCATGTCGGGTGCCTCGCCAAGATCGACCCCGAGGCGCCCCTCGACAAAGTCTGCCTCCTTAGCTGCGGTATCTCAACCGGTAAGAATCTATCTGTACAGACGAAATCCTCCCAGCCGACGAGATCAACATATTTGGGACGCCTCAGGGAACTACTGAGATGTCACGTTTCTAATTCACAGGGCTAGGTGCCACCCTCAACGTCGCCAAGCCGAAGAAGGGTATGACAGTGGCGATTTTTGGTCTTGGAGCTGTGGGTCTCGCTGTAAGTGATACTTTTCTCCACGAGATGTTCTTTCAGGTCGACGAGAATTGTGCTCATCTATATATAATTACCGTGCATTCATGTATGATCAGGCCATGGAAGGGGCCAGGATGTCCGGCGCATCGAGGATTATCGGTGTGGACTTGAACCCTGCGAAACACGAACAAGGTACGCATGATAATCTCCCACTGCCATGCCATCGATCTTCAGGAAGAAAATAAAAACACTCCATCCATCTTGGCAAAAATGTACTTATTGGTTACCACCGGAGCAGACTGACTGAACCTTTGCAACCCCATGCATGTCCATCGTTTTTCAGCTAAGAAATTTGGCTGCACCGACTTTGTGAACCCCAAGGACCACACCAAGCCAGTGCAAGAGGTACGTTTGTTCATGACATACGTACACAAGAAGCTTGTGTCAAATGAAATGCTGATGGTCCAAAAACATATGCCACAGGTGATCGTGGAGATGACCGATGGCGGAGTCGACCGGGCGGTGGAGTGCACGGGCAACGCCGACGCCATGATCTCCGCCTTCGAATGCGTGCACGATGTACATATGATGACCACTTGCTTCTTCTTCATCTTCTGCTTGAAACTGAATCCTGAAACTGATGCTATGGCCTGATGGATGGGAGCAGGGGTGGGGGGTGGCGGTGCTGGTGGGCGTGGCGCACAAGGAGGCGGTGTTCAAGACCCACCCCATGAACTTCCTCAACGAGAGGACGCTGAGGGGCACCTTCTTCGGCAACTACAAGCCGCGCACGGGCCTCCCCGGCGTGGTGGACATGTACATGAGGAAGGAGCTGGAGCTGGACAAGTTCATCACCCACAGCGTGCCCTTCTCGCAGATCAACACGGCCTTCGACCTCATGCTCAAGGGGGAAGGCCTGCGCTGCGTCATCAGGATGGAGGAGTAGAGGTAGAGCGCCTGGCTCTTCACCCCTCGCTGCTATCGTACAACACACATGTATCACCTCTTTGCTACTCCCTCTGTAAAGAAATATATTTCTTTATTACAGATGAGGTACTTTTTTTTAAGTCATGGACTTCAATTCATTAAATAAACAGAAGAGGGTTGCTCGATTAATCTGCGGAAACTCGGTAAAAACCACCACAAAAGGGCACACCTGTCAACCTCACTACCCACTCATAACACTGTCGAGGACGTAAGCCTTTTTTCTTGCAGCCAGAACCGCATCGAATTGCCATCCTCCGATAACAAGATTGCCTACTACTCCCTCCCTCCCATAATATAAGATGTTAAGAACAAATTTGGATATAAGATTCAGTTGGATATTTATGCACCATGCAGGAGAAGTGAGAACCAATTTTGATATAAGATCCAGTTGGACATTTATGTACCCAATTGATTTATTTCTACATCCATTGCCTACATCTAGGTTTTTTTATTTCTTGACTTTTATGCAACCCCCTCTCCCTGTCCACTTATTCGAAATATCTGTGACTTATTTCTCATCACAGCAAATGATAAGATTTAATCTACATCCCATCCTTTGACTAGAAGAAGCGTGCGTGAAACAGTGTTACAGAACCTGGACAGCTGATACTATTCAACTAATTTCATAATCCAGAACTGCTCAGTATTTACAAACTATTGCTTGGTTGAGTATACTTTGTAAGTTGAGTGCAATCACATCCAAGCAAATTTTACAAGTTAATCTCATGAGCTGAAATCGACATGATCCAGGGACATAACATGTATCCAAATACAGACTTTCTGGTTCACTCTATCAATCGTCTCCGAATTTTGATCAAGGAAAGAAATCGACCATGTTGTTAGTCCAAGACTGTCATTTTGATGGGGTGGCACCTTGTCGTGACGAAGAATCGGGATCAAGCTGGGCATAAGAGGGAGATGTTTCCGACTCCAGTAGGATTTGCCTGAGATGCTTGTCTTCGAGATGTTCCTAGACACAAGTAAAACATGGAACAATCAGCCATTAGACAAGCAAGAATCACGCAACATTAAATCATAGAACCTAAACCTAAATGGCTGTGAAATGCAAGATAATACAGATTGCTTATGTGGAAATGAAGAAAACAGGGTACTGGTGCATGTTGAACACTCATTGTTATGTACAACAGTGCTTTGTGATTATGTGAATGAACACAACTTCGTCAAACTCAATTTTTGAACAATCATTCTTGTAAAATACAGATATATGACAACAACATGGACAACTGAAGAGGCAAATAACAGACACAGGCCGATTTTTGAATATTTTTTTGAGAACTTTTATCTATAAACAAACTAATTAAATACATTCGGGTGTTAAGAAGGTTTCTTTCCTTGCAGTAATGGCAAATTGCTGCAGACAAAAACGCAAAGCTGTGAACCATCAATCTGGTACGATTTGATATAACCACCAATTTTATGCAATACACATCATTGCTATTTACACTAAATAATTAAGTCATGAAGAACAATCGACATCCAACTCTGCAAGTGAAAAAAAAAGACAGTCCGTTCAGCAATAGAAATTGGCAACAGTGGGTTTTCCTGAGAAATAGCAGATCTTTGGGTGGGTTGGCAGTCACTAAGCAACCAGGATGCCTACCAACCATGTCCCAAATTATCACCAGCATCGCACCAGTTATGACCAATGCTCCCTCTGTCTCAAAATGCAAGACGTTTTTTGGTACTATCATAGTGAAAACGTCTTACATTTTGAGACAGAGGGAGTACTTACCTAGAAAACAACCTAGCAGCAGCCAATAAGCAAAATAAGAACACCTGTAACTGCAAATGTTTTTAACAAGATCCGTTTTCGGTGTAGCCTGGGATGTAATCGTAGAAGGGTTTGATGGTTACTTTGGTGCCTTTTATCCAAAAAAAAAATCCGTTGTTGGTGAACTCTCTACAGACTGAGCTCCCCAGCGATATCAATTAACTGCATTGTCATGCAAATGCGATGGAACTAGCAGTCTTGCAAGCTCAACTGCTCCGACTATTCAAACAGGATACAAGGTTAATATCCTCTGTTTTCAGGCAATAACCTTTTTGGGTTGAAGAGTGGATAAAAATTAACAAGAAACAGCATCCTCGTTAACCTACATTGCTTGTCCATAAGTGCTCTGAACTGTCATTGCACAAGATGGCCAGATCCCACATTTGCAACATGAGGGCTGCAGCGCAATCCAAATCAAGATCATAAGCAACACAACAACTGACCGCCATAAGCCCCCCTACTATGATGATTCTCACATTCTCCCCAGAGTAACAACCTTAAGCGGTTAAGCCAACCCAATTAAAGAAGCGACATAATCGAGACAGTCTCTCAAAATATCTTCCTAAACAAGCAATTCCAAATCTTACACGAAATTTATACCTCCCCGGAATTACCTCGGCCTAGACTACAAGATCTTCATAATCAGGAATCCATATCTCTGGAAAACATCACCTCAGGGAGCCCCATCAGAGAAAACTAGGCGGTCAATGGCGGGGGGATCTCTACCGCGCGCATAGCAAACCAGCGATCCAATCTAGGTGGCGAGCAATGATAGCGAGCTGTGGTTGGGGCGGGGGGTGGAGGGGGGGCGTGGGCTAGGTTTACCTCGAGGCAGGCGCGGTACTTGTGCCAGTCGGCGGCGCAGTCGTCCTTGTTCCACTGGCCCTTGGCGAACTTGTCGGCGTACCACCGGTTGAAGCACTCGTGGTACGCCGCCCGGAGGTCGGAGCACGCCGCCGCGGCAGCCGACGAGGTGGCGGCCGCCGTGGAGGGCGTGGACGAGGACGGCTTGCCCCGGCCGAACACCATGCTTCTTCTTCTCCCTGGCCACCGCCGCCGAGTCTCGTTTTGTGTTCTCGCTCTGTCCTTCCCTGACTGATTCCCTCTCTCTCTTTCGTCCGTCCCACGACCCTGCGCAAAGACAGAGGTTTATTTACCGTAATCCGGTCATGACTCATGAGGCGTATTGGGGATATTACGTAAACCAACTCGAAGCGGATTCCAATTTCGCAAAGCCGTCCCGAACTTGCATACGCCTGCTGTATTATGTTTTTCGGACGGACGCCTCGTGTGGCTTTTAACTACTGTTGAGTTTTATTCACTGGAAAAAAAATAGCACGCTATAGCCTCGCTAATAACGCACTATTGCGTATTAAGAATTGTCTCGTTAAATATATCGATATACAACATCTCGCTAATAGCACACTATAACGCGATATAGCACGCTAATAGCATATTCTAAGGTTACCGCTATTTTGCTGTAGCGCGCTGTTTTTTTCATTGGTTTTATCTCGCTTTTTGAGCATAAAATAAAATTGATTATTTTTGTTTTTAAAAAAAACTTCTGATCTGTTCATCAACTATCAAGGTAGTATAAAGAACACCAGAAATAAAATTTAGATCCACGTCTATAGACTACCTAGCGACGACTAAAACACTGGAGCGGCTTAAGTTGCGCTGCCGTCATCGCCCCTCCATCGCTGGAGCCGGACAAACCTTGTTGTAGTATACAGTCGGGAAATCGCCATGCTAAGGTCCCAGAGGGCCAGCGTGCCAGAATAGGATTTTTTGTTAAAAGAGACCGCCTGCCAGATCGAAATGGCAAAAAAGACCACCTCTGGATCAGATTGGCAAAAGAGACCCCCTTGCCGTGGCGGCAGGCGCGCCAAGCGATACATGGCACCTGCCGCCACGACGCGAGGCGGCCGGCCCCGCCGCCATGCTGCCAGGCGGCCAGTCCCTGGCAACTGAAATCCAGGCCAGCGACGGAACGGAGCTGGGTATGGTGGGCCATGCCACCACATGATGAGGCGGCCAACACTGTAGCCCTGGGAGCGGCACTGTAGCGACGCACTGCTGCTGCAGGGCCATGCCACCACCCGTTGAGGTGGCCGGCACTGTAGCTGCTGTGCGCTGCACTGTAGCGGGACGAGCTGCATTGCTGCTGCTGCACATATATATAACCTTTAAAATAATTTGTGCATATATATTACCTTTAAAATTGTTCTAACAATACTCTCACTTATGATGAATCAATAGGTCTTTTCTGTAACTTTATCAAGTCAACCGAACCGCAGGTTGTTTCCTCTTTATTTCTATTTATCAAAACCCATATATTCTAGTGGACATGATGACACACGCAATGCTAAAATTAAAAATAAATTGCATCAAAGGTTGAACACTGCAATGTGTGCAGCATATATGCGAGACAAATTAGTTAATTAGCAATATAGTGCCAGCCCACGGCAGGCCGCGTGTAGCAGCAGCAGTGCAGCTCGTCCCGCTTTGCACCAGTAGCAGTTCCAGCCGCCTCAACTGGTGGCGGCATGGCCCAGCAGCAGCAGTGCACGCTACAGTGCCGCTCCCAGGGCTACAGTACCGGCCGCCTCATACAGTGGCGGCGTGGCCCACCATACCTAGCTCCGTTCCGTCGCTGGCCTGGATTTCTGTTGCCCACGACTGGCCGCCTGGCAGCGTGGTGGCGGGGCCGGCCGCCTCACGTCGTGGCGGCAGGCGCCACGTGTCGCCTGCCGCGTCTGCCGCCACGACGAGGGGGTCTTTTTTGTCAATCTGATTCAGAGGTGGTCTTTTTTGTCATTTCAATCCGGCGGGTGGTCTCTTTTGACAAAAAATCGCCAGAATAGCAACCATCGTCAATAAAGAGAAACGTAGATCGAAAGAATCCAATCTGTAGACACACGAACATAGGCTGGATCCAAGCGGATCCATCGAAGAAAAACGTCGACCGAATCTTGTGAGATCCGCCGGAGACAAACCTCCACACGCCCTCCGATGATGCTAGAAGCACCACCGGAATGGGGGTGAGGGAGTCCTGGATTATGGGGGTCCTCGGGTGTCCAGGTTGTGTAGCATAAACCGGACTGATGGGCCATGAAGATACAAGATAGAAAGCCTTTCCCCGTGTCCGAGAGGAACTCTTATTTGAGTGGATGGCAAGCTTGACGACCGGATATGTAGTTTCCTTTCTCTGTAAACCGACTCTGTACAACCCTAGGCTCCTCCGGTGTCTATACAAATCAGAGGGTTTAGTCCGTAGAGGTTATCACAAATCATATAGGCTAGACATCTAGGATTTAGCCCTTACGATCTCGAGGTAGATCGACTCTTGTAACCCGTATATTCATCAAAGTTAATTAAGCAGGAAGTAGGTGTTACCTCCATTAAAAGGGCCTGAACCTGGGTAAACATCGTGTCCCTTTGTCTCCTGTTACCTTCGATCCTCAGGCGCACAGTTCGGGACCCCCTACCCGAGATCGGCCAGTTTTGACACCAACATTAGTGCTTTCATTGAGAGTTCCACTGTGTCGTCGACGACGGGATCGATGGCTCGCCTTGTCATTAACGACAACATTACCTTTGGAGAGGCCCTAGCTCCGGGCCAACTCCTCCAGCTCGACGGTTTCACCGTGGGCGCCCGTGCGGCCTTTAAGCCAAAGGCAGCCCCCGAGATCGCTAAACATCGTCTTCACGTTGGCCTTGAACACTCCGAAAAGATGGATCCAGCAGATGCCTCATCCTTAAACGAGCTACTTGATTGCATCGTCGCCTTGGGAGTCGCAACAGACTACGATCAGATTGGACTTAAACCCGATCAGAGGGAAATCAGGTCCCCGCCGATCACCCATCTGGTAGTGGTCGTAAAGGAACAAGCCGAGAGTACTTCTTCCCCTAAGTTAAGAACAAGCTATGTCCGGATTTCTGAGTCCTGCGAGCCAGATACCCATCTTCGGGAAGAGGCATCATGTCCTCCGAACATAGAATCGAGCGTTGAGCCCGAAGGCCGCTAGGACACTCCGGACCCTGGGTCGGTGACCTCGCAAATTCTTCAAACTCTGGATGCAATAATGGGTCAGGGTTCGGATTTTAACCCGCCCACCCACCACAAGCAATATTCCCCAAGCAATTCAGGTCCTCCAGATGTATGCGAACTAATGTATGTACAGCAGCAACCCGAGGAAATGATCCACCACTTTTGGGGCAGATTCCTCCTTGTCAAAAACAAGATCAAAGATTGTTGGGACGACGACGCGGTTTCGGTATTTTACGGCAACTGTACGGACGAGGGAATCCTTAACACCCTCAACCGTTGTCGCATACTGCATTTTGCAGATTTGGCACACATCGTATAAAAATACAGCGCAATGGAAAGCACCTGGAAGGCCCAGACAGCTCAGTGGGAACCTCCTGCCTTCAAGCAGACCACCGGACGGACAAAAAGGATGCACCCTTACGGGGCACCTGATCATCATCCCGTGGACAAAAAAGTCAAGCCCTTTACGAGACATAGAACCGTCCTTGACGACCTGCTCGATAAACCTTGTCAGATATATACGAAGCCGAATACTGAATCAACACATAGCCTTCGGGCATGTTGGGTACTCCGACAGGTGGCTAAGAGCGGTAAAGCCATCCTTGATAACCCACAAAGTATAGGGGATCGCAACAGTTTTCGAGGGTAGAGTATTCAACCCGAATTTATAGATTCGACACAAAGGGAGCCAAAGAATATTTGAAGGTATTAGCAGCTGAGTTGTCAATTCAACCACACCTGAAGATTTATTATCTGCAGCAAAGTGATCAGTAGCAAAGTAGTTTGATAGTTTTGATAGTAGTGACAGTAGCAACGGTAACAATAATAGTGATAGCAATATTTTGTAGCAAGTGTAACAGTGATGATAGCAATAGTAACACAGCAAGATCAATAAGGATAAATTCGTAGGCATTGGATTGGTGACTTGTTGGATGATATTCATCATGAGACAGTTATTGTCGGATTTCGGGTTCTGGCAAAACCCTTGAGGTTCGAACACTGGGGTGCGCACAAAGATCTCTCCCCCTCTCTAGCTCGCACACTCTATGATCTCATGGCCTAGCTCGACGAACCCAAAGAACACGAGACACGGGATTTATACTGGTTTGGGCCACCGTTGTGGTGTAATACCCTACTCCAGTGTGGTGTGGTGGATTGCCTCTTGGGCAGAGGGTGAATAGTTACAAGGGAAGAACAGCCTTGCGAGGTGAGGTGCTCTTGTGCTTGGTGAGTTGATGCTCTCTCTCTCTCTCTCTCTCTCTCTCTCTCTCTCTGATTCGCCCCCTTGCTATGGTGATGGCTAGTCCTATTTATAGAGGCACTGGTCCTCTTTCCAAATATTGAGCGGGAAGGGATCCCACAACGGCCAAATTCAAAGGGGGACAACTAGTACAAGCTATCCTGATAAAAGTAGTCTTCGCCTGCCAAAGGCTCTGGTGGTGACGCCGTCTTGGGCTCCACGGTGATCTTCGTCCTGTCGTCCTATTAGTCTTGGTCTTGTTGCTCCGATATGGAAACATTTGCCTGGTGCCTCAGGACTCCTCGTCTGCGCTTGCCCCTTTAGCACCAAATAGGAAACGAGGACACTGCGCACGCTGGCGCCCGCCTGGCTCCAATCGTCATGGCTTGCGTCACAGAAACCTCGCGAGGTGTCCCTTGCCTTGATCTCTCTGCCCCTCGTGAACCAGCCTGGTGAGGCCGCCCCTGAGGAGGTCTTGCATCATCTGCCTCGGGAGGCTTGGCCCCTCGCGAGGGTCTTGAGTGTTTGCTGGTGAAGATGGGCCGTACAGGGCCGCTGGTGGAGCCACGCTGCGAGTCGCAGGCAGGCAAGTCTGGGGACCCCCGTTCCCAGAACGCTGACAGTAGCCCCCGGGCCCAAGGCGCGCTCGGGCTTGGCTTCGAGGCAAAGCCAAAGGGCAAGCGTGGAGCTCCTGTCCCATCAGCCTGCGGCCATGGTTGGCGCGTGGTGACTGATTGGACGTGGGCGTCTCCGCTTCCTCAGGCTGCCTCGGCAAACTGCCCGTCTGACAAAAAGGCCGGTGCGGGCAACACTTGTCTTCATCGCTTTCCTTCGCCTTGCTTCAGATCCTATCTCTCGCTCCTTGCTTCCGAAATCTCCAGATCTGCTCCGATCCCCTTCTGAGTTTTCGACCAATGGCGCCCTGAAAGCCCAAGGTTGATTCGCCACCTGCCTGGTACGAGCCGGCCCTGGAGGCGTCCAATGTCTCGGCGAAGAATCTCACCGCCATGCGCCTGCTGGCGGCGGGGGAGAACAACGAGAAGGGAAAGACCAAGCTCCGAGCTGGCTCCGCCATGCCCGAGGCTTCAGAGAGCTCCTTCTACCCCTTCTTTATGACCAGCATCGTCGCCGGCCTGGTTCCTCCCTTCTCCGACTTCTTCTACGCAGCCCTCCAACACTATGGGTTACAGGCTCTCCACCTCCATCCTAACTCCGTTCTTCTCTTGTCGACCTTTGCCTTTTACTGCGAGGCGTATGTCGGGGTGATGCCGTCCGTGGCACTGTCGCGCCATTTCTTCTTGATAACCCACAAGTATAGGGGATCGCAATGTTGGAAATATGCCCTAGAGGCAATAATAAAAGCATTATTATTATATTTCCTTGTTCATGATAATTGTCTTTATTCATGCTATAATTGTGTTATCCGGAAATCGTAATACATGTGTGAATAACAGACACCAACATGTCCCTAGTGAGCCTCTAGTTGACTAGCTCGTTGATCAACAGATAGGTATGGTTTCCTGACTATGGACACTGGATGTCATTGATAACGAGATCACATCATTGGGAGAATGATGTGATGGACAAGACCCAATCCTAAACATAGCACAAGATCGTATAGTTCGTTTGCTAGAGTTTTCCAATGTCAAAGTATCTTTTCCTTAGACCATGAGATCGTGTAACTCCCGGATACCGTAGGAGTGCTTTGGGTATGCCAAACGTCACAACGTAACTGGGTGACTATAAAGGTAGACTACGGGTATCTCCGAAAGTGTTTGTTGGGTGACATGGATCAAGACTGGGATTTGTCACTCCGTATGACGGAGAGGTATCACTGGGCCCACTCGGTAATGCATCATCATAATGAGCTCAGAGTGACCAAGTGTCTGGTCACGGGATCATGCATTACGGTACGAGTAAAGTGACTTGCCGGTAACGAGATTGAACGAGGTATTGGGATACCGATGATCGAATCTCGGGCAAGTAACATATCGATAGACAAAGGGAATAGCGTACGGGATTGATTAAATCCTCGACATCGTGGTTCATCCGATGAGATCATCGTGGAGCATGTGGGAGCCAACATGGGTATCCAGATCCCGCTGTTGGTTATTGACCGGAGAGTCGTCTCGGTCATGTCTGCTTGTCTCCCGAACCCGTAGGGTCTACACACTTAAGGTTCGGTGACGCTAGGGTTATGAAGATATGAATATGCAGAAACCCGAATGTTGTTAGGAGTCCCGGATGAGATCACGGACATCACGAGGAGTTCCGGAATGGTCCGGAGGTAAAGAATTATATATAGGAAGTGCTGTTTCGGGCATCGGGACAAGTTTCGGGGTTATCGGTATTGTACCGGGACCACCGGAAGGGTCCCGGGGGTCCACCGGGTGGGGCCACCTATCCCGGGGGGCCACATGGGCTGTAGGGGGTGCGCCTTGGCCTAGATGGGCCAAGGGCACCAGCCCCTATAGGCCCATGCGCCTAGGGTTTCCCCCTAGGAGGGGTCCTGGTGGTGGAAGGCACCCCTAGGTGCCTTGGGGGGGAGGGAAACCTCCCCTTGGCCGCCGCCCCCCCTAGTAGATCTCATCTACTAGGGCCGGCGCCCCCCCTGGCACCCCTATATATAGTGGGGGGGGAGGAGGGATTTCAGACCAGCCCCTGGCGCCTCCATCTCCCCCCGTTACGTCTCTCCCTCGTAGTCTCGGCGAAGCCCTGCTGCTGTGACGCCCTGCATCCACCACCACGCCGTCGTGCTGCTGGATCTTCATCAACCTCTCCTTCCCCCTTGCTGGATCAAGAAGGAGGAGACGTCTCCCGTCCCGTACGTGTGTTGAACACGGAGGTGCCGTCCGTTCGGCGCTGGTCATCGGTGATTTGGATCACGTCGAGTACGACTACATCATCACCGTTCTTTTGAACGCTTCCGCTCGCGATCTACAAAGGTATGTAGATGCATCTAATCACTCATTGCTAGATGAACTCCTAGATGATCTTGGTGAAACGCGTAGGAAAATTTTTGTTTTCTGCAACGTTCCCCAACAGTGGTATCAGAGCTAGGTCTATGCGTAGTTATTCTTGCACGAGTAGAAAACAATTTGTTGTGGGCGTAGATTTGTCAACTTTCTTGCCGTTACTAGTCCTTTCTTGCTTCAGCGGTATTGTGGGATGAAGCGGCCCGGACCAACCTTACACGTACGTTTACGTGAGACCGGTTCCACCGACTAACATGCACTAGTTGCATAAGGTGGCTGGCGGGTGTCTGTCTCTCCTACTTTAGTTGGAGCGGAATCGATGAACAGGGTCCTTATGAAGGGTAAATAGAAGTTGACAAATCACGTTGTGTCTTTAACGTAGGTAAGAAAACGTTCTTGCTAGAACCCTAATTCAGCCACGTAAAACTTGCAACAACAATTAGAGGACATCTAACTTGTTTTTGCAGCAAGTGGTTTGTGATATGATATGGCCAAAGTTGTGATGAATGATGAATGATCTATATGTGATGTATGAGATGTTCATGCTATTGTAATAGGAATCACGACTTGCATGTCGATGAGTATGACAACCGGCAGGAGCCATAGGAGTTGTCTTTATTCTTTTATATGACCTGCGTGTCATCAAGAAACGCCATGTAAATTACTTTACTTTATCGCTAAACGCGTTAGCCATAGTAGTAGAAGTAATAGTTGGCGAGCAACTTCATGGAGACACGATGATGGAGATCATGATGATGGAGATCATGGTGTCAAGCCGGTGACAAGATGATCATGGAGCCCCAAGATGGAGATCAAAGGAGCTATGTGATATTGGCCATATCATGTCACGTTTATTATTTGATTGCATGTGATGTTTATCATGTTTTGCATCTTGTTTACTTAGAACGACAGTAGTAAATAAGATGATCCCTCACAATAAATTCAAGAAGTGTTCCCCCTAACTGTGCACCGTTGCGACAGTTCGCTGTTTCAAAACACCACGTGATGATCGGGTGTTTTATTCAGACATTCACATACAACGGGTGTAAGACAGATTTACACATGCAAACACTTAGGTTGACTTGACGAGCCTAGCATGTACAGACATGGCCTCGGAACACAGAAGACCGAAAGGTCGAGCATGAGTCGTATAGAAGATACGATCAACATGAAGATGTTCACCGATGTTGACTAGTCCGTCTCACGTGATGATCGGACACGGTCTAGTTTAACTCGGATCATGTAATACTTAGATGGATAGAGGGATGTCTAATCTAAGTGGGAGTTCACTAATAATTTGATTAGTTGAACTTAATTATCATGAACTTAGTCTAAAATCTTTGCAATATGTCTTGTAGATCAAATGGCCAACATAGTCCTCAACTTCAACGCTGAAAGACGATGGCAGCAACTATACGGACTGGGTCCGGAACCTGAGGATCATCCTCATAGCTGCCAAGAAAGATTATGTCCTACAAGCACCGCTTGGTGACGCACCCGTTCTCCCTGCAGAACAAGATGTTATGAACGCTTGGCAGGCACGTTTCGATGACTACTCCCTCGTTCAGTGCGGCATGCTTTACAGCCTAGAGTCGGGGCTCCAAAAGCGTTTTGAGAGACATGGAGCATATGAGATGTTCGAAGAGCTGAAAATGGTTTTCCAAGCTCATGCCCGGGTCGAGAGATATGAAGTCTTCGACAAATTCTTCAGCTGTAAGATGGAGGAAAACAGTTCTGTCAGTGAGCACATACTCACTATGTCTGCGTTGCATAACCGCTTGACTCAGCTGGGAGTTAATCTCCCGGATGATGCGGTCATTGACAGAATCCTCCAGTCGCTTCCACCAAGCTACAAGAGCTTTGTGATGAACTTCAATATGCAGGGGATGGAAAAGACCATTCCTGAAGTATTTGCTATGCTGAAATCAGCAGAGGTAGAAGTCAGGAAGGAACATCAAGTGTTGATGGTCAATAAAACCACTAAGTTCAAGAAAGGCAAGGGTAAAAAGAACTTCAAGAAGGACGGCAAGGAGGTTGCCGTGCCCGGCAAGCAAGCTGTCGGGAAGAAGTCAAAGAATGGACCCAAGCCCGAGACTGAGTGCTTTTATTGCAAGGGAAGCGGTCACTGGAAGCGGAACTGCCCTAAGTACTTAGCGGATAAGAAGGCCGGCAAAACAAAAGGTATATGTGATATACATGTAATTGATGTGTACCTTACTAGTGCCCGTAGTGGCTCCTGGGTATTTGATACCGGTGCAGTTGCTCACATTTGTAACTCAAAGCAGGGGCTGCGGAATAAGCGGAAACTGGCAAAGGACGAGGTGACGATGCGCGTCGGGAATGGTTCCAAGGTCAATGTGATCGCCGTCGGCACGCTGCCTCTGCATCTCCCTTCGGGATTAGTTTTAAACCTTAATAATTGTTATTTAGTGCCAGCTTTGAGCATGAACATTGTATCGGGATCTCGTTTAATTCGAGATGGCTACTCTTTTAAATCTGAGAATAATGGTTGTTCCATTTTTATGAGAGATATGTTTTATGGTCATGCTCCTATGGTGAATGGTTTATTCTTTATGTATCTCGAACGTGATGCTACACATGTTCATAATGTGAGTACCAAAAGAAGTAAGGTTGATAATGATAGTCCCACATACTTGCGGCACTGCCGCCTTGGTCACATAGGTGTCAAACGCATGAAGAAGCTCCATGCTGATGGACTTTTAGAGTCTCTTGATTATGAATCATTTGACACGTGCGAACCATGCCTTATGGGTAAAATGACCAAGACTCCGTTCTCAGGAACAATGGAGCGAGCAACCGACTTATTGGAAATCATACATACTGATGTGTGCGGTCCGATGAGTGTTGAGGCTCGCGGTGGCTATCGTTATGTTCTCACCCTCACTGATGATTTAAGTAGGTATGGGTATATCTACTTAATGAAACACAAGTCTGAAACCTTTGAAAAGTTCAAGGAGTTTCAGAGTGAGGTTGAAAATCAACGTGACAGGAAAATCAAGTTTCTACGATCAGATCGTGGAGGAGAATACTTGAGTCACGAGTTTGGGGCACACTTAAGAAAATGTGGAATAGTTTCACAACTCACGCCGCCTGGAACACCTCAGCGTAACGGTGTGTCCGAACGTCGTAATCGCACTCTGTTAGATATGGTGCGATCTATGATGTCTCTTACCGATTTACCGCTTTCTTTTTGGGGCTATGCTTTAGAGACTGCCGCATTCACTTTAAATAGGGCTCCATCGAAATCCGTTGAGACGACACCGTATGAATTATGGTTTGGGAAGAAACCTAAGCTGTCGTTTCTAAAAGTTTGGGGATGCGATGCTTATGTCAAGAAACTTCAACCTGAAAAGCTCGAACCCAAGTCGGAAAAATGCGTCTTCATAGGATACCCAAAAGAAACTATTGGGTACACCTTCTACCTCAGATCCGAAGGCAAGATCTTTGTTGCCAAGAATGGGTCCTTTCTGGAGAAAGAGTTTCTCTCAAAAGAAGTAAGTGGGAGGAAAGTAGAGCTTGATGAAGTATTACCTCTTGAACTGGAAAATGGCGCAACTCAAGAAAATGTTCCTGAGGTGCCTGCACCGACTAGAGAGGAAGTTAATGACAATGATCAAGATACTTCTGATCAAGCCCCTACTGAAATTCGAAGGTCCACAAGGACACATTCCGCACCAGAGTGGTACGGCAACCCTGTCTTGGAAATCATGCTATTAGCCAACGGTGAACCTTCGAACTATGAAGAAGCGATGGCGGGCCCGGATTCCGACAAATGGCTAGAAGCCATGAAATCCGAGATAGGATCCATGTATGAAAACAAAGTATGGACTTTGACTGACTTGCCCGTTGAGCGGCGAGCCATAGAAAATAAATGGATCTTTAAGAGGAAGACAGACGCGGATGGTAATGTGACCATCTATAAAGCTCGGCTTGTCGCTAAGGGTTATCGACAAGTTCAAGGGGTTGACTACGATGAGACTTTCTCACCGGTAGCGAAGCTGAAGTCCGTCCGAATCATGTTAGCAATTGCCGCATTCTATGATTACGAAATATGGCAAATGGACGTCAAAACGGCATTCCTTAATGGTTTCCTTAAGGAAGAATTGTATATGATACAGCCGGAAGGTTTTGTCGATCCTAAGAATGCTGACAAAGTGTGCAAGCTCCAACGCTCGATTTATGGGCTAGTGCAAGCATCTCGGAGTTGGAACATTCGCTTTGATGATATGATCAAAGCGTTTGGGTTTACACAGACTTATGGAGAAGCCTGCGTTTACAAGAAAGTGAGTGGGAGTTCTGTAGCATTTCTCATATTATATGTAGATGACATACTTTTGATGGGAAATGATATAGAACTCTTGGACAGCATCAAGGCCTACTTGAATAAAAGTTTTTCAATGAAGGACCTTGGAGAAGCTGCTTATATATTAGGCATCAAAATCTATAGAGATAGATCGAGACGCCTCATAGGTCTTTCGCAAAGCACATACCTTGATAAGATATTGAAGAAGTTCAATATGGATCAATCCAAGAAGGGGTTCTTGCCTGTGTTACAAGGTGTGAAATTGAGCTCAGCTCAATGTCCGACCACGGCAGAAGATATAGAAGAGATGAGCGTCATCCCCTATGCCTCAGCCATAGGTTCTATTATGTATGCCATGCTGTGTACCAGACCTGATGTTAACCTTGCCGTCAGTTTGGTAGGAAGGTACCAAAGTAATCCCGGCAAGGAACACTGGACAGCGGTCAAGAATATCCTGAAGTACCTGAAAAGGACTAAGGAAATGTTTCTCGTTTATGGAGGTGACGAAGAGCTCGTCGTAAAGGGTTACGTCGACGCTAGCTTCGACACAGATCTGGATGACTCTAAGTCACAAACCGGATACGTGTATATTTTGAATGGTGGGGCAGTAAGCTGGTGCAGTTGCAAGAAAAGCGTCGTGGCGGGATCTACATGTGAAGCGGAGTACATGGCAGCCTCGGAGGCAGCACATGAAGCAATATGGGTGAAGGAGTTCATCACCGACCTAGGAGTCATACCCAATGCGTCGGGGCCGATCAAGCTCTTCTGTGACAACACTGGAGCTATTGCACTTGTCAAAGAGCCCAGGTTTCACAAGAAGACAAGGCACATCAAGCATCGCTTCAACTCCATTCGTGAAAATGTTCAAGATGGAGACATAGAGATTTGTAAAGTACATACGGACCTGAATGTAGCAGATCCGTTGACTAAACCTCTCCCTAGAGCAAAACATGATCAACACCAGAATTCCATGGGTGTTCGATTCATCACAATGTAACTAGATTATTGACTCTAGTGCAAGTGGGAGACTGTTGGAAATATGCCCTAGAGGCAATAATAAAAGCATTATTATTATATTTCCTTGTTCATGATAATTGTCTTTATTCATGCTATAATTGTGTTATCCGGAAATCGTAATACATGTGTGAATAACAGACACCAACATGTCCCTAGTGAGCCTCTAGTTGACTAGCTCGTTGATCAACAGATAGTCATGGTTTCCTGACTATGGACACTGGATGTCATTGATAACGAGATCACATCATTGGGAGAATGATGTGATGGACAAGACCCAATCCTAAACATAGCACAAGATCGTATAAGTTCGTTTGCTAGGGTTTTCCAATGTCAAGTATCTTTTCCTTAGACCATGAGATCGTGTAACTCCCGGATACCGTAGGAGTGCTTTGGGTATGCCAAACGTCACAACGTAACTGGGTGACTATAAAGGTAGACTACGGGTATCTCCGAAAGTGTCTGTTGGGTGACATGGATCAAGACTGGGATTTGTCACTCCGTATGACGGAGAGGTATCACTGGGCCCACTCGGTAATGCATCATCATAATGAGCTCAGAGTGACCAAGTGTCTGGTCACGGGATCATGCATTACGGTACGAGTAAAGTGACTTGCCGGTAACGAGATTGAACGAGGTATTGGGATACCGACGATCGAATCTCGGGCAAGTAACATATCGATAGACAAAGGGAATAGCGTACGGGATTGATTAAATCCTCGACATCGTGGTTCATCTGATGAGATCATCGTGGAGCATGTGGGAGCCAACATGGGTATCCAGATCCCGCTGTTGGTTATTGACCGGAGAGTCATCTCGGTCATGTCTGCTTGTCTCCCGAACCCGTAGGGTCTACACACTTAAGGTTCGGTGACGCTAGGGTTATGAAGATATGAATATGCAGAAACCCGAATGTTGTTTGGAGTCCCGGATGAGATCCCGGACATCACGAGGAGTTCCGGAATGGTCCGGAGGTAAAGAATTATATATAGGAAGTGCTGTTTCGGGCATCGGGACAAGTTTCGGGGTTATCGGTATTGTACCGGGACCACCGGAAGGGTCCCGGGGGTCCACCGGGTGGAGCCACCTATCCCGGGGGGCCACATGGGCTGTAGGGGGTGCGCCTTGGCCTAGATGGGCCAAGGGCACCAGCCCCTATAGGCCCATGCGCCTAGGGTTTCCCCCTAGGAGGAGTCCTGGTGGTGGAAGGCACCCCTAGGTGCCTTGGGGGGGAGGGAAACCTCCCCTTGGCCGCCGCCCCCCCTAGTAGATCTCATCTACTAGGGCCGGCGCCCCCTGGCACCCCTATATATAGTGGGGGGGAGAGGAGGGATTTCAGACCAGCCCCTGGCGCCTCCATCTCCCCCCGTTACGTCTCTCCCTCGTAGTCTCGGCGAAGCCCTGCTGCTGTGACGCCCTGCATCCACCACCACGCCGTCGTGCTGCTGGATCTTCATCAACCTCTCCTTCCCCCTTGCTGGATCAAGAAGGAGGAGACGTCTCCCGTCCCGTACGTGTGTTGAACACGGAGGTGCCGTCCGTTCGGCGCTGGTCATCGGTGATTTGGATCACGTCGAGTACGACTACATCATCACCGTTCTTTTGAACGCTTCCGCTCGCGATCTACAAAGGTATGTAGATGCATCTAATCACTCGTTGCTAGATGAACTCCTAGATGATCTTGGTGAAACGCGTAGGAAAATTTTTGTTTTCTGCAACGTTCCCCAACAGTGGTATCAGAGCTAGGTCTATGCGTAGTTATTCTTGCATGAGTAGAACACAATTTGTTGTGGGCGTAGATTTGTCAACTTTCTTGCCGTTACTAGTCCTTTCTTGCTTCAGCGGTATTGTGGGATGAAGCGGCCCAGACCAACCTTACACGTACGCTTACGTGAGACCGGTTCCACCGACTAACATGCACTAGTTGCATAAGGTGGCTGGCGGGTGTCTGTCTCTCCTACTTTAGTTGGAGCGGAATCGATGAACAGGGTCCTTATAAAGGGTAAATGGAAGTTGACAAATCACGTTGTGGCTTTAACGTAGGTAAGAAAATGTTCTTGCTAGAGCCCTAATTCAGCCACGTAAAACTTGCAACAACAATTAGAGGACGTCTAACTTGTTTTTGCAGCAAGTGGTTTGTGATATGATATGGCCAAAGTTGTGATGAATGATGAATGATCTATATGTGATGTATGAGATGTTCATGCTATTGTAATAGGAATCACGACTTGCATGTCGATGAGTATGACAACCGGCAGGAGCCATAGGAGTTGTATTTATTCTTTTATATGACCTGCGTGTCATCAAGAAACGCCATGTAAATTACTTTACTTTATCGCTAAACGCGTTAGCCATAGTAGTAGAAGTAATAGTTGGCGAGCAACTTCATGGAGACACGATGATGGAGATCATGATGATGGAGATCATGGTGTCAAGCCGGTGACAAGATGATCATGGAGCCCCAAGATGGAGATCAAAGGAGCTATGTGATATTGGCCATATCATGTCACGTTTATTATTTGATTGCATGTGATGTTTATCATGTTTTGCATCTTGTTTACTTAGAACGACAGTAGTAAATAAGATGATCCCTCACAATAAATTCAAGAAGTGTTCCCCCTAACTGTGCACCGTTGCGACAGTTCGCTGTTTCAAAACACCACGTGATGATCGGGTGTTTTATTCAGAC
>NC_041388.1:340176096-340176434 GCF_002162155.2 Triticum dicoccoides | reverse complement strand
TTCTCAGGAACAATGGAGCGAGCAACCGACTTATTGGAAATCATACATACTGATGTGTGCGGTCCGATGAGTGTTGAGGCTCGCGGTGGCTATCGTTATGTTCTCACCCTCACTGATGATTTAAGTAGGTATGGGTATATCTACTTAATGAAACACAAGTCTGAAACCTTTGAAAAGTTCAAGGAGTTTCAGAGTGAGGTTGAAAATCAACGTGACAGGAAAATCAAGTTTCTACGATCAGATCGTGGAGGAGAATACTTGAGTCACGAGTTTGGGGCACACTTAAGAAAATGTGGAATAGTTTCACAACTCACGCCGCCTGGAACACCTCAGCGTAA
>NC_041388.1:340129998-340174496 GCF_002162155.2 Triticum dicoccoides | reverse complement strand
GAAATCGTAATACATGTGTGAATAACAGACACCAACATGTCCCTAGTGAGCCTCTAGTTGACTAGCTCGTTGATCAACAGATAGTCATGGTTTCCTGACTATGGACACTGGATGTCATTGATAACGAGATCACATCATTGGGAGAATGATGTGATGGACAAGACCCAATCCTAAACATAGCACAAGATCGTATAGTTCGTTTGCTAGAGTTTTCCAATGTCAAAGTATCTTTTCCTTAGACCATGAGATCGTGTAACTCCCGGATACCGTAGGAGTGCTTTGGGTATGCCAAACGTCACAACGTAACTGGGTGACTATAAAGGTAGACTACGGGTATCTCCGAAAGTGTCTGTTGGGTGACATGGATCAAGACTGGGATTTGTCACTCCGTATGACGGAGAGGTATCACTGGGCCCACTCGGTAATGCATCATCATAATGAGCTCAGAGTTACCAAGTGTCTGGTCACGGGATCATGCATTACGGTACGAGTAAAGTGACTTGCCGGTAACGAGATTGAACGAGGTATTGGGATACCGACGATCGAATCTCGGGCAAGTAACATATCGATAGACAAAGGGAATAGCGTACGGGATTGATTAAATCCTCGACATCGTGGTTCATCCGATGAGATCATCGTGGAGCATGTGGGAGCCAACATGGGTATCCAGATCCCGCTGTTGGTTATTGACCGGAGAGTCGTCTCGGTCATGTCTGCTTGTCTCCCGAACCCGTAGGGTCTACACACTTAAGGTTCGGTGACGCTAGGGTTATGAAGATATGAATATGCAGAAACCCGAATGTTGTTCGGAGTCCCGGATGAGATCCCGGACATCACGAGGAGTTCCGGAATGGTCCAGAGGTAAAGAATTATATATAGGAAGTGCTGTTTCAGGCATCGGGACAAGTTTCGGGGTTATCGGTATTGTACCCGGGACCACCGGAAGGGTCCCGGGGGTCCACCGGGTGGGGCCACCTATCCCGGGGGGCCACATGGGCTGTAGGGGGTGCGCCTTGGCCTAGATGGGCCAAGGGCACCAGCCCCTATAGGCCCATGCGCCTAGGGTTTCCCCCTAGGAGGAGTCCTGGTGGTGGAAGGCACCCCTAGGTGCCTTGGGGGGGAGGGAAACCTCCCCTTGGCCGCCGCCCCCCCTAGTAGATCTCATCTACTAGGGCCGGCGCCCCCCCTGGCACCCCTATATATAGTGGGGGGGAGAGGAGGGATTTTAGACCAGCCCCTGGCGCCTCCATCTCCCCCCGTTACGTCTCTCCCTCGTAGTCTCGGCGAAGCCCTGCTGCTGTGACGCCCTGCATCCACCACCACGCCGTCGTGCTGCTGGATCTTCATCAACCTCTCCTTCCCCCTTGCTGGATCAAGAAGGAGGAGACGTCTCCCGTCCCGTACGTGTGTTGAACACGGAGGTGCCGTCCGTTCGGCGCTGGTCATCGGTGATTTGGATCACGTCGAGTACGACTACATCATCACCGTTCTTTTGAACGCTTCCGCTCGCGATCTACAAAGGTATGTAGATGCATCTAATCACTCGTTGCTAGATGAACTCCTAGATGATCTTGGTGAAACGCGTAGGAAATTTTTTGTTTTCTGCAACGTTCCCCAACACGCAACAGTTTTCGAGGGTAGAGTATTCAACACAAATTTATTGATTCAACACAAGGGGAGCCAAAGAATATTCTCAAGTATTAGCAGCTGAGTTGGCAATTCAACCACACCTAGAAACTTAATATCTGCAGCAAAGTGTTTAGTAGCAAAGTAATATGATAGTAGTGGTAACGGTAGGAAAAGTAATATTTTTGGGTTTTGTAGTGATTGTGACAGTAGCAGCGGAAAAGTAAATAAGCGAAGAACAATATATGAAAAACTCGTAGGCAATGGATCGGTGATGGAGAATTATGTCGGATGCGATTATTCATGCAACAGTTATAACATAGGGTGACACAGAACTAGCTCCAATTCATCAATGTAATATAGGCATGTATTCCGAATATAGTCATACATGCTTATGGAAAAGAACTTGCATGACATCTTTTGTCCTACCCTCCCGTGGCAGCGGGGTCCTATTGGAAACTAAGGGATATCAAGGCCTCCTTTTAATAGAGTACCGGGCCAAAGCATTAACACATAGTGAATACATGAACTCCTCAAACTACGGTCTTCACCGGGAGTGGTCCCGATTATTTTCACTTCGGGGGTGCCGGGTCATAACACATAGTAGGTGACTATAGACTTGCAAGATAGGATCAAGAACTCACATATATTCATGAAAACATAATAGGTTCAGATCTGAAATCATGGCACTCGGGCCCTAGTGACAAGCATTAAGCATAGCAAAGTCATAGCAACATGAATCTCAGAACATAGTGGATACTAGGGATCAAACCCTAACAAAACTAACTCGATTACATGATAAATCTCATCCAACCCATCACCGTCCAGCAAGTCTACGATGGAATTACTCACGCACGGCGGTGAGCATCATGAAATTGGTGATCGAGAAAGGTTGATGATGACGATGGCGACAGATTCCCCTCTTCGGAGCCCCGAACGGACTCTAGATCAGCCCTCCCGAAAAAGTTTAGGGCTTGGCGGCGGCTCCGTATCGTAAAACACGATGAATCCTTCTCTCTGATTTTTTTCCTCCTCGAACACGAATATATGGAGTTGGAGTTGAGGTCGGTGGAGCGTCAACGGGCCCACGAGGCAGGGGGCGCGCCCAGGGGGTAGGCGCGCCCCCACCCTCGTGGATAGGGTGTGGGCCCCCTGACATGGATTCTTCTTCCAGTATTTTTTATATATTCCAAAAATAATCTCCGTTGATTTTCAGGTCATTCCGAGAACTTTTATTTCTGCACAAAAATAACACCATGGCAATTCTGCTGAAAACAACGTTAGTCCGGGTTAGTTCCATTCAAATCATGCAAGTTAGAGTCCAAAACAAGGGCAAAAGTGTTTGGAAAAGTAGATACGTTGGAGACGTATCACTTCTTCTTCCGAATCAACAACGGCCACACCATGGGGTGCGCCAACTTCGTCGCAGCTGGCAAGGCCAACACGATCTCGAAGGCCGGAAAGAAGGCTGATGGCTTCCGGAGCAAGTGGGTTATGATGGATGCCAAGTGCGTCCACCCACGGCTGAAGCTGCTGACGAAGATGCCCTAGTCTGACGAGGGGTGGTCTCGTGCGAAGCTTACTAACGACCGGGCGAAGGCGGTTCTGGAGAAGATGACCGTCGACCTGAGGCCGGGCAACGCGAAGGCGGCGAAGCTGATGGGGGCCATTGTAACGCCCCGAGACCGACGCTTCAGTTGCCCTTCCTTTTATTTTAGTTGTTGATCTGTGTTTTTTTATGTTTGTTGCATTATCATATTTATTTTTGCATATTTCATTCCTATATGTCTATGCCATGATCATGTCGAATGCCCTTGTCATATTTTGCATTGCATCATGATCTGCTTGCTTGTTGTTGCATGTGCATTTTATTTGTGTATGTCTTGGTGTGATCTCTTTCTCTTCATCTCCATTGCTCTTGGAATCTTCACCCTTCAAGTTAGTCCATCTCCAAGCAAACCCCATCTCCTTCTTCCTTTCTTCTAATTCTAGCCATTTACTCGAGTGACATTTGTCCTGCCTCAAATAATGTTCACTCTTTCCCTGTAAATCCAACACATTTCATTTAACCTTCCTGCCAAGTTTCAGCTCTTTTGAAGATGATTTGGTTCGGTTCAAAAATGACTCAAGTTTGAAGTTAATTCAAACTTGATTTATTTTTCTATCTCTAAAAATGGCCAAAGCAATTTATTCAAATAGTGCATATCTTCCGGAGCTCATTTTAATTCTCATCCTTGCTTCTACCTTCTCCATGCTCTCTGTTCTTTTCTGTATCTATTTCCCGTCTGAAGGAATTCAGAAAAAGGGCAGCAAAGCTCAGCGCAGCAGAGAGCAGGCCCAGCAGACCCGCAACCTTCTAAGGCCCAGCCGGCGCCCTCCCCACTGGGCTGGCCTCCAGGCCCACGTAACCTATAACCCTAGCCCGACCGCACCCACTCCTCTCGATCTCTCCCTCGTCCCGATCCCTCTCTTCCTCGTTCCGCCGCCAGAGGGAGAGAAAGAGCGTGCAACTCGAGCGCCCACCTTCCCGCTGCTAGCACCTTCGCCTCCCCGCCATGGCACCCCCACAGGAGCTCCCGGCCGCCGGATCGGGCCGCCTCCGCCCGGTTCCTCTCGCCTCCTTCGCCTCGCCTTCCTCCCCAACAGCGCCGTCCTCCCAGCGCCCCCTCTCTCTCCGACAAGCGCTCGTCCACACCGGAGTGCCTGCCTCCCCGACGCCCGACCTCTTCCTCGCCCTGCTGGTGCCCTGCCGCCGTTGTCACCTGCGCCTCCCCAAGCCGCGCCCGTCGCCCGGCATGGCCGCGAGGTCATCAGCATCGCCGAGCCATGCTGCCTCCCTTCTTGCCGGCCTCGACCTCACCGTCTTCCCGGCCTCCTCCGCGTCCCCTAGCTGCCTTTCTCTGCATCGAACAGCAGCAGCTCAGAGCCTCGGCGCCCCTGCACTCCAAGTCCGTCGCCATCTCGCCGGAGCACCGTCAACAGCAGGTCGCCGCCTCCCCTTCCCTTCGCCGGAGCCCCGAGCCACGCTAGGCACCTGCGTCTTCGCCAAGCTGCTGTTGTCTGTTTCCTCTCATTTTTCCTCTGTCACCAGTCCAATGAGCAGCGCCTCCGAGTTTTCACCAAGTCCCTGCTCCGATGAACTCACACTCAACCTCGACGACCTGCCAAGCACCTGTGACCGAAGACTCCAAGTGCCCTTCAGATCGTAAAGACCGGCAAGTCCAATTAGCTCCGATGCCCCAAGGACGACTACGCGGTGTTGCGTCAAGTACCTATACCGTGTCCCCGGAATCGCCAAGACCGTCCTGAATATTGCCAAGTACCACTTCAGTTCCAGAACGCGACAAGTACCACGACGCCCGGAGCCTCGGATTTGTCAAGTTCCACTACCGCTGACTAGCACGACTACCATCGCAAAAACGAGATCGTCAAGATCGGACCGACAAGTACCCCGATGACCTTGTACCACTATCATCGCAATACCGCGAGTACCTCTACCGACGACCCTGAACATCTACGGTCGTGTACGACTACCGTTGCCCGAAGGACCATGGGTCATAAGATTCGTGTTCAACTACCATCGTCGTGTACCACTACTTCCACTACCGCCGCGAGAACATCTACTTCCTCTACTTTGCACCGAACCCAAACCGTCTCGTTCGCATGCTTCAAAGGTATAACCCCGAGACGACCGCCCGTGGACCGTATGCATGTGATGTGTTGTATGAGATGCACCCTATGTTTGCACCGTGTCCGAGTTGTCACTTGCTCGGTCCTCCTCGTTGCCATGCCGTCCATCCGCGGGAACCCGGTAACCAAGATCACTCCCACCATCTGTTGACACACTCACACCCACTTCCTTTTGCACCGGTATCTTCGTGAGCTACCGGATCATCGGAATGTTGCCGTGACACCGTTTTCGTTATCGTTGCCGTGGCACCCCTATCGTTTCCGCCACAATGACAAATGCTCTCATCACACTCATGTCAACTTTTAATAAAAAATTGCATAAACTTGTTCATGTCATCCGCATCATGTTAACAACATTAAGATGTTTAAAATTGTTGTTTGCTTTAAATTGCTAAATGCATGTGGGGATTTATCGAAATTGTTGTTGTTATATCCGGCCCCATTTAAATTGTTTAAATGGTATAGTTTTGTTATGCTTCACCTCTTGCCGTGCTAATCAACATTTAATATTGTTGAGTACCTAAACGAGAGAGAACTAAATAAGTCATGTGGTGTTTTCTTCAATATGCAACTCCGTGGCATATTGAGCTCAACTTAATTTGCAGTGTTGTTTGTTGCACTTTGCCATGCCATGCCTCTTTAAACTGGACATGCATCATACTTGTTTGCGCATTGTGCCATGCTTATGTGATGATTGTTTACTATGTTGCTTGCTTCTTTCAGGGTTGCCTCTCTCGTTAGCTTCGGTTTCGTTCCGGAGTTGTGAGGATCCGTTCGGCTACGTCCGTTTGTCTTCTTCATGGACTCGTTCTTCTTCCTTGCAGGATCTTAGGCAAGATGACCATACCCTCGAAATCACTTCTATCTTTGCTTGCTAGTTGCTCGCTCTTTTGCTATGCCTATGCCGTGATACCTACCACATGCTATATCATGCCTCCCATATTGCAATGTCAAGCCTCTAACCCACCTTGTCCCAGCAAACCGTTGTTTGGCTATGTTACCTCTTTGCTCAGCCCCTCTTATAGCATTGTTAGTTACAGGTGAAGATGGAGTCCGTTCCATGTTTGGAACATGATTATTGTTGGGATATCACAATATCTCTTATTATATTAATGCATCTATATACTTGGTAAATGGTGGAAGGTTCGGCCTTATGCCTGGTGTTTTGTTCCACTCTTGCCGCGCTAGTTTCCGTCATACCGATGTTATGTTCCTTGATTTTGCGTTCCTTACATGGTCGGGTTATAACGGGAACCCCTCGACAGTTCGCCTTGAATAAAACTCCTCTAGCAAGGCCCAACCTTGGTTTTACATTTGCACTAACAACCTATACTTTTCCCTTAGGAGTAATTAACCCGAGGGACATCTTTATTAACCCCCCCAGGCCAGTGCTTCTCTAAGTGTTGGTCCAACCTGAGCGATGTCCGGCGCCCCCTGGGCAACCAGGGTCTATGCCAACCCGATGTCTTGCTCATCCGGTGTGCCCTGAGAACGAGATATGTGCAGCTCCTATCGGGATTTGTCGGCACATCCGGACGGCTTTGCTGGTCTTGTTTTACCATTGTCAAAATGTCTTGTAACCGGGATTCCGAGCCTGATCGGGTCTTCCTGGGAGAAGGAATATCCTTCGTTGACCGTGAGAGCTTGTGATGGGCTAAGTTGGGACACCCCTGCAGGGTTATGAACTTTCGAAAGCCGTGCCCGCGGTTATGGGCAGATGGGAATTTGTTAATGTCCGGTTGTAGAAAACTTGACACTTAACTTATTAAAATGCATCTACCGCGGGTGTAGCCGTGATGGTCTCTTCTCGGCGGGGTCCGGAAAGTGAACACGGTGTTGGAGTTATGCTTGAACGTAAGTAGTTTCGGGATCACTTCTTGATCACTTCTAGTTCACGACCGTGCTTTGCCTTCTCTTCTCACTCTCATTTGCGTAAGTTAGCCACCATATATGCTAGTGCTTGCTGCAGCTCCACCTCTCATACCTTTTACCCTACCTATAAGCTTAAATAGTCTTGATCGCGAGGGTGTGAGATTGCTGAGTCCCCGTGACTCACAGATACTTCCAAAACCAGCTTGCAGGTGCCGATGAACCGGGAAGGTGACACAACCGAGCTCAAGGAGGAGCTCGATGAAGATCTTGTTCATTGTGTTGTTTCGTTTCAGTCGATCAGTAGTGGTGCCCAGTTGGGGTGATCGGGGACATTGTTGCATTTGGGGTTGTCTTTATTTTGGTTTCGTAGTCGGACCTTGATTGTATCTGGATGAATGTAATGATATTTATGCTATTGTGTGACGTGGCGAGTGTCGGTGTCAAAACCGGCGGATCTCGGGTAGTGGGTCCCGAACTGTGCGTCTAGGCCGGATGGTAACAGGAGGCAGGGAACACGATGTTTTACCCAGGTTCGGGCCCTCTTGATGGAGGTAAAACCCTACGTCCTGCTTGATTAATATTGATGATATGGGTAGTACAAGAGTAGATCTACCACGAGATCAAGGAGGCTAAACCCTAGAAGCTAGCCTATGGTATGATTGTTGTATATGGAGTTGATTGCCTACGGACTACAACCCTCCGGTTTATATAGACACCGGATAGGGTTAGGGTTACATAGAGTCGGTTACAATGATAGGAGATCTTTAATATCTGCATCACCAAGCTTGCCTTCCACGCCAAGGAAAGTCCCATCCGGACACGGGACGAAGTCTTCAATCTTGTATCTTCATAGTCCTGGAGTCCGGCTAAAGGTATAGTCCGGCTACCCGAACACCCCCTAATCTAGGACTCCCTCAGTAGCCCCTGAACCAGGCTTCAATGACGACGAGTCCGGCGCGCAAATTGTGTTCGACATTGCAAGGCGGGTTCCTCCTCCAAGTCCTTCATAGAAGATTGTAAACACCAAGAGTAGTGTCCGGCTCTGCAAAATAAGCTTCCACATATTGCCATAGAGAGAATAATATTAACAGAAATCAAAACTGCTGACGTATTCCGCAGTGTGTCATCACACTACGGCCAAGTCCTTTACTCAAATCGTTTTTACTTTTCCACCTCAGCATGTTTTGCGAGGCGGTTTCCTTGGCACGTCTTGTTAAAGCAGAGATCGTGTACCCCGTTCTCATCAATACGGACGTGGGTAACCCAACCGCGCCATTTATCACGGCGCTTGGGAGGCAAGCGAGTTTTACTAGGCTGGTGGGGACGCACAACCGCATCCGCCCATATAAGGGGATAAGGATCCACCTTTTTACCTACGCCTTCTTTCTCCTTTGCCTATCCATCTCCTGCACACTCGAGCTCCAGCGCCCAAGCCCGCACTTCCCACCTCAACCTTCTCCAGCAATGTCCGGAGCGGGAGGCAAGTGGATGGTCTCCTCCGCTACGGAGGGCCAAGTCAAGAAGCTAAGGAAGGCCGGATACCTGTCCAAGGACATCGCGCACCGGCTTCCCGAAAAGGGGCAGCTTCTCCCCACCCCAAGGCCCCATGAGAGGGTAGTATTTCTCCCCCACTTCCTCCGCGGACTGGGTTTTCCACTCCACCCATTTGTCCGGGGGCTCATGTTCTATTACGGCCTGGATTTCCACGATCTGGCCCCGAACTTCATCCTCAACATCTCGGCGTTTATCGTCGTGTGCGAGGCTTTCCTCCGCGTCCGCCCTCATTTTGGCCTCTGGCTCAAGACCTTCAACGTCAAGCCCAAGGTGGTGCGCGGCAGCCAGGCGGAGTGCGGAGGCGCCATGGCGGGCAAGATGGCCAACGTCCTATGGTTCGAGGGCTCTTTTGTGGAGACCGTAAAGGGGTGGCAATCCGGGTGGTTTTACATCACCGAGCCACGCGATCCGAAATGGACCGCAGCCCCCGAGTTCCGATCCGAACCCCCCACGCGGCTTATGTCCTGGAAAGAGATGGGCCTGTCGTGGGGTGATGAAAAAGAGGTGACCGGATTGCAAACATGCATCCAGTCCCTGGTGAACAAGCCAATCCGGCTTGTTAATGTAATCCAGGTTATGCTCGTCCGCCGGATCCTCCCGTGCCAACAACGGGATTTTAATCTGTGGGAGTTCGACCCGGCGCAGCACCAAACCCTTAGCAGGCTCTTCGACACGACGTACAAAGATGCCTGGAAGGTGCTATTTAAGGGCACCAAGGCTCCCGCATCCGCTTCCGAGGACCGCGGATATAGCTCGCAGCATCACGCTAGCGAGGTAAGCTATCTTCACCTTTTACAGGATGTTAAGCTTTCTTCATAGTTTGACTCTATGCGGGGTCTAAACTCCCTTACCTTTGACAGGCTTGGCGGGCGATATCCGGACCGATTAACTGTCCGGCTCCGCTGCCCGAAGACCCAGCCCCAGCTCTACTAGTGAAGCTGCTAGTTCCGGCGCCTTATGTGGTGCCGGAGAAGAAGGCCAAGAAGAAGAAGACCACGGGGACTCGAAAGAGTGCCCGCAATGTGGTGGTGTCGGACTCGTCATCCGACGAGTCCGAGACGCCCTCTTCCCATGAAAACGAGGAGGAGGAAGAAGAAAACTCTCCCCCCCAGCGGAGGAAGGAGAGAAGAGGAAGGCGCCCCAACGGGAGAGGCTGAGGGGTCTAGGAAAAGGAAGACCCCTCCACCAGACTACTCCCCCGACGCCGAAGAGGGCGGAGAGGAGTGGCCAAACAGGGCCAAGCGTCCGGCGAAATCGTAAGTTCGGATATCAGAGTAACTCATGATGTTCCTTTGTTGCACAGCTTTCCCTAATGTCGAACGTAATTATGCAGCCCGCCCCGGGCCGAATTCAACGAATCGTCGGGCGGCTCCCTGGACTCATCGGACGTGAACTCAGTTCCGCCCGCTGTCTCCCCCCGCACTGCAGACGACACCGAAGTGGCGTCATGACAAGCTCCGGGGCAGGAGGAAGTGGTCCTGGAGGAGCCGCAAGGCAACCTCCCGAACTCCAGGAGTGAAGGGGATAAGGCCCCCCATGGCTCCAAGTCCGGCTTTGTGTCGGACACCGCGCCGGAATCTTCCATAGTTCCGGACCGCGGTAGGTGAACTCCTTCCAAGAGGAGCAAGCCTTCTGAGCCGGCAGCCTCCGTCCAACCGGAGGTGCCGGACAATCTGCTGGAGGTGCTTGACGGCGCCTCCATCGACGAGGGGCACCGTACTATTATGAGTACGGTGATCCAGAAGGTTCAGTCCGCCAAGAGCGGACTGACTGAAGCTTGCGCTAGCCTTCTAACACGCTTCGAGGTAAGTAAAAATATGTAAAAATATTACCGCATAGACAGTAGCCCCTGATGCTCTGTTTGGCGTTCGGAAAGAAAAGCCGAATAGAGGATCTATTAAATTTCGCAGGAGTCTAACAAAAAGAGCCAATATGCGTATGCAGGCTTCGCTGCTATCCACCGCTGCACTAACTGCGGAGGTGGGTGTCCTAAAGCAGGACCTCGAGCGGACCGAGCAAGAGCTCGGCCTTGCCAAGCGGCAGCTCGAGGAGAAAGAAGGTAAGAAATACCTTACAGAAAAAGTGCCTATAAAAAGGCGTGATTGCAAAAAAATAACAGGATTGTACTGCTTATTGTAGGGGCCACGACTGAGGTGGCGACCCTTAAGCAGGCGCTGTCTGAGGCCGAAAAGAAAACGGCCGCGGAGCGCACCGAGCGAGACAGACTTGGGGCTCAGGTCGGCGAGGTGCAGCAAGAGCTTCAGGCTCTCATGAAAAAACATGAGAGTTTGGAGCTTGAGTCAAAGGCGCAAGCATCCGAGCTCGTGACGGCCCTTGAGACTGCCAAGTCTGCCAAGGCCGAAGCCCAAAAGGCCCTCCAAGAGTTGGAGGAGATGAGGAAGATAGCAGCGGGTAAGGCATTCTTCATGCAAAGCAGAAATATAAAAGTAAACTACTTGTTACTTACTCGAATCCGGAGCTCTCCAGGGGCATTCGCAGATCTTCCCCGCAGCGTATCCGATGCCGCCGCATTCTACCGAGATGAAAAGGGCAGCTCGACGGAGAAGGTGTTCTGGTCTCAGTATTCTGAGGCCGGACACCCTGTGCCTTTGAGCGACCAGCTGAAACAGCTGGTCGAGCTCCACAAGGCGGCCGAACAGGCCATGAAGGGCTTCATAGTTCGGCTGTGGCCCGAAGAGGCCCTGCCTGGGAGCTATTTCGGGCTGGTGCGGTGCTGGTGGAGGCCTGTCCGAGGCTCGAGGTCATCAAGCGCTCCGTCTGCATCGAAGGTGCCCGTCGGGCCCTTGCCCGTGCAAAGGTGCACTGGGGTAAGCTGGACGGTGAGAAGCTTGTGAAGGACGGGCCGCCGCCAGGGAAGGAGCATTGCAAGCCCGAGAACTACTACAAGGATGTTCTTGCAGGTGCCCGCCTTGTGGCGGATGAATGTACCAAGGATGTGATTTTTGAATGAACTCGCTCGTGTTTATCCTGTGCGCTGAAAACTTGTTCATATGCGCTAAGCAATGCTTATTGAATTTAAAATATTACTTTCTATGCTGCCGTTTATCAAAAAATTGAGAGATGGCCAGTCGTCGGCTTCTGCCCCCATGCCACTAGTGCTGGGGTGTTCGGGATAAACCTGAGCGCTCCTTTTCCCATAGTTGGGTCCTTCGAGGGAGGCGCTCAGCACAACGAACCAGGCAATCGGACTATAATGCTTGAACACTCTCACTTAGCCATAGAACTCTATAATTTTAAATTTCGGCGAAGCCCCTAGTTCGGAAGACCGAGTTCGGGGCGCTATCCACGCCTTGGCCGGACAAAGCCAGCTCCTCGCTCGAAGCGGCATAAGTCCTTAGGGACTCAAAAAACCTCTCGAACTGTGACCGGTCTCTCGCCTTATCATGACAGTCAGTTTTAGCTTTCTCCACTGAGGTGCTTAACCCAGCTGAACCGGGGCACAATAGCAGTGGTTCTCCTAGTGCTACCTTAGCCGATAGAGCGGAACGTAAGGCACCAAAACATAGGAGCCGGGCAAACCCAACTATTGACCCAAATCATGATTCGGAGCCGATGCATATAGTGCTATAAGTTCGGGGTGCCGCACTTGTGAAAGTGTACGGACTTCTCACACCATTATGAGGGGTACTGAAGCCCCTGGCGTGTTTGCCGTACCATGGTGTACGGGTGCAATCATGTCATTTAATAAACATATATGTGAAAAGAGGATAATGCAAAAAATAGACAAAAAGCTAAGCATTGCTTATAGAGAGGCTATTTATCAAAGCCGAACGATACAAATAGTGCGGTAAGCAAAAGATATTGGACTATTCAGTATGTCCTGACCAGGGGCAGGCCGCGGAATTATATTTAAAACAGGTATACCGCTCGTAATAGAGACCACCTGGGAGTTCCATAATGCGGCATGGCTTGTCTGCCTCCCTGGATCTTGCATCGTTTGTGCGGCAGTCGAATTGCCGAACAGGTCGTCCGAAGTATGGAGTCCTGAAAGTAAGAAAAAATTAAAAAAAGAATCCGGCAGCCCCTAGTACGTTTTAAGCCGTATTTTGGGCGTGCCGTTATTGTGCCCCTTCCCCTGTGCCCATGGTATTTCAAGGGCGTAGTTATGTGCGCGAGGTACTGGCTTCGCTATGTCGCGAAAGCTGGGGTTGGGGCCGCATTGCTACGCTTGCTCAGGGTGTGCCAGGCGGTCCTGCTGTGGGTTACTCCGGGCGCGCTTGGCAGTGTCTGGCTTTTTAATGTCCGGACTAGAGAATTGCCTGAGAAGGCTACTTTGTACCTCCGCTGCGAGAGCTGCCGTATGCTCCTCCGTACGGAGGGAGCGTTCGGTGTTTCCGTTGACCGTAATTACTCCTCGAGGGCCTGGCATCTTGAGCTTGAGACATGCGTAGTGCGGCACCGCATTGAACTTTGCGAATGCGGTTCGTCCGAGCAGGGCGTGATAGCCACTGCGAAACGGGACTATATCGAAGATTAACTCTTCGCTTCGGAAATTGTCCGGGGATCCGAAGACCACGTCAAGTGTTACTGAGCCTGTACAGTTGGTTTCTACACCTGGTATAACGCCTTTAAAGGTCGTTCTTGTGGGCTTAATCCTTGAGGGATCTATGCCCATTTTCCGCACTGTATCTTGATAAAGCAGGTTCAGGCTACTGCCGCCGTCCATGAGGACTCTTGTGAGATGAAATCCGTCGATGATTGGGTCGAGAACCAATGCGGCGAAGCTGCCATGATGCTAGTGGGATGGTCCCTTCAATCAAAAGTGAGCGGGCATGAGGACCATGGGTTGAACTTTGGGGCGACTGGCTCCATCGCGTATACGTCCCGTAGCGCACGCTTCCGCTCCCGCTTGGGAATATGGGTTGCGTATATCATGTTCACCGTCCGCACTTGTGGGGGAAAGCCCTTCTATCCAGTGTTGTTCGGCGGCTTGGGCTCCTCGTCGTCGCTGTGCAGCCCCTTGTCTCTGTTTTCGGCCCTTAACTTGCCCGCCTGCTTGAACACCCAACAATCCCTGTTAGTGTGATTGGCTGGCCTTTCGGGGGTGCCATGTATCTGGCACAAGCGATCGAGTATTCGGTCCAAACTGGACGGGCCCTGAGTATTCTTTTTGAATGGCTTTTTCTGCTGACCGGATTTATAGCCTTTGAATCCGGCATTGACTGCCGTGTCTTCATTGCTGTCGCTGTTAACGCGGCGTTTTTGCTTATTCCGACGTTTCCTGCCACTTTTGTCCTTGGTATCCGAATTACCAGGGTTCTTTGATAAGTTGTTACTGCGAGCTAGCCAGCTGTCTTCTCCCGCGCAAAAGCAGGTCATGAGTGTCGTGAAGGCTGCCATGGATTTCGGCTTTTCCTGTCCCAGGTGCCGGGCAAGCCACTCGTCGCGGATGTTATGCTTGAAGGCTGCTAGGGCCTCTGCGTCCGGACAGTCGACTATCTGGTTTTTCTTTGTTAGGAACCGTGTCCAGAATTGTCTGGCCGATTCCTCTGGCTGCTGAATTATGTGGCTTAAGTCGTTGGCATCCGGCGGTCGCACGTAAGTGCCCTGGAAGTTGTCGAGGAATGCGGCTTCCAGGTCCTCCCAAGAACCGATTGAGTCTGCTGGCAAGCTGTTAAGCCAATGCCGGGCCGGTCCTTTAAGTTTGAGCGGGAGGTATTTGATGGCGTGTAGATCATCGCCGCATGCCATGTGGATGTGAAGGAGATAATCCTCGATCCATACCACCGGATCTGTTGTGCCATCGTATGATTCGATGTTTACGGGTTTGAAACCCTCTGGGATTTTATGATCCATTACTTCATTCGTGAAGCATAGCGGGTGTGCGGCGCCTCTGTACTGGGCTATATCACGATGCAGCTCGGAAGAGCTATGTCTATTGTGTTCGGCCCGGCCGGATTTGTTGTATCCGGAGTGAAGATCATTGTCACATGCCGTAGGGCGCCTGCGTGATCCGTAGATCGATCTTGTTTGTCTTGCCTTATCCTCCAGTATGTCTTGCAGGTCGGGCACATTTTCCCGTGCCTTAGTTGAGTGGCGTCGGGGCATGGCTTGAATGGAGGGCCGAGAGGGCTCTCTGTCACGGCCGCGAGGTGGCCGGTCTGCCATGTCATGCGCTGGTGATGTAGGTGCTTCCTCCTCTTATCGGGGTAGCGGCCTGCGCTTCGGGTAACTCTTGGAGGGGCGTTCGAGTTCATACTCTTCGGTCGCAAGGACTTCAGTCCATCTATCAGCTAGCAAATCTTGGGCAGCTCTAAGCTGTTGCTGCTTTTTCTTGAGGCTGCTTTCCGTGGCTAAAAGCCTGCGTTTAAAACGCTCTTGTTCGGCGGGGTCTGATGGTATGACGAATTCGTCGTCGTCGAGGCTTGCCTCGTTTTCGGAGGGAGGCGTATAGTTATCATCCTCGACCTCTTGGTCTGCCGCTTTCTCATGAGGGCTGGCTTCTCCATCTTCCTGTGCCGAATCTTGCTGAGGTGGGTGTTCTTCGGCGCTATCCGGGGTAGTATTATCTCCCGTGCCGGAATCACCGTTTTTGCTTTGGCGGGATTTAGAGCGGCGCCGCTGACGCCGGCACTTTGGCTGTTTCTTGGGGGCGTCATCCCCCATCGTTCAACCGCCATCTCCATCTTTTGGAGTATCCACCATATATATGTCATATGACGAGGTGGCCTTCCAGCGCCCTATAGGTGCTGGTTCCTGTTCGTCTCCTACATCGTCGTCCATGCCGTTGATGTCTTCGGAGCTGAAGTCAAGCATGTCGGTTAGATCGTAGACAGTGGCTACAAAGTGGGTGGTGGGTGGGCTTTGAATTTCCTCATCGCCCATATCCCACCCTCGCTGACCGTAGTCCGGCCAGGGCTCTCTTGATAAAGAGAGAGACTTAAGAGAATTCAGGATGTCTCCAAAAGGCGAACGCTGAAAGATGTCTGCGGCGGTGAACTCCATTATCGGCGCCCAATCGGATTCGATTGGCAGGGGCGCGGGGGGTTCGGAGTCTGGGGAGGAGTCCGGATCCTCGGAGTCACGGGTCGTGCAGAGTGCGGGGCTAGCATTCGGCTCGATCGCTTTCGGGATCGCAGCCCCCGAGGTGACGTCCAACCGCTCATCCTCGATTGGCGCAATAGGCTCCGAGTTAGGGGTCGGAACCGATGCGTGTGCGGCCTCCGGGACACTGTCCGGGGGCAGAGCTAGATCATGCCCCTCGAGATAGTGCGGTGCGCTTGGCCGTGGCTCGAGCCCGTCGAAGATCAAGTCTCCGCGGGTGTCAGCCGTGTAGTTTAAGCTTCCAAACCTGACTTGATGGCCAGGGGCGTAGCTTTCGATCTGCTCCAGGTGGCCGAGAGAATTGGCCCGCAGAGCGAAGCCGCCGAAGACGAAGATATGTCGGGGAGCAAAGTCTCACCCTGGACCGCATCGTTGTTGATGATCAAAGGAGCCATCGGGCCTAAAGGCGATGACACAGAGGAACTCTCAATGAAAGCACCAATGTCGGTGTCAAAACCGGCGGATCTCGGGTAGTGGGTCCCGAACTGTGCGTCTAGGCCGGATGGTAACAGGAGGCAGGGAACACGATGTTTTACCCAGGTTTGGGCCCTCTTGATGGAGGTAAAACCCTATGTCCTGCTTGATTAATATTGATGATATGGGTAGTACAAGAGTAGATCTACCACGAGATCAAGGAGGCTAAACCCTAGAAGCTAGCCTATGGTATGATTGTTGTATATGGAGTTGATTGCCTACGGACTACAACCCTCCGGTTTATATAGACACCGGATAGGGTTAGGGTTACATAGAGTCGGTTACAATGATAGGAGATCTTGAATATCCGCATCGCCAAGCTTGCCTTCCACGCCAAGGAAAGTCCCATCCGGACACGGAACGAAGTCTTCAATCTTGTATCTTCATAGTCCTGGAGTCCGGCTGAAGGTATAGTCCGGCTACCCGAACACCCCCTAATCCAGGACTCCCTCAGCGAGTGTAAGCCAACTATGTACCTCTTTTCCTTATTCATTACATGGGTTGTGTGAAGATTACCCCACTTGCGACATTGCGTACAATACGGTTATGCCTCTAAGTCGTGCTTCGACACGTGGGAGATATAGCCGCATCGTGGGCGTTACAGCCATGCTCCAGAGGGAGTTCTTGACGCTGCGAATGGCTCATCTCCAGGCGCGCTCGCGCCCCTTGTGGACACTCGGGGATGGAGAGGACAAGCTTTGCCTGAGTCCGGAGCCTTTGTCTGAAGGGGAGCTGGCCGTGGCTCTCCGCCTCTTGGTTGGGGACGACCAAGAGTATCCGCCGAGTGCCGACGCTCCGTTGTTCTTTCGGAAGGATGGGGCGGTGATCGTGGCCGCCATGCCCACCTTTGACGGGCGCGGCCTGGTGCCACCGGCACCCTCTGAAATCCCGGTGGCGATGGCGATGGTGGACGTGTCTTCTTGTGATTCCTGCAGGGACGGGGAAGAGGAGGAGGACGAGGAGCGCGACTCAGAGGCAGCTCCCGAGGGGATGGGGAAGACATCCCCCTTGCGCAAGGCCGACATCCTCCGCCTCCTGCCTGACGATGATGGCGAGGCCGACATCCTCCTGGAGAGGGGGGAGCCACCTGTGGTTCCGACGAAGGGTAGGTCGGCGCTGCTCTCCTGGGACGACGCTCCTGCCTCACCGCCGCCTGGAGCTGCTTCCGGTCCAGCTGCTGCCCCAGCTTCTGCTCCCGGAACCGGCGCGCCCGCGCCTCGGGCTGCGAAGCTCTCCGGCTTCAAGCTTACGAAGCAGAGGGACTATGTTGCGGTGGACCAGTAAGTGTTCTCGTCCTGCCTTGTTCTTGCTTATACTGCTTGATACGTCTCCAACGTATCTATAATTTTTGATTGTTCCATGCTATATTATATCATGTTTTGGACATTATTGGGATTTATTATACACTTTTATATTATTTTTGGGACTAACCTATTAATTGGAGGCCCAACCCAGAATTGCTGTTTTTTTTGCCTATTTCAGAGTTTCGCAGAAAAAGAATATCAAAAGGAGTCCAAACGGAATGAAACCTTCGGGAACGTGATTTTTGAAACGAACATGATCCAGAGGACTTGGACCCTACGTCAAGACATCAACCAGGAAGGCACGATGTAGGGGGGCGCGCCTACCCCCCACGCGCGCCCTCGACCCTCGCGGGGCCCACGTTGCTCCACCGGCGTACTTCTTCCTCCTATATATACCTACGTACCCCCAAACTACCAGAGACGGAGCCAAAACCCTAATTCCACCACCGTAACTTTCTGTATCCACGAGATCCCATCTTGAGGCCTTTTCCGGAGCTCCGCCGGAGGGGGCATCAATCACGGAGGGCTTCTACATCAACACCATAGCCTCTCCGATGAAGTGTGAGTAGTTTACTTCAGACCTTCGGGTCCATAGTTATTAGCTAGATGGCTTCTTCTCTCTTCTTGGATCTCAATACAAAGTTCTCCCCCTCTCTTGTGGAGATCTATTCGATGTAATCCTCTTTTGTGGTGTGTTTGTTGAGACCGATGAATTGTGGGTTTATGATCAAGTTTATCTATGAACAATATTTGAATCTTCTCTGAATTCTTTTATGTATGATTGGTTATCTTTGCAAGTCCCTTCGAATTATCAGTTTGGTTTGGCCTACTAGATTGATCTTTCTTGCAATGGGAGAAGTGCTTAGCTTTGGGTTCAATCTTGCGGTGTCCTTTCCCAGTGACAGTAGGGGCAGCAAGGCACGTATTGTATTGTTGCCATCGAGGATAACAAGATGGGGTTTATATCATATTGCATGAGTTTATCCCTCTACATCATGTCATCTTGCTTAAAGCGTTACTTTGTTCTCTTGAACTTAATACTCTAGATGCATGCTGGATAGCGGTCGATGTGTGGAGTAATAGTAGTAGATGCAGGAAGGAGTCGGTCTACTTGTCTCGGACGTAATGCCTATATACATGATCATACCTAGATATTCTCATAACTATGCTCAATTCTGTCAATTGCTCAACAGTAATTTGTTTACCCACCATAATACTTATGCTCTCGAGAAAAGCCACTAGTGAAACCTATGGCCCCCGGGTCTATTCTCCATCATATTAATCTACAAGCTATTTCCTTTTCCGTTTATTTTGCTTTCTTTACTTTGCATCTTTTTCATTAAAATACCAAAAATATTATCTTATCATATCTATCAGATCTCACTTTCGTAAGTGACCGTGAAGGGATTGACAACCCCTTTAGTGCGTTGGTTGCGAGGATTTTATTTGTTTGTGTAGGTGCGAGGGACTCGCGCGTCGTCTCCTACTGGATTGATACCTTGGTTCTCAAAAACTGAGGGAAATACTTACGCTACTTTGCTGCATCACCCTTTCCTCTTCAAGGGAAAACCAACGCAGTGCTCAAGAGGTAGCAAGAGGGATTTCTGGCGCCGTTGCCGGGGAGTCTACGCAAAAGTCAACATACCAAGTACCCATCACAAACCCTTATCTCCCGCATTACATTATTTGCCATTTGCCACTCGTTTTCCTCTCCCCCACTTCACCCTTGCCGTTTTATTCGCCCTCTCTCTCTCTCCGTCCTCCTTCTCTTCCTCTATTTGCCTCTTTTTGCCCCTTGCACTTTCTGTCGTTATGTCTGAAATTGGGGAAATTATTGTCGATATGGACAATAATAATATCATGGAAAATTCTGATGCTCCTGCTGAAGAACCCCCTACATACAAAAAAATTACGAATTGGTAGTGGTAATATTATTGGAAAAGGAGTTATCCAAGATTTCTTTACTTGTGCCGGTGCTTTGCCTTCTATGGGTAGTTCTATTCTTCATAGAACTAGTAGTCTTGCGGATGCTATCGCCATGCTTGTAGTTGAACTTGAAAGACAACTTATGCACATGCATCCTTGCATACAAAGGATTTTCCTAGAATTTTCTAATATTGAGCATTCTTCTGTTAAGTGTGCCGCTACTATCTTTTTGGCTCATGAGTTTAGATTTATAATAAAAGAGGCCAAAGAAATCTTTGCGCATTATAGGGTGGACACTGGCCGTCCTCCCACAGAGGCTATTCTCTTTGATCAAGAAGAAATAATGCGTTTTCAATCTCTAGACTATGTTGCTTTCAATGAAAATCTTAGAAAAATGGTTCCTACCAATGTTCTAGTTGATATAATTTCTGAAATTAAAAATGATTTGGCTATTCGAAATAATGAGCTAGGATATTCTCTTGAGTATAGGCTCACAAAGTTCTGTCAAAAGAATTCTTATAATGATGAATTGGTTGTGCAATACGAAGGGCCGAAGGAGGAACCTATACCTCCTAAAGTTGATCTTGGGGACTTTTGTCCCATTAAATTTAGCCCTTTTGATTACTTTTTCTTGCCTCAAAGAAAACTTGCTGCCGAACGTAGAGAATATCAAATGAGTTTTAATGATCTATCCTATTATGATGGCAATACCTTGATCTATCCTTGCTTTTATGCCTAGCTAGGGGCGTTAAACGATAGCGCTTGTTGGGAGGCAACCCAATTTTTTTTATTCCTTGATTTTTGCTCCTGTTTAGTAATAAATAATTTATCTAGACTCTGTTTTGGTTGTGTTTTTTTGTTTAATTAGTGTTTGTGCCAAGTAGAACCGTTGGGAAGACTTGGGGAAAGTCTTTTTAATCTTGCTGTAAAAAACAGAAACTTTAGCACTCACGAGAATTGCTGCCATTTTTATTTGGAAAGTGATATTTAGTTAATTATTTTTGAAGATTATTAATAGATAAATTCCTAACGTCCAGAAATTTATTTTAGAATTTTTGGGGTTCCAGAACTTGCGTTAGCTACAGATTACTACAGACTGTTCTGTTTTTGACAGATTCTGTTTTTCGTGTGTTGTTTGCTTATTTTGATGAATCTATGGCTAGTAAAATAGTTTATAAACCATAGAGAAGTTGGAATACAGTAGGTATAACACAAATATAAATAAATAATGATTACATTACAGTACCTTGAAGTGGTGTTTTGTTTTCTTTCGCTAATGGAGCTCACGAGATTTGCTACTTTAAGTTTTGTGTTGTGAAGTTTTCAAGTTTTGGGTAAAAGATTTGATGGATTATGGAACAAGGAGTGGCAAGATCCTAAGCTTGGGTATGCCCATGGCACCCCAATATAATATAAGGACACCTAAAAGCCGAAGCTTGGGGATGCCCCGGAAGGCATCCCCTCTTTCGTCTACTTCCATCGGTAACTTTACTTGGAGCTATATTTTTATTTACCACATGATATGTGTTTTGCTTGGTGCGTCTTGTATTATTTGAGTCTTTATTTGTTAGTTTTACACAATCATCCTTGCTTTACACACCTTTTGAGAGAGACACACATGATTCGGAAATTTTTAGAATACTCTATGTGCTTCACTTATATCTTTTGAGTTATATAGTTTTTGCTCTAGTGCTTCACTTATATATTTTAGAGCACAGCGATGGATTTGTTTTATATAAACTATTGTTCTCTCATGCTTCACTTAGATTATTTTGAGAGTCCTACAAAACAGTGTGGTAATTTTCTTTAGTTATGTTAGGCATTCAAGATTAATAAAAAAAATTCTTATGAGTGTGTTGAATACTATGACAAGTTTGATACTTGATAATTGTTTTGAGATATGGAGATGGTGATATTAGAGTCATGCTAGTTGATTAGTTGTGAATTTGAGAAATGCTTGTGTTGAAGTTTGTGATTCTCGTAGCATGCACGTATGGTGAACCGTTATGTGATGAAGTCGGAGCATTATTTATTTATTGATTGTCTTCCTTATGAGTGTTGGTCGGGGACGAGCGATGGTCTTTTCCTATCAATCTACCCCCCAGGAGCATGCGCGTAGTACTTTTCTTCGATAACTAATAGATTGTTGCAATAAGTATATGAGTTCTTTATGACTAATGTTGAGTCCATGGATCATACACACTCTCACCCTTCCATCATTGCTAGCCTCTCTAATACCGCGCACTTTTCGCCGGTATCATACACCCAACATATACCTTCCTCAAAACAGCCACCATACCTACCTATCATGGCATTTCCATAGCCATTCCGAGATATATTGCCATGCAACTTACCACCGTTCCGTTTATTATGACACACTCCATCATTGTCATATTGCTTTGCATGATTATGTAGTTGACATTGTATTTGTGGCAAAGCCACCGTTCATAATTCTTTCATACATGTCACTCATGCATCATTGCACATCCCGGTACACCGCCGGAGGCATTCACATAGAGTCATATTTTGTTCTAAGTATTGAGTTGTAATTGTTGAGTTGTAAGTAAATAAAAAAGTGTGATGATAATCATTTTTAGAGCATTGTCCCAAGTGAGGAAAGGATGATGGAGACTATGATTCCCCCACAAGTCGGGATGAGACTCCGGACTAAAAAAAGAGGCCATAAAAATGAAAAGGAGAAAAGGCCCAAATAAAAAAAATGAGAGAAAAAGAGAGAAGGGACAATGCTACTATCCTTTTACCACACTTGTGCTTCAAAGTAGCACCATGATCTTCATGATAGAGAGTCTTCTATGTTATCACTTTCATATACTAGTGGGATTTTTTCATTATAAGAACTTGGCTTGTATATTCCAATGATGGGCTTCCTCAAAATGACCTAGGTCTTCATGAGCAAGCGAGTTGGATGCACACCCACTTAGTTTCTTTTGTTGAGCTTTCATATACTTATAGCTCTAGTGCATTCATTGCATGGCAATCCCTACTCACTCACATTGATATCTATTAATGGGCATCTCCATAGCCCGTTGATACGCCTAGTTGATGTGAGACTATCTTCTCCCTTTTCTTTCTTCTCCACAACCACCATTCTATTCCACATATAGTGCTATGTCCATGGCTCACACTCATGTATTGCGCGAAGATTGAAAAAGTTTGAGAACACCAAAAGTATGAAACAATTGCTTGGCTTGTCATCGGGGTTGTGCATGATTTAAATACTTTGTGTGGTGAAGATGGAGCATAGCCAGAATATATGATTTTGTAGGGATAACTTTCTTTGGCCATGTTATTTTGAAGAGACATAATTACTTAGTTAGTATGCTTGAAGTATTATTATTTCTATGTCAATATTAAAGTTTTGTCTTGAATCTTTCGGATCTGAATATTCATACCACAATTAAGAGAATTACATTGAAATTATGCCAAGTAGCATTCCACATCAAAAATTCTGTTTTTATCATTTACCTACTCGAGGACAAGCAGGAATTAAGCTTGGGGATGCTTGATACGTCTCCAACGTATCTATAATTTTTGATTGTTCCATGCTATATTATATCTTGTTTTGGACATTATTGGGCTTTATTATACACTTTTATATTATTTTTGGGACTAACCTATTAACCGGAGGCCCAGCCCAGAATTGCTGTTTTTTTGCCTATTTCAGAGTTTCGCAGAAAAAGAATATCAAACGGAGTCCAAACGGAATGAATCCTTCGGGAACGTGATTTTCGGAACGAACATGATCCAGAGGACTTGGACCCTACGTCAAGACATCAACCAGAAAGGCACGAGGTAGGGGGGGCGCGCCTACCCCCCAGGCGCGCCCTCCACCCTCGTGGGGCCCATGTTGCTCCACCGGCGTACTTCTTCCTCCTATATATACCTACGTACCCCCAAACTACCAGAGACGGAGCCAAAACCCTAATTCCACCGCCGTAACTTTCTGTATCCATGAGATCCCATCTTGGGGCCTTTTCTGGAGCTCCGCCGGAGGGGGCATCGATCACGGAGGGCTTCTACATCAACACCATAGCCTATCCGATGAAGTGTGAGTAGTTTACTTCAGACCTTCGGGTCCATAGTTATTAGCTAGATGACTTCTTCTCTCTTTTTGGATCTCAATACAAAGTTCCCCCCTCTCTTGTGGAGATCTATTCGATGTAATCTTCTTTTGCGGTGTGTTTGTTGAGACCGATGAATTGTGGGTTTATGATCAAGTTTATCTATGAATAATATTTGAATCTTCTCTGAATTCTTTTATGTATGATTGGTTATCTTTGCAAGTCTCTTCGAATTATGAGTTTGGTTTGGCCTACTAGATTGGTCTTTCTTGCAATGGGAGAAGTGCTTAGCTTTGTGTTCAATCTTGCGATGTCCTTTCCCAGTGACAGTAGGGTCAGCAAGGCACGTATTGTATTGTTGCCATTGAGGATAACAAGATGGGGTTTATATCATATTTCATGAGTTTATCCCTCTACATCATGCCATCTTGCTTAAAGCGCTACTCTGTTCTCTTGAACTTAATACTCTAGATGCATGCTGGATAGCGGTCGATGTGTGGAGTAATAGTAGTAGATGCAGGCAGGAGTCGGGCTACTTGTCTCGGACGTGATTCCTATATACATGATCATACCTAGATATTCTCATAACTATGCTCAATTCTGTCAATTTCTCAACAGTAATTTGTTTACCCACCATAATACTTATGCTCTCGAGAGAAGCCACTAGTGAAACCTATGGCCCCGGGGTCTATTCTCCATCATATTAATCTACAAGCTATTTCCTTTTCTGTTTATTTTGCTTTCTTTACTTTGCATCTTTATCATAAAAATACCAAAAATATTATCTTATCATATCTATCAGATCTCACTTTCGTAAGTGACCTTGAAGGGATTGACAACCCCTTTATTGCGTTGGTTCCGAGGATTTTATTTGTTTGTGTAGGTGCGAGGGACTCGTGCATGGCCTCCTACTAGATTGATACCTTGGTTCTCAAAAACCGAGGGAAATACTTACGCTACTTTGCTGCATCACCCTTTCCTCTTCAAGGGAAAAGCAACGCAGTGCTCAAGAGGTAGGACTGCTCGTTTCTGACTCTTCTTCTTCATTGTGTAACTAGGCTGACGCCTGGGGCGAAGAGGAGAAGGGAGGGCGAGGTGGTACTGCTCGAGCCCAGATCGCCTCCTGTAGCCGCACCCCTCTCCATGAGTAAGGGTGGCGACAACGCTCGTGCCTCTCCAGCTCGATCATCCCCGCGAGGCTGGGTGGAGCATCCTCGGAAGGAGTCAGCCCCCGTGGCCCCGCTGGCTCCGGAGGTGCCAGCGTACGGCTCGGGCGTTGGGGTCCTAGAGGCTCAGGAGCCTCTGGACTCTCAGGCCATGGTGATGACGCCTCCTCCTCCTCCTCCTCCTGCCGCATTGTTGTCCCCGGGTTCTTCCGTCTCTCCTGACGTCCTGGAGCGGGCTCTTTCTGCGATGGCCCTGCTGCGAGAAGGTCTTCAGGGCATCGACCATCGCCTGGTGGCTGGACGCCTGGAGCTGGTCTCTGGCTGGCAGATACGTCCATTTTGCATCATGCTTTTATATCGATATTTATTGCATTATGGGCTGTTATTATACATTATGTCACAATACTTATGCCTATTATCTCTTATTTTACAAGTTTTACATAAAGAGGGAGAATGCAGACAGCAGGGATTCTGGGCTGGAAAAGGAGCAAATATTAGAGACCTATTCTGCACAACTCCAAAAGTCCTGAAACTTCACGGAAGTCATTTTCAGAATATATAATAAATACTGAGTGCAAGAAGTTCACCAGGGGGGCACACCCTGCCCACGAGGGTGGGGGCATGCCCTACCCCCCGGGCGCGCCCCCTACCTCGTGGGCCCCCTGGTGGCCCTCCGGTGGCCATCTTCTGCTATATGGAGTCTTTCGATGAGGAAAAAAAATCGTAAGCCATCTTTCCGGACGAGACTCCGCCGCCACGAGGTGGAACCTTGGCGGAACCAATCTAGGGCTCCGGCGGAGCTGTTCTGCCGGGGAAACTTCCCTCCGGGACGGGGAAATCATCGCCATCGTCATCACCAATGCTCCTCTCATCGGGAGAGGGTAATCTCCATCAACATCTTCACCAGCACCATCTCCTCCCAGAACCCTAGTTCATCTCTTGTATCCAATTCTTGTCTCCAAGTCCGGGATTGGTTCCTGTGGGTTGCTAGTAGTGTTAATTACTCCTTGTAGTTGATGCTAGTTGGTTTATTTGGTGGAAGATCATATGTTCAGATCCTATATGCATATTAATACCCCTCTGATTATGAACATGAATATGCTTTGTCAGTAGTTATGTTTGTTCCCCAGGACATGGGAGAAGTCTTGCTATTAGTAGTCATGTGAATTTGGTATTCGTTCGATATTTTGATGAGATGTATGTTGTCTCTCCTCTATTGGTGTTATGTGAACGTCGACTACATAACACTTCACCATTATTTGGGCCTAGAGGAAGGCATTGGGAAGTAATAAGTAGATGATGGGTTGCTAGAGTGACAGAAGCTTAAACCCTAGTGTAGGATCTAGAAGTAGATGTGTCTAGAGGGGGGGTGATTAGACACTTAGTTCTAAAGTTGCAATTTTTAGGCCTTTTTGGTTTGAGTGGAGTTTTAGGCACAATTTCAACATACACAATACATATCAAGCAAGCATGCAAAGAGTATATGAGCAGCGGAATGTAAAGCATGCAACTTGCAAGAATGTAAGGGGAAGGGTTTGGAGAATTCAAACGCAATTGGAGACACGAATGTTTTTCCCGTGGTTCGGATAGGTGGTGCTATCCTACATCCACGTTGATGGAGACTTCAACCCACGAAGGGTAACGGTTGCGCGAGTCCACGGAGGGCTCCACCCACGAAGGGTAATGGTTGTGCGAGTCCATGGAGGGCTCCACCCACGAAGGGTCCACGAAGAAGCAACCACCCACGAAGGGTCCACGAAGAAGCAACCTTGTCTATCCCACCATGGCCATCGCCCACGAAGGACTTGCCTCACTAGCGGTAGATCTTCACGAAGTAGGCGATCTCCTTGCCCTTACAAACTCCTTGGTTCAACTCCACAATCTTGTCGGAGGCTCCCAAGTAACACCTAGCCAATCTAGGAGACACCACTCTCCAAGAAGTAACAAATGGTGTGTAGGTAATGAACTCCTTGCTCTTGTGCTTCAAATGATAGTCTCCCCAACACTCAACTCTCTCTCATAGGATTTGGATCTGGTGGAAAGAAGGTTTGAGTGGAAAGCAACTTGGGGAAAGCTAGAGATCAAGATTCATATGGTAGGAATGGAATATCTTGGTCTCAACACATGAGTAGGTGGTTCTCTCTCAGAACATATGAGTTGGAATTGTGTATGTGTTCTGATGGCTCTCTCCACGAATGAAGAGGAGGTGGAGGGGTATATATAGCCTCCACACAAAATCCAACCGTTACACACGATTTACCAATCTCGGTGGGACCGAATCAACAAACTCGGTCAGACTGAAATAGGAAACCTAGTGACCGTTAGAGATTTTCGGTGGGACCGACTGGATCAACTCGGTGGGACCGATGTGCTAGGGTTAAGGTAAATCCAAAACTCGGTTTGACCGATTACTCAAACTCGGTGGGACCGATTTGGGTAATAAGTGAAACAGAGAGTTGGCCAAGCAAACTCGGTGGGGCCGATTGCATATCTCGGTGGGACCGAAAAGTTACGAAAGGGAAACAGAGAGTTTGCAATCCCATCTCGGTGAGACCGAGATCCCTATCGATAGAACCGAATTGCTAGGGTTTGGCAGTGGCTTATGACAAGTGAAACTCGGTGGCGCCGGATAGAAAGAATCGGTAGGACCGAGTTTGGCTTAGGGTTTAGGTCATATGTGGATATGGGAAAGTAGTTGAGGGTTTTGGAGCATATCACTAAGCACATGAAGCAAGAGGCTCATTAAGCAACACCTCATCCCTCCTTGATAGTATTGGCTTTTCCTATGGACTCAATGTGATCTTGGATCACTAAAATGTAAAATGAAGAGTCTTGAGCTTGAAGCTTTAGCCAATCCTTTGTCCTTAGCATCTTGAAGGAGTTCCCACAACCTTTAGTCCATGCCACTCCATTGTTGAACTTATCTGAAACATGCTAGATAGAAATGTTAGTCCAACAAGATATATGTTGTCATCAATTATCAAAACAACCTAGGGAGCACTTGTGCTTTCAATCTCCCCCTTTTTGGTAATTGATGGCAACATACATCAAAGCTTTAGATAAAGATATAAAGAACAGCAAGTAAAGCTTTGGAAGGACATGTAACAAGCATAGGCTCCCCCTACATGTATGCACTCATGTAAATATGAAATATAGAGGCATGTGAGAGCATAACCATGACAGAGTAGGCAATGTGTTACATGTATCTTGGCCATATGCATCAGAGCAAAAGATTATCAAGGAAAATACCTTCATGCTCATGAGTCCTTCTTGCAAACAGTATGTACATAAGCAAGAACTCCTCATACTCATGATTTTGATGCATATACTTACCTTGTGGTCTTGAGTTGGCTTAGGATGGAATGAACCTGCACAAACAAAGTTAGATAACATAGGTACATCCACTAGTCAGAGCAAACAAAAGAAACCACAAGAATACCAAGACTGGGATGACATGTAGAGAGTGAGTACAAGGTACCACATTGGATTCAACATGTCCCCAAGAATAAAGATATGCAATGAATTTGACTGATTTCTTTCCCTTAGGTGTCTTGCTCCCCCAGAATCTTACGTGGGATATTGGGAGAAGATAAGGAACAGCAAATCAGAGCTGAAAGATACAAATGAACATGTCTTTCCCCCTAAAAAGACATGTGCCATATCTCCTCTTGAACATCAAGCATCAATCATCTGGGACATCTGGGATCCTTGAGTATTCTCTCCCCCTAGAAGTCTCTCTCTCCCCCTTAATACTTTCTCTCTTGTAGGTTTGGTCCTTGAGACTTTTTCTCTCCCTTGATGTGTTCTCTCTCTCCTACAAGCTTTGATGTGATCTCTCTCTCCCCCTTTGACATCAATTTCCAAGAAGGGCTTTCTGGAATTCGTCGTATAGGTTTGGTCCTTGAGACTCAGCACAAAGCAATGGATAAAACTGTGATGCTTGTAGAGGACAAGATTCATTGAGTAGAGCTGGATCAGAAGAAATATAGAACAAGTGGCAAACTGTTTTTCCTGTTGCGAAGTCGGTGGCACCGAGTGGTATGTTTCGGTGGCACCAAAAAGATTCGGTTGGACCGAAAATTACAAGTCGGTGAAACCGAGTTCACACAGAGAAAAACACTTGTCACCTCAGCTCACTAGACATGTAGGATCTCACAAAGATTTGCAATGAATTACCTGAAGGATTTGCAAGGAATTAAATGCAGAAAATGCAGAACATAAATAGAAAGAAAAGAGAAGAGACTGAAAAATCTAGATGGAGTTTTTTTGTTTTTGAAAAAGAGAAAGAAACTAAACATGCATGAGATACACACAAAAAGAACACAAGAGAACTTCATCTAGAGTTGGGCGGTGACATAGTCACCTATGTTAGAGTATATTGACTTAGGAGTCAAGTGAGAACACTTGATCATAGGTCATACTCATCATTTAAGCTCAAAATGGGGTTACCATTTTTCGTTTAAGCATCTTGATGTATTCACATCTTGTTGAGTTGCTTTGACTCATGTCTTGGAGTAAAGCTTCTCTAAGATGGAATAACATACCTTGGGTGGTGGTGTGGTTCTTGCTCATGTAGTTGAACTTGTGTGGGTGCTCAAGGTTGATGTAGCTCATCAAGAGTTGGGAGCACCACTTGGAGTTTGAGTTCATCTACCTACATGGGTTAGTTCTTGCAAGGAAGAGCACTTGTGTATCCAAAAATGACAATCATGAAGCTCAACATAGAATTTGTCAAAGGATATGTTTGAATGGTTTTGTGCTTCCTTGTCTTCAACCACCATTGTGTAGAGTCTTGGTGATGTAGAGATTGCTCAAGATGTGAGTGAGTCACAATCTCATGGAATTAGATTCAACCAAGCACCTACATGGGTTAGACAACATGCAAGGTGCAAATATATCCAAGACATAAGATAGTTATCATAAGAGATATATCATGGATTAGTCATAAGCTCATGTCTTGCATGTATCCGATGGAGTTTCTACTCCAAGTTCGAAGCATCAATGATGTTCAATTCTCCTCTCAACCTGAAAAACACTTTCTCATCAAGAGGTTTAGTAAATATATCCGCTAATTGCTTATCGGTGCGAACATGATTAAGATCAATGTCACCCTTAGCAACATGATCTCGAATGAAATGATGACGAACTTCAATATGCTTAGTTCGAGAATGTTGTACAGGATTATGACCAATTTTGATAGCACTTTCATTGTCACAAAGTAGTGGAACATGTTTCACATAGATCCCATAATCTTTAAGAGTTTGGGTCATCCAAAGTAATTGAGCACAACATGAACCAGCGGCAATGTATTCCGCTTCGGCAGTGGATAAGGATACCGAGTTTTGTTTCTTGGAAGACCAAGACACAAGAGATCTACCAAGAAATTTACAAGTACCCGAAGTGGACTTTCTATCAACCTTGTCTCTGGCATAATCCGAGTCGGAATAGCCAACGAGATCAAAAGAAGATCTCTTAGGATACCAAATGCCAAAGTTTGGTGTATGGATTAAGTATCTCACTATCCTTTTCACAGCCTTAAGATGACATTCTTTAGGAGCAGCTTGATATCGTGCACACATGCACACACTTAGCATAATATCGGGACGTGAAGCACATAGGTATAACAATGAACCAATCATAGAGCGATAAACCTTTTGATCAACCGGTTCACCATCTTTGGTTAAATCATTATGTCCACTAGTAGGCATGGGTGTAGACATACCTTTGCATTATTGCATATCGAACTTCTTGAATAAGTCCTTGGTGTACTTTGTTTGAGAGACAAATGTACCTTCCTTAGTTTGCTTGATTTGCCAAACGAGAAAGAATTTGAGTTCACTCATCATGGACATCTCAAACTTCTCTGACATTAGCTTTCCAAACTTTTCACTAAAGAGAGGGTTAGTTGAACCAAATATGATATCATCAAATAAATTTGGCATACAAATAGTTCTCCATTAACCCTTTTAGTAAAAAGAGTAGAATCAATTTTACCAATTTCAAAACCATTTGTAGTAAGGAACTTGGTCAAGCATTTATACCATGCTCTAGGAGCTTGTTTAAGACCATAAAGAGCTTTGTGAAGTTTGTAAACATGATTTGGTTTCTTAGGATTGATAAAGCCGGGAGGTTGTTCGACATAAACTTCCTCCTCTATTTCACCATTTAGAAAAGCACTTTTAATGTCCATTTGGTACAAGGTGATATTATGGTGATTAGCATAGGCAAGTAAGATGCGAATGGACTCAAGTCTAGCAACGGGAGCATATGTCTCACCATAGTCCATACCTTCGACTTGTGTGTACCCTTGGGCGACGAGACGTGCTTTGTTGCGAACCACTTGTCCATCTTCATCTTGCTTGTTGCGAAACACCCATTTGGTACCAATGATGTTGTGGTTGTTGTCGGGCTTCTCAACCAATGTCCAAACTTGGTTTCTCTCAAAATTGTATAGCTCTTCATGCATAGCGTTTATCCAATCCAGATCTTCCAATCCTTCTTCAACCTTCATAGGTTCAATGCTAGAGATGAATGAATAGTTTTCACAAAAGTTAGCTAAACGAGTTTTTGAGCGAGTGATTCTCCCGGTTTGTATATCATTGAGGATTTGCTCGACGGGATGATCTTTGGCAATTCTTGCTCGAAATCGTGAGAGCTTTTGCTTGGGTCTTCGTTGAACATCTTCTTCATCTTGTTCTTCTTCTTGGCCTTCTTCATTGTTGACGTCGTCGTTCTCTTGTCGTGGTGGAGAAAGAGGTTGTTGATGTTCGTCTTGATGCATTTCCTTGTCTTCTTCATCTTGGTGTGTCCCACTTGTGGATGCTTCCGTGTCGATTCTTGGTTCACCTTGTCGTGAAGTAGAAGCTTCCACTTGGACGGATGAAGTACTCTCCTTCACCTCCGTTGGACGAATTTTGCCAATGGACAAGTCTTGGATTGCTTCTGAAGGGTCTTTGTCTCCTACATCAATTGGCAATTGCTCTACTTGCGAGCCATTAGATTCATCAAACTTCACATCTACCGTCTCTTCAACCTTTCGGGTGAAATTGTTGTAGACACGATAAGTGTGAGAGTTTGAGCCATAACCAAGTAGAAAACCTTCATGAGATTTAGGAGCAAACTTTGAACGATGATGCTTATCAAGAATGTAGCACTTTGAGCTGAATACTCAAAAGTATCCAACTTGGGGTTTGTTACCGGTGAGAAGCTCGTATGCCGTCTTGCCGAGTAGCTTGTGAAGATATAAGCGATTTGTTGCGTCTGTCTCAACCGCTTCTGCCCAAAAGTGCTTCGGTGTCTTGTATTCATCAAGCATCGTTCTTGCCATTTCGATGAGCGTCCGGTTCTTCCTCTCAACAACTCCATTTTGTTGAGGTGTGTACGTAGCCGAGAACTCGTGTGAAATCCCTTCTTCGTCAAGAAAGGTGTCCACATTTGCGTTCTTGAACTCCGTTCCGTTGTCACTCCGAACCTTCTTGATCTTCACGTCAAACTGATTTTGGGCCTTCCTAGCGAAGTTTCTGAAGATCTTCTGGACCTGCGACTTGTCATTAAGAAAGAACACCCACGTAAATCTTGAAAAATCATGAACTATAACTAGACCAAAAGAATTTCCACCGAGACTCTTGTAGGCGTTGGGACCAAAAAGATCCATATGAAGTAGCTCGAGTGGCCTCCTTGTGGTCATGATGTTCTGCACGGGATGTCTTCCTCCAACCTGTTTACCTGCTTGACAAGCACTGCAAAGTCTATCCTTATCAAATATGACATCGTTAACTCCAAGGATATGATTTCCTTTGATAAGCTTGTCAAGGTTTCTCATGCCAACGTGACCTAGTCGTCTATGCCACAACCAACCTTTTGAGGATTTAGCAATAAAGCAAGTTTTAGGTTGTGCCTTTTTCGAGAAATCGACAATGTAAAGATCACCTCTACGCATACCGGTAAAGACCATTTTATGATTGTCTCAACGAAATACTTGGCACTCTACCTCAGTAAATAGGACATTCAAACCGAAATCAGCAAGTCTAGATACTGAAAGTAAGTTGTAGCCAAGAGATTCAACGAGCATGACATTTTGAATGGAACTATCATGTGAGATGGCCACCTTACCAAGGCCAACCACTTTACCCTTTGAATTATCCAAAGGTGACATATTTTCGAGGGCCGTCATTTTCAGCAAGCTCACGAAACATCTCTTCATCTCCGGTCATATGATCAGTACATCCACTATCAAGAACCCATTCATTTCCTCCTGATTCATATCCCCGAAGATTTTCCATAAGACCAAAATGTCTCATTGCATCATCAAGATCGAAGTCACTATCATCATCATCATCATAGTATCCATGTTCATCATGATCTTGTGACTCATCATTTCCTAGAGAGGGTAATTCATTAGATAAATGATCATCAAAGTGGTCACTTTTATGAATTCTTATAGCTTCGAATATGATATCACTAATGATTCCAACATCTCCTTTAGCATGCTTAAGATTGGTAAGTTCAAATAGACAATTACCAAAACTAGGATCACTAGAGTTCATCTTACTCAAGGCAATAGATTTATGGAGAATTTCATCCAAATTTTTCAAGGAATGATCGGGAAATCGTTCCTCAAGAAATTTCCATATAGTATAGGCACAATTAAGAGTAGGCAAATTAGCAATCAAAATTTGGCAATCCTCTAATGATGAGCTCAATAGTTCTAAGATTGCGAATCATGTCAATATCTTCATCTAGGGTAGGATGCAAAGGATCAATATGAGGTGCACAAGGACTAGCAATATACTTGTTCAAATGATATTGATTGAAGATTACAAGCATCTCATTTTTCCACTCGTGAAAATACTCTCCATCAAGAATAGGCACTCTATGTCTAAGACTCCCTAAAGTAGACACATCCATCTTCCTCCAATGGTGATTAAACCAAGGCAATGGAGACCAAAGCTCTGATACCACTTGTAGGATCTAGAAGTAGATGTGTCTAGAGGGGGGGTGATTAGACACTTAGTGCTAAAGTTGCAATTTTTAGGCCTTTTTGGTTTGAGTGGAGTTTTAGGCACAATTTCAACATACACAATACATATCAAGCAAGCATGCAAAGAGTATATGAGCAGCGGAATGTAAAGCATGCAACTTGCAAGAATGTAAGGGGAAGGGTTTGGAGAATTCAAACGCAATTGGAGACATGGATGTTTTTCCCGTGGTTCGGATAGGTGGTGCTATCCTACATCCACGTTGATGGAGACTTCAACCCACGAAGGGTAACGGTTGCGCGAGTCCACGGAGGGCTCCACCCACGAAGGGTAATGGTTGCGCGAGTCCACGGAGGGCTCCACCCACGAAGGGTCCACGAAGAAGCAACCACCCACGAAGGGTCCACGAAGAAGCAACCTTGTCTATCCCACCATGGCCATCGCCCACGAAGGACTTGCCTCACTAGCGGTAGATCTTCATGAAGTAGGCGATCTCCTTGCCCTTACAAACTCCTTGGTTCAACTCCACAATCTTGTCGGAGGCTCCCAAGTAACACCTAGCCAATCTAGGAGACACCACTCTCCAAGAAGTAACAAATGGTGTGTAGGTAATGAACTCCTTGCTCTTGTGCTTCAAATGATAGTCTCCCCAACACTCAACTCTCTCTCATAGGATTTGGATCTGGTGGAAAGAAGGTTTGAGTGGAAAGCAACTTGGGGAAAGCTAGAGATCAAGATTCATATGGTAGGAATGGAATATCTTGGTCTCAACACATGAGTAGGTGGTTCTCTCTCAGAACATATGAGTTGGAATTGTGTATGTGTTCTGATGGCTCTCTCCACGAATGAAGAGGAGGTGGAGGGGTATATATAGCCTCCACACAAAATCCAACCATTACACACGATTTACCAATCTCGGTGGGACCGAATCAACAAACTCGGTCAGACCGAAATAGGAAACCTAGTGACCGTTAGAGATTTTCGGTGGGACCGATTGGATCAACTCGGTGGGACCGATGTGCTAGGGTTAAGGTAAATCCAAAACTCGGTTTGACCGATTACTCAAACTCGGTGGGACCGATTTGGGTAATAAGTGAAACAGAGAGTTGGCCAAGCAAACTCGGTGGGGCCGATTGCATATCTCGGTGGGACCGAAAAGTTACGAAAGGGAAACAAAGAGTTTGCAATCCCATCTCGGTGAGACCGAGATCCCTATCGGTAGAACCGAATTGCTAGGGTTTGGCAGTGGCTTATGACAAGTGAAACTCGGTGTCGCCGGATAGAAAGAATCGGTAGGACCGAGTTTTGCTTAGGGTTTAGGTCATATGTGGATATGGGAAAGTAGTTGAGGGTTTTGGAGCATATCACTAAGCACATGAAGCAAGAGGCTCATTAAGCAACACCTCATCCCTCCTTGATAGTGTTGGCTTTTCCTATGGACTCAATGTGATCTTGGATCACTAAAATGTAAAATGAAGAGTCTTGAGCTTGAAGCTTTAGCCAATCCTTTGTCCTTAGCATCTTGAAGGAGTTCCCACAACCTTTAGTCCATGCCACTCCATTGTTGAACTTATCTGAAACATACTAGATAGAAATGTTAGTCCAACAAGAGATATGTTGTCATCAATTATCAAAACCACCTAGGGAGCACTTGTGCTTTCACCCAGTTTATGCGTTGCTTTGTAAGGGGCTGATTTGGATCCATATGTTTCATGCTATGGTTAGGTTTACCTTAATACTTTTGTTGTAGTTGCGGATGCTTGCAATAGAGATTAATCATAAGTGGGATGCTTATCCAAGTAAGGACAGTACCCAAGCACCAGTCCACCCACATACCAAATTATCAAAGTACCGAACGCGAATCATATGATCGTGATGAAACCTAGCTTGATGATATTCCCATGTGCCCTCGGGAGTGCTTTACATCATATAAGAGTTTGTCCAGGCTTGTCCTTTGCTACAAAAAGGATTGGGCCACCTTGCTGCACTTTATTTACTTTTGTTACTTGTTGCTCGTTACCAATTATCTTATCACAAAACTATCTGTTACCTATAATTTCACTGCTTGCAGAGAATATCTTGCTGAAAACCGCTTATCATTTCCTTCTGCTCCTCGTTGGGTTCGACACTCTTACTTATCGAAAGGACTACGATAGATCCCCTATACTTGTGGGTCATCAAGACTCTTTTCTGGCGCCGTTGCTGGGGACTGAAGTGCCTTTGGTAGGTGGAATTTGGTAAGGAAAAATTTATATAGTGTGCTGAAATTTACTGTCACTTGTTACTATGGAAAGTAATCCTCTGAGGGGCTTGTTAGGGGTATCTTCACCCCGATCAGTAGAGCAAAGATTTGCTCCTCAACCTACTGAACCTACTAAAAATGAAAGTGTCTGCTTCGAAATTTCTTCGGGTATGTTAGAAAAACTGCTAGCTAATCCTTTTGCAGGAGATGAAACAAAGCATCCTAATGAGCACCTAATATGTGGATGAAGTTTGTGGATTATTTAAGCTTGCAGGTGTGCCCGGAGATGTTATTAAGAAGAAGGTCTTCCCTTTATCTTTGAAGGGAGATGCATCGACATGGTATATGCTATGTGATGATACGGGGTCATGGAACTACAAACGATTGAAATTGGAATTTCATCAGAAGTTTTATCCTATGCATCTTGTTCATCGTGATCGCAATTATATATATAATTTCTGGCCTCGCGGAGGAGAAAGCATCGCTCAAGCTTGGGGGGGGGGGCTTAAATCAATGTTATATTCATGCCCTAATCATGAGCTCTCAAGAGAAATGATTATTCAAAATTTATATGCTCGGCTTTCTGATAACAACTGCAGCATGCTCGATACTTCTTGTGCTGGCTCTTTTATGACGAAGACTATTGAATTCAAATGGGATTTATTGGAAAGAATTAAATGCAACTTTGAAGATTGGGACCTCGACAAAGGTAAGGAGTCAGGTATGATACCTAAGTTTGATTGTGTTAAATCTTTTATGGATACCGATGTTTTCCGTAAATTTAGCACTATATATGGACTTGACTCTGAAATAGTAGCTTCTTTCTGTGAATCTTTTGCTACTCATGTTGATCTCCCTAGGGAGAAGTGGTTTAAATATCATCCTCCCATAGAAGTAAAAGTAGCTGCACCTATTAAAGTTGAAGAAAAGACTGTCACTTATAATGATCCTATTGTTCCTACTTCTTATGTTGAGAAACCACCCTTTCCTATTAGGATAAAGGATCATGCTAAAGCTTCAACTATGGTTCATAAAAGCAATATTAGAACTTATACACCTCCTAAGCAAGTTAAAGTTAAACCTAATATTGCTATTGTTAAAGATCTCTTGTCTGATAATATTGATGGGCATGTTATTCATTTCCTTGATAAGACTGCTAGAATTGCTAAACCTTGTGCTAAAGATAAAAATAGACTTGTGGTAGCACTACAAAAAAATACACTTCCGTGATGATATGTGTTTGTCACAGTAGATCGCGTTTTTTGTCATGCATGTACATCCATGACGATTTTATGACAGAATCAAGATAGTCATACCTGTGCTGTCGTAGAAGTGTTCGATGACATTACCAAAATTATCATCACGGAAGTGTCCACTTCCATGACAATAAATCGCGCGTCATAGAAGTGCTTTCGTCAAGGGTGACCGACACATGGCATCCACCGTAACGGAACACCGTTAAGCTATCGGGTCCGGTTTTGGATCCGATAACCCGTTAACAGCCCGGACCAATGGGGATTTTCCATGTGTAAAATCATCATTGGCCGCAGGAAACACGTGTTGCCTCACCGTTGGGACAGATGTCATCCACTCATCGGACAGGAGGCGCCTATGATAGGTCGACACGTGGCACGGCCCAACAGTGGCCCATTCCGGTGAAAAAGGCCGGCCCAGTAAAAATTAGCAGGCCGGCCCATATAAGGCCTACTTGTGTCAGGTCCATTTAAGCCCACGGCCCATACGAGATGTGCCAATTCGGCCCGTCAACGGCCTGTTAAAGATTTGACACCATTGCAACCCGTCGTCAGTTCGAGCCCGTTAACATCCCGCTATATATTTGGGCTCAATATCGGCCCGATGAGATTTCGGTCTGTTAACGGCCCATTTAATGGATGGGCCAATTTTCAGGATGTACATCTTTCGGCCTTTTAGCGACCCATTTAAATGTTGGGCTAATTTCCGGCCCGGTGTGTCTTTCAGCTTGTTGACGACCCATAAATTTGGTGGGCCATTTGTAGTCAGACCTAAGTTTCGGCCTTTTAGCGGCCCATTTAAGTGTTGGGCCAATTTCTAGCCCGGTGTCACTTTCAGCCTATTGACGGCCCATAAATCAGTTGGGCCATTTGTAGTCGGACCTGAGTTTTGGCCTTTTATTTAGCCATTTAAGTGTTGGGACAATTCCCGGCCCTGTGTGCCTTTCGGCCTGTTAACGGACCATAAATGAGTTGGTCCATTTGTAGTCGGACCTTAGTTTTGGCCTTTTAACGGTCCATGCCCTTCATGGTCCAATACCAGCCCGGTTTCTCTTTCGGCCTGCTAAAGGCCCACAACACAGTTGGGCCGTTTACAATACGACCTGACTTTCGGCCTCTTAGCGGCCCATGCTCTTCATGGTCCAGTACAAGCCCGCTGTCTCTTTTGGCCTGCTAAAGGCCTACAGTATAGTTGGGCCATATGTAGCCCAATCTTAGTAACGGCCTGTTAACGGCCCGTGAAATAAATTGGGGCCACCTGTTGCCCGCTTCGATGTCAGCCTGTAAATGACCCGGGAGGTAAGAGGGCCAACCATTAACTTTTGGCCTAGTAACGGCCCATTAACTTAATGGGCCCACTAAAGTTCGTTCATGTCTTTAGGCCAAATTAGATAATTTGAGCCCATTACGACGAGTAATTATGCACAGGACCAAAACCGATCAAGCAAAGGTACGGCATACAGGGAATAACGTTGCACATCCAACATATATTACAGGAGATTACATCCATTGGGCAATCAAAGATTGATGCCAGTGCAAATAAATGAGCAGAACCTAACCATCTACAACGTCACAATCTGCAACCTCAGCACAGATGACGCCCATAAGCATGTGGGAAAGTTCTTGCTGCTTTGCTACACTGTCTCTGAAAACATTGATCAATTGTTGTGTCACACGACTCTGCACCTCTGATTCATCCACCATTTCCATCATTGCTTCAGCCATTAATTGGTTCACAAACATACATTTATTCCGTTGCATTCGAGACAGAGGATACTGAACATATTCAGATGGTGATTTTGGCAGGCTTGTATTATTGATAGTGGAGAGTGTCTTGACCACTGCATCATAACATAAATTAGGACGGGAACCAAATAGATTAATCATGAGTTATTGCCATATTATCTGGCCTAGATTTACTAGAAAGAAACAGTGGGGTTGCCTTGCTGTTTTCAGAGTTTGCCTTCTTATCTTCAGCAGCCTGCACAAAATTAACACACTAGCATTGCTATCATTGGCCAAGCCAGATAATAGGAAAGCAACATTGATATAATGAACGTTTGGGCAACTAGCCTACACCAAATTAACACAATATGGCACAGCTATCATCAGCCAGGTAAGGTAATACGAAAGCAACATTGACACAATGAATGAATGGGCAACCAGAGAAGCACTACAATACAGTAATGTGCGTGATATGAGATAGTACATTCATGCAGCTCAGTATGCAAAACTACCAGACCGTTTTCCTTACAAAAATCAACATTTGCGGCTTTAACATTTTGCTACAACTAATTTTAGATCAGATAAAGGTTAGATTCACGCCGATTAACAAAATACATGCTGATGTAAAAATATAGTGATATACAACAGGTACTTACATCAGCATTGGAGCACAGAGAATTCTCGCAAGATATTTTCCTCGAATACGATCCCAATGGAGGAAGTCTTGTATCGTTTAACCTTATTTTCTAAAAGAGAGATGGGTAAGAAACATGTAGAAAATATGATCAGAATGCTATAAAATTTCATGATGCGAGGATACGCACACGCTTCTTAGAATGGAGTTGACATTCTTTTGCTGGACTGGAGCGGACTAGTTCTTTGGCCACTGGAATCTGCTTATTACCAGTGGGAGTTGGGTTTCTCTGTGCTGGAGCAGTATCTATGAAAAATGGAGTAGATTTATTATCTCCTGTCATTTGGATCTTTTGCAAAGACCTGGTTTGTAACCCTTCAGATTCTAACATAGCCGTCTTCCCCTTGCATGCCTTATATAGAAGAATGGTGATGCAGTTATAAAACATGCTATAGCAGAGATGGAATAGGTACTGAAGATTAGAAAGGCATGGCATATTGACATGTATTCCCTCCATCCGGAAATAAATGGATGTGTGTAGGCGTATTTCAGTTCTAGATACATCCACTTTTATCCATTTCTACGACATTTAATCCGGACGGAGGGAGTATGATGTAAGAGCTAGGGATACGACAGGACAACACAGTAAAAAAAACACTGAAAAACCCACTGCAGAACCAAAGTATTCAAACCCACTGATATGAGATAGTACACTCATGCAGCTCAGGATGCAAAACTACCAGGCAGTTTTCCTTGCAAAAATCAACATTGTGGCCTTTAATCATACATTTTGCTACAACTAAATTTAGATCAGATAAAGGTTGGATTGACGCCGATTAACAAAATACATGCTGATGTAAAAATATAGTGATATACAACAGGTACTTACATCTACATTGGAGCACAGAGAATTCCTGCAAGAATCTTTCCTCATAAACGATACCATTGCAGAAATTCTTCTATCTGTTAAGCTTATTTTCTAAAAGAGAGATGGGTAAGAAACATGTAGAAAATATGATCAGCATGCTATAAAATTTCATGATGCAAGGATACATGCACGCTTCTTAGAATTGAGTTGACATATTTTTGCTGGACTGGAGCGGACTAGTTCTTTGGCCACTGGAATCTGCTTATTATCAGTAGGAGTTGGGTTTCTCTATGCTGGAGCAGTATCTATAAAAACTGGAGTTGGTTTATTATCTCCTGGCGTTTGGATCTTTTGCAAAGGCCTTGTTTGTAACCCTTCAGATTCTAACATAGTCATCTTCCCCTTGCATGCCTTGTATAGAAGAATGGTGCTTTAATTATAAAACATGCGACAATAGAGAGATGGAATAGGTACTGAAGAATAGAAAGGCATGACATATTGACATGTATTCCCTCCATCCGGAAAAAAATGGATGGGTATAGGCATATTTCAGTTCTAGGTACATCCCTTTTTATCCATTTCGGCAACATGTAATCCGGACGGAGGGAGTATGGTGTAAGAGCTAGGGATACGACAGGACAACATAGCAAAAAAACACTAGTTGAATGTAAAACTGTATGCTAGCGGAATACGTACAGAAATAACTAAGGCAACATACACGTGTATGATTGGGAAAATAAGATGGCATTGCAACAGAGAACTAGAACAACACTTCAATGTAAAAAAACATGATATGGTAGACAGATGAAGTACATACTGATGAATAACAATGCATAAGATGTTCAGAAGCATGATGTCCAAATTAAGCAGATGGCATTGCGATAGAGTAGAATGACAGTACTTGAATTTGAAAACATGTTATCATGAATGGAATAGGTACTAAAAACCAGGAAGGCATGACATATTTACATGCATGATTAGCATGCTAAGCACATGGCATTGCAACAGAGTAGATACACTCCAGGACATTATATGCATGTTGTACCCATATCACAGGCCAAGTTAGAGCAAGGACCTTGTGGGGTGAAGAGGATTCATCATCTTTCTGCAAGTCTTCTGAAGAACTGCCTTTACATGTTCCATCATATTGGGTATCATTACATCAAGTTTATTGGCCTTTACATTGCTCCATGAGGTTCTTGTGGATATATCAGTGTGTGCAATTACATCTGACATGCATGGAATACAACTAGTAGTTAGATTTATGTAATGAGTGCCTGTAGGAGACAACATAAATAGTAGGACTGGGGTTAACTAGCAGCAACAGGTCTCATAAACTAAAGGGAGAACACAGATGAAAGCTACAGAATATGTATCATTTGTACTTGAGATTAACTAGATGGCACACAAAAGTATTAAAGAACAACATAGGTAATACTAGAAGTGGTATAATACTATAATTACCAGCCTGTGGGATAGCATTGGCTGATGGATGATAACTATGGAACAACGTTACCTAAAGAACAAGTATCTTAGCTGAACTATGGAACAACGTTAACTCCTGAACAAGACCCGTAAGAGATCAGCGTGAATATACAATGAAATGTGATGATCTATTTTCCGTGCTTAGATGAATAACAAAGCCATAAATGTTGCACACAAGTAAGATGAGGGTACAACCTATCTGGCTGCCATCCATAGGAGTGAGCATCATGTGCTGGCTTGTTGATGGCCCTGCAGTTGTTGTGGTTGTCCATGTCGGGCACGCGCATTCGATGCAGGGAACTGTTGAGTGGGGAATATAGCTCCCTTCTGGTGTATGCTTCCCTTGTTGGAGCAGCTGCAGTGAGTCGGAAGACGGTGTGTCTGAAGATGCAGATAACGCATAATGTTAAGAACGACATATCTCTTTGATCTGAAGAAATACACTAAGAGATCAACAACAAGGTACGAGAGTGGTCACATGTCTGTTGACTAAAGACTAAATTGGGGTCACACGATTTTATTTTATTTTGGTACTGTCCGATCTACGCCGGATGGCTGGCCGTCTTATGCCTCCCGGCTGACACTATTCGGAATCTTCCCCGAAGAGTCAGCGACCAACGGCAGAGCAGCCTGCCTCCGCTGTCTGTGGCCCCGGCCAAAACCCCGCTCCCCGCCCCACCGCACTGCCGTGGTTGCGCCGCCCCCGGGCCAATCCACAAAGACTCCCCGTCATCCAGATTCGGCGGCGGCAGTACCTTCAACCCACGCAACTCTAAAAGATAGCCATCTAAGCATTGCTTTCGCGGCGAACTTGCGGCCCTGCACCCTTACGTTAGACACCAGCCAACCGACAGCCTAGGAGCCCCGCCGCCTCGAGGGGTGCTGCTTCCCATTGGGAATCGATTGGCCCAGAATAAAAAATTCATACAACTGACGCCTAAATAAAGTGATTTGAGATGAGGGTGCGACCTATCTGGCGGCATGGTGGAGTAGGCAGGTCCAGCTACCGAGTTGGTGAGGCCGGCGCGGTTGCGGTGGCGACCGGCGGCAGGGAAAGAGCGATGTCGCGACGGTCGACGGCTACGCGGAAGCAGCGCCAGGACTCTGGACGGATCTGAAGTTGGAGCCGCTCCGGCGCCGTGAACAACAGCGGGGGTGAATCAGCTCCGGTACGGTTCACGCGGCCATCGTCGAGGCAGCACCAGTAGCACGGAGTAAGAGGCACATGGCCCAGTGCACGACGACAAATGGACAACGTCTCCGGCATTAGGGAGGAGGGCGGCTGTGAAGTTGGTGCGGTGGGGGGCTCCATGGAGGTGGGGCTGAGGTTTCGCGGCTCGGGAAAAGAGAGCTTCCGAGGAGAAGGTGATTTGGCGCCCACGAGGTATGAATGGGGTGGGGGGAATTGGGAGGGGAGTGGAACCATGTCTTACAGATGCATTTGTCTGAAATATGAGGGGGAGTTACAGTTCTACCCTTGCCTATAGGCTTCTCGGCTTGGGTTTGTGTACTGAGGGTCGGGGATAGTAGAGTAAATTTGCTTCTCCCCAAATAGTGGGCGGGAGCGATTTCGGGCGTGTTTTGAACTATAGTGGGCGCGAGCGATTTCGGGCGAGGAGAGCGCGTTTTGAAATAGTGGGCGCGAGCTATTTCGGGCGAGGATAGCATGTTTTGCCGACCATGGTTTATGAATTATTCGGCACATGTCATTTCGGCCGAGGAGAAGGCGCACTTGGATGAAGTTATGAACCTACCCTCGATGTACAACGGGCCAATTGATGCGTGTCCCACATAGGGCGGTAATTTCGCGTCTCCCATTTATTTGCTCAGGCGAATTCCACCAAGCAGAGGGGATGTTTAACGGTTCGTTCAAATTTTGGGAGAATGAGCATCCACGTCTACCTTACCAAGTCGATTTGGATCAAATTTTGAAATATTAGCTTGCCACTTCTTTTTTAGATGGAGAGATGATGCTCGGGAGTAATGTGTTTTTACATGCTCGTTGCTAGCGATTTACTATATGACAAATAGTTGACCCACTCAAAAACGCGAATCAAACCCAAAATGAAATATCTCGATTCAATGAAATAGCTCGTTCAGTAGGTCAAAATAGTGAACTAAATCCAAAATTGAACACCTCAATCGAGTAGCATGTTGTACAGTATTATAGTACTCCATGAACATGTTGAAAGTCAAATTAATGAACTTGTTTGATATACGCATATATCCGTTCATGTGTGGATTGCAGACAACATGTTCTCCAATTTAAATATTTGAACGCAAGTTTATATCGAAACATGGTTTATATCAATCTTTGATGCATAAAACGCGACCTCCCCCTCTCTCGGACTCCTGTTCTCTCTCTCTCTCTCTCTCTCTCTCTCTCTCTCTTTCTCTCTCTCTCGCCGACAATCTTCAATTCTATCGCATGCATCCGACACAAAAACCTTGTTGGTCCCTCGCCCTTTCTCTCCATCTCTCTCTCTCTCTCTCTCTCTCTCTCTCTCTCTCTCTCTCTCTCTCTTTGTGTGTGTGTGTGGGGGGGGTCTTTCTA
>NC_041388.1:340108698-340129817 GCF_002162155.2 Triticum dicoccoides | reverse complement strand
TGTGTGTGGGGGGGGGGTCTTTCTAGTTCGCATGCATATATACACCATCTATAGGTCTCTCTCGCACACTATGTATGATACTCTAGCTAGTCCAAGCTAGATATCTTGGGTGCACTCATCGTACGCACACAAATTCCTTGGCTCTTTGCCCGTAACTCTCTCACGCACCACTATGTCGTCTCGGAGCTCTTCCCCCCTCTCTCAAACTCTCCATCCACCTGGGTCATACATAAACACGCATATCTCACTCGCACTTGATAGGCCCATCTAAAACTCTATCTCCCCCTCGTTCTCTCTCCATCTCACACGCGCACACAAACAATCTCATGCCCAGCTAGCCAAGTATGATGGTCTCTCACTCAATTGTAGGCACACGCAGTCCCCCCTATATGTATATGACTAGCTAATCTTAGTCTCCATCACAAACATGTGCATGGTCTATCTCGATTTCTCTCGGAGCATCTTTCTATCGCGCACGCACTCCCTCGATCTCCCACCCATATAGTCCCCTCACGATCTCGACGGGATCTCTCTATCACAAACACACCCTCTCTCCCTCCCCATGCGTCCATGCCATCCATGTGTCCCTCTCAACCTTTGTTCCTTGTTGGCCAGACCTCTATTGGACATGTGCTATAGGGGTGTCTCTCTCCGTTGCAAACAATCACACACTAGCTATCTTCGTGTATCTTCTCGCCTCGCTTTTCCATCTCGGAGATGCATGCGTGATATGTTCACATAAGAAACGAAAAAACACACACTCTCTCTAATTTATCGTTTGTTGTCACTTTCTCTTTCACACACATACTCTTTTTGCACACTTACTCATTCTCCTTCACACGCACTTGATCTGCCTCGACTGAGGCACTCTCCTCAGTCCATAGCATATAGATTTATTGAAAAGTCAAACATCACAAAGTTTGACCATGTACGTGGAGAAAAAGAATTACATCTAGTACGGCAAACATATACCATTAGATTCACCATGAGATGTAGTTTTGTATGATGTATCTTTGGTATTGTAGATATAAATAACATTTGCGTAAACCTGATCAAAGTTTCCAAAGTTTGACTTCTAAAAAATTTACATGCACTGCATTATCGAGCGGATGGAATATCTCTTTCCCCCTCTCAGCTATCTGTCTCACCACTCAGCCTTATCGGGGCTCCTCAATCTCTCTCAAACTTTATTGGTCAGTTTGGTTCATGACCTGACCCTCATGACTTCATGGCTGGTACTGCCTGGTGTGGACGTGAGATGTAAAATATTTTTGCCTGGCCAGGCTTGTGCGGTGCTGAAGCGTTTGGTTCATGCCTGGGCCAGGCAAAGCATCAACGTCCCATCAATCAATCCATGCATCAATTATTTAATGCTAATATCCATCCATGTTGTTGTTAGCCTCATGGCCACACGACCAGGCACGGCCAGGCGTTCAAAATCGGTCGCCTGGGCCAGGCTACTTGCAGTGTCTGGAGTTCAGCCAGGCTAATTAAAGTGCAAGGGAACCCAGGCCAGGCAGGCTTTCTTTTTCACAGGGTAGCAACCAAACAAGCGTGCATGAAATCCAGCCACAACCCCAGGCCAGGCAAAAGATGCTCAGGATGCAAGCCAAACTGGCCTTATATCTCCCTGGTTCACACATACACATGTCTCGCTCGCGCTATACATATAGACCCATCCAACACCCTCCGCCCTTGTTCTCTCTCCATGTGACACGCACCCCCCTAAGTACCATAATCCCTCACTCCATCATAGGCGCAAGCACTCCCCCCTCCTAAGTATGATTATCTCTTACTAGCCATCAGGAACACACGTATTGTCTCCTTCCATCCATACGTCTATCTCGATATCTCTCTGGGCATCTTCTATCGCGCACACACCTTGTCAGTCGATCTCCCACCCATGTAGTCCCATCATGATCTCCAGGGGATCTCTCTATGACAAACATACACTCTCTCCTCCCCATGTCTGCATTTTCTCCATATGTCTCTCTCGACCTCTCTCCCTTGTTTGTCAGACCCCTCTTGGCCACGTGCTAGGGGTCTTTCTCTCTCGGTAACAAACAACCACACACTATCTTCTCACCTTGCCTCCGTTGTCGAAGATGCATGTGTGATATGTTTGCATAAGACACACATGCTTTTTCTCTACTTTTATCGTGTGTTGTCCATGTCTCTTTCACACACGCACATACACTTTTTTCACTCACTCTCTCTCTCTCTCTAGTTAGGGATTCTGAAAAGTCAAACCTCATAAAAGTTTGACCAGCGATATGTGGAGAAAAACATTTACATCTGGAACAATCATTAGATTCATCACAACATGTACTTACTTCATACTATCATTTATCTTTGGTATTGTAGATATAAGTAATTTCTTTATAAACTTGGTCAAAGTTTCAAAAGTTTGACTTAAAAAAATGTTGGAACTACATTATAGAAAGGAGGGAGTAGCTCTTTCTCTCTCTCTCTGCTATCTCTCACGGGCCTCCCCTCTCACTCGAACTCTCTATACCGACGGATTATACGTTCACTGTGTCAGCGTATAGCTCTGTATATTGTTTAGTTGACCGGTCAATCAATCCACATGCTGCCTTGTCAGCTCGTGTTCTGTATCTTCGTGTGCTGGCCCATGTGGTAGTGGGTGAAAATAAGTAAACTAGAGGCCCATCTGACACGCGGTGAAGTAAACAAAGTTGAAACCACTCGGGGTAGCACCCCGCATGCTAGTAAATTAAGGGCGCATTGAGGACAAACTTCTTGCGCGCGAAGGACGCACTCGTGCACAATTCACCACCGCGCGGCGGCATGCACAGAAGGACGCACTCGCGCACACCCATCACACAACACACACAAGCACACGTGTGCACCGGCGTCGCTGCCGGTTGAGATGGACGGCGAGGCAGCCAACCAGCGGAGGCGGCTCGAGCCAAAACCGCATCCGGCGAGGCTGGACTTCATCAGCAGCCTCCCCGACGACATGCTGCTCGTCATCATCGGCCTCCTCCCCACCAAATCTGCCATGCGGACCGCCCTGCTCTCCCGGCGGTGGCGCCCCCTCTGGCGCTACGTCCCCCTCAACCTCACCATCGACAGCTGCCTCTGCGACGGGGATTGCAAATGCATGGCCGCAGTCTCCAAGATCCTTTCATCGCACCCTGGGCCAGCCAGACGCCTTGACATCTGCATGTTCAGTACCAACTGCAAGGTCCAACCCAAGTTCGACGAGTGGTTCTTATCCCCCGCCCTAGATCAGCTCGAGGAGCTCAGCTTTGAAGTTGGACGATGTCGCTCTCTGCCGCCGTCCGTGCTCCGCGCTCCGCCTCACGCCAACGCTGCGCCGCGCCAACTTCAGCTCCTGCTATCTTCCCCAGATTAATGCCGCGCCCTCCCTTCTTCTCCCTCAACTCAAGCAGCTCGACCTCTTCGACGTTGTCATCTCGAAGAAGGCTATGGAGCACCTGCTCCGCAGCTGTACTGCGCTTGAGTACCTTCGTCTTGAGCAGATCCACGGGTTCATTAGCCTCCACATCGCCTCGACGAATCTCCGATGGATTTATGTGTCTTGCTGGCCCCGCAACAAGACATCAATTGGGAAGAGATCACTCCAGCTATTCCACGTTATGGTCATTGAGAATGCGCCTTTCCTTGAGAGATTGCTTGTATCGGATCTAGAAGGTCCAACAAAAATCAGGGTCATTGACGCGCCGAAATTGACAGCGTTGGTGTACTCGTCTACCAAATTCTTCAAACTCTTTATTGGATCCATAATCGTTTAGGTACATCACTCATCTTCTTCTCCGTCTTCTTGAAATTCACATTTTTAAATTTCTTCTTGATGTATTTACGACCGTCTTCCAGAAAATGATTCCCACAAGCTTGACCCAGTCCATGCGCACAGTGAAGATCTTGGCACTAAAATCTATCGGCCCCAATATGGATCAAGTTGTTGGATTCCTTACATGCTTTCCGTGCACGGAGAAGCTACTCATCAAGGTGAAACTTCTTTCCTATAAGTAAACGGTAATCACAACGTAGCTCAATTTTTTCGTAATTTTCCCAAATTACGATGACAAGTGTAGTGTTCAAAATTGCATCTACGCACTGCACCAAAAGAAATATTTTTAGTATTTTTTTCTCACGTGATCACCTGCATCGTTTTTATGATGTACTACTATAGTAGCCTAGGCCAGTCATAGTGGAAAGTAACTTAGACTACTCCAATAACTCTATGGTTACCCTAAGATCAAGTACTACCTCCGTCCTGGTTTACTCTTCCAATTTTGTAGTATCAAAATTTGACCATAGATTTAACTGACAAAATGTTAATGCATGTCACTAAGAACTATATCGTTGGATTCATATTTGAACATAATTTCAAATGGTGTGATTTTTAGTGGCATGCATTGGCATTTTCTTAGGTAAATCTATGGTCAAAATTTTATACTAAATACGAGGTAGTATTCCCTCCGTCCCAAAATTCTTGTCTTACATTTGTTTAGATACGGATGTATCTAACACTAAAATGTAACTAGGTACATCCGTATTTAGACAAATTTAAGACAAGAATTTTGGGACGGAGGGAGTACAAAAGTGGGCTATGTAGGCCAAAACATGTGCCAAATTCACTTGTGATGCATTTGGCATCGATGCCCCTCCATTGCTCACCTGGTGCCCCAATCTGGATCACCTACTTTGCTCCGGTGCCAAATTAACTCACGCAATGAAAAAACACTGCGTGGGAGAGAGAGAGGACTGAGGCAATAAAAAAACACGTGTTTGGGAGAGTGAGAGGCTGGTGTAGTTGGTTTGATTGATTTGTTTATAGATGTGGGTCTGTGTGCACAACGGTGCCAACTCTCTCACATCACGAGAGTGGTGCCAAAATCTTTTGATTTGACATCAATGCGTATTATGTGGCATACTTTTGCGAAATATGGCATCGGCCACATAGTGGAAGGCAACAAATGCCCAAGCTCTTCACGTGCTCCTAATTAAATGAGAGGAAACAGAAAGAGAGAGAGAGTGAGTGGGAGAGTGAAAAAATATTACTAGCCAGCCAACCCTATCGTATGAGCGAATGATATTGGTACCTCTTGATGACACGGCAATCTTATGCAGCCAGCTGCTCTAATATGTTCTCTTCTTTTGCAGATAAAAAAGACCCGAAAGTGAAAAATGTGCTGCACTATAACAATCTCATCGAATTCCTTGATCTCCATCTTACAGAAATTGATTTGATCGACTACCGAGGCAACACATCTGAGATTAAATTGTCCAGGTTCTTTGTTCTGGAGGCAAGTGTGCTCAAGGTAATGAGGTTTGGCGTTCTCTGGCGCAATAATGAATGGTGTGCTGATCACCGCAAGCGTCTAAGCCTAAATGACAAAGTCTCCTCAGAAGCTAAACTTGTTTTTGAAACATCAAGTGGCCAGAGACTCGAAAACTTATTTGCCCATTAGTGACTTGTCAGGATGGTGGATTTTAGTTTGTACGATAATGCTGCATCCACCTAAAGTAATGAAAGTTCTTACGTAAACTTCCTAGTAATTCCCTCTTCGTAGGTGCATCATTACTCCTAACATTTGTAATATCAGTTTGAAACTTGTAATATTGCCGTGTCCTATTCCTGCGTTTTCAAAATCCTGCGAATCAAACAGGTCCTGAGTTGGTGATGATGTTGTGCCTCCCATCTTTCACCAATAGCCGTCGGATCTAGATCTGACGCATACAAACCAAGCTTCTCCATTTTTGCAAAAGATGCCCGCACTTGTTCCCTATTTACAAACAACTCCTTGTATCTCACAATCAGCCTTATCTCCTCCCCACCACATCTAGAAGCCGTGGAAAAATCTGGTGCGGTGGCCGCTGCCGGAGCCGTCCACCCCCAATCTTGGTGTTCCGTGCAATGCACGGGCATCTACGCACGTGAAATTGTATCGAACATGGCTAGTTGTAAGCAGGCTCGCTCTACATCCATGATGATAGTGACTACAGACGGTGAGGCTGACTATGGTATGCCGAACACGGCGCCTATACTCAGGTGTCATCTCCGGCGCAGGGTCTTGTCACTTCACTTTGAGGAGCAGCACGTAATAATTTGACCAACGGGTAGTACAGTGCTAGTACTCCTACCACTACATTGGTAGTACTACTACTAGTACTAGTAGCACCACTGTCTGGATTTAGGAGTACTACCACACCCATCTGGATTTTAGTATTTGACTAGCAATATCTAGTAATGCATGTCACAAAAAATGTACTACTCCCTCTGGAAATAAATACATGGTGTTTTATTCCTATCGGCGAGAGAACTTAATGTTTTTTTGCTAACTAGAGTACTAATAGGATTACATGCAATGAACTAAACACTGCATGTCATGTTTGGTAGTCTCAAGTCATTGAAAGCATGCACGGCCCATATCTCTCATTGGTTGATATGCCACGAAATAAGAAACAAGGAGGTAGTTAATGCACCGTGCCTAAGTATTTTGGGATTATTTGGTTTTCGTAAGGTGACTTACACAACATTTTTGTTTACATGCATTAACATTTTATTAGTTAAATCAAAGGTCAAAACTTGGCACAAAATGCAAAGGGGACCAATAAACCAGTAAACATCAAACTTCTCTCGTTTGGCCCCAACTAGAGGTCTGGTGAGATGACTATACTGCACCGGCACGGAGGGGGACGCAGCTTCATTGACTTACGGCAACTGCCTTTGGGTGAATGACACGTGGGCCTAGGGGGTGGCTGGCCCACCTATCATACAACCAAAGGCAGGTGCAGTAGAGGGCCGAGGAGTAGTACGAAATTCTACGCACCTACGCACGCTAACCAAGGGCAAGAGTGATCACTCGAATCGCAAGATCAGTTGACTAGAAGCTAAGCTAGACCCATGGAGGCGATGAGTGCGAGCATCAGCCGGCTATGCCAGATGGTCCACGACACCGGCCTGCGGCCCGACACCGAGGAACGTCTCTAGGTAGTATTGCCTGAGGCCGCCAGGGCGAGGGGCCGCTTGGACGACAGCTTCGTCTCCTTGTTTGACGAGGTCCTCGTCGGTTTCCTTGACAAGTTCACTGTCGTCAAGAAGCTTGCGGACGACTTTGACGTAAGCCTCCAGCCGACATGCCCAGGCTCTGCGATGCCCGCCACCCTCAACGGCCACTATGGTGACAACCTCTTCGACGCACTGGTGGCCCTGCGACTGCCCGCCGTCTCGCCGGAGAATGTCCACCTCGAGGTCGCGCTCGCCGCGCAGCGCCTGGCTCAGCAAGACACCATCGACATAATCACCCACGTCTACGTGCAAATCATCCACGAGGACTACTACATGCAAGAGGAGGACGATAGGACGCTGGCCTTCTTGGACCGCAGGGCAACCTTGGACGGCACTGTTCAGAAGAACGTTGAGCTCGCCGCCAACGCTGCTGCTCCTCACACGTCGGTTGGTGACCCGGCCGCACTAGGGCGTGAGGATGTCATTGATGATCCGTATGTATTTTTATCTTTCCGTCAAATCCATGTAGTAGTATATGATACTACAGTAGTTATCTTACCTTTCGCATCAACTTCATAATTTTTGTACATACTCCATGCATGAACGGCGCCAGAACCAAACTTCTCATTACTCTAGGAAAATCGTTATTTTCTATCTATAGGTCACACCATGGAGCAGAACCAAATTTTACAAGTTACGAGTTCAAAAGGAAAAGCCTACCGTGTTCGCGTCGCACCCCCACACGGTTGGTCCAGCACGCTGCTCAAGCGGGAATGCGTGCGGTGTTAATTTTTCACTTACAAGTGGGACCACAGTTGAGCAAACCGACTATCGGCAAACCCCCACCCCGCCCACCGCGCGATGGCTGAGAAAACAGGAGGGAGAAGAGATGGTTGTAGCACGGACTCAAAATTGGTGTCGGATGGGACTCGTGTGGGTGGCGTGTGCCGTACTGCTAGACGTGAATGCTAGTTATGGCCCATGCCATCCCACTATATCGAGCCTATATCGAGGTACGTAGAACAAATTTCCTGCACTCCGTGCTCAGCCCTCCTCTATCTCTCTTCTCAGCCAGCCAGCGGACGCGCGGAGCCCATCGTCTGTTTGCTCACATGCAGCCCCACATGTCAGTGAAAACGCAAGAGGACCCACTGAACCTGCACATCTTTCACCTCGACGTGCTGGTGATGAAAAACAAATGCAATAAAGATCTTCGGTAAGCCTACCGTGTTTGCGTCGCACCCCCACATGGTTGGTGCAGCATGCTGCTCAAACGGGAATGCGTGCGGTGTTAATTTTTCACTTACAAGTGGGACCGCAGTTGAGCAAACCGACTATCGGCAAACCCCCACCCCGCCCACCGCGCGATGGCTGAGAAAACAGGAGGGAGAAGAGATGGTTGTAGCACGGACTCAAAATTGGTGTCGGATGGGACTCGTGTGGGTGGCGTGTGCCGTACTGCTAGACGTGAATGCTAGTTATGGCCCATGCCACCCCACTATATCGAGCCTATATCGAGGTACGTAGAACAAATTTCCTGCACTCCGTGCTCAGCCCTCCTCTATCTCTCTTCTCAGCCAGCCAGCGGGCGCGCGGAGCCCATCGTCTGTTTGCTCACATGCAGCCCCACATGTCAGTGAAAACGCAAGAGGACCCACTGAACCTGCACATCTTTCACCTCGACGTGCTGGTGATGAAAAACAAATGCAATAAAGATCTTCGGTGGCCGCTTTTGGAGTTACTCAAGAGTAGTAAGATCCTATTTACAGTTTAACCCAAGATGCACATCTCGTGGCTTCAACTACCACTCTATTTTCTTTCATGACACGACCTGGATGCTGGATGTCCCACGTGTCAGCAAAAGGAGGAAGAACCCGACCAAATCTTCGATTGTGCTCTCGGATTAGACTAGTTGTGCTACCTTAAAAATTTTATTGGGTACTCCCTCCATTCCAAAATACTTGACTTCCATTTGTCCAAAAATGGATGTACCTATATACTAAAACATGTCTAGATACATATATATTTTGACAAATAGAAGGCATGTATTGTGCAACGGAGGGAGTAGAATGGATGCAAGTTTTTTTATTGGGAAGAAGAGTACATCCATTTATTGATAGAGCACGATGTTCTATCACTTTTAGCTAGCACAGAGGCTAGAGATGAGATTAGTGCACTTGTTGATACTCCTACTAGAATAGAGGCTAGACATGAGACTAGATGCGAGGAAGCAACGTCTACTTCTTTACACTCGAAGAAGAAAGAAGCACGCAAGATCGAGCCTCCACAGATCAACAATGAATGCATCGAGAAGGCACTAATCCAACTTACTACAGGAGTAGTCAAAATTATCGTTGGAGTTCGTGCAAAACGGAGGTCCGTTTGGGGTCGTGCGTTGGAGTTAGCCTTACAAGTGGGACCGCAGTTAAGGAAACCGACTATCGGCAAACCGCCACCTCGCCCGCAGTGCGATGGCTGAAGTTAGAGAAACGACGAGGTTGAAGAGATTGCTCTCGCACGAACTCCAAGAAATAATATGGTGTCAGATGGATGTCATGGTGGTGGCGTGTGTCGTACTCCTGTACGTGAATGCTTGTTCTGGCCCATGCCACCCTACTACTCCTACTACTTACTCCTACTATATAGTACTAGTATCGAGGATTCGAGGTGCTGGTTACGTACAACGAACACATTAACATATGGCTACAGTAAAAACACCCTCCTGACGCGCGAAGCTAATACAAATAGTGTACTACTATTGTTGATTGGCCTCATCCGATAACCTGTTGCAATGCACGTACAATTATGTATTCGGAAAATATTTTTTTGCCTCGTCGCACCACTCACTCAGAGAAGCGACTCGAAAGCCATTCATAAATTTAGTAAGTTTATCACAGGCATATCATTTTATACATACAAAAGGTCATCAACCCACATCGACAACGAGGATACATTATAAATACTAAAGTTTTCACCACATAACAAATAAAAAGCAATGAAATGAACTTCAACTCAACCATTCTTCGGTGTTGGAAACGCTTGCTTTGAACCACAAGTGATTCTCTGGGACGGGCCATCCATTGTCGATATGGAGACCAACGCATGACTGATCATCCAGGCTGAAGCGACCTACTATATCAGTACCAAGGTAGGGAACCACCCAAATGTCTGAGGTATAGACACTGTTGCTTCTCATAAATGGTACTAGTAACGTTGTGTCAACATCAGTTGGATCGCCTTTCACCATCATCAGATAGTTTTGTCCAAGGAAGAGCGAGTTTTCTCCAAGACTATTAATTCTGTACCAGGGAGAAGGAGTTGGCGCTAGCACACTAGTATCCATCCCGAATACCATGCAACGGGTGTTGGAATAGGTCCAGAGAGTGCGACCATGGGAGACTACACCTGCTTCCTTAGCAGTAACATCATCAGTGGGACAAGAAGAGGTGATACATCGGAATTAGTTGCTAGGCGCCGCAGAGTATATGGGCGCTGCTCGTCCTCATGCTCGTGATCATCACCATCATCATCTCCCCCTTGGTTATAAATTTTTTTCAAGTATAGGTGGTGGGATGTTCACAGGACCTTGGAAACACAAGAAGAAGGTTAATTAGTAAAGGGAAACTTGCTAACCAGCATGCATGTGGATGAAACAATTATAATTACGGTGGAAGACAAACGTACCGAAACTACGAGGATCCCATGCAAAAATAGTGCCACGAGTGGTGGCAGCATACACAAGGCCCTTGTATTGAATTGCATCACAGTACTCATCCGTGTACAGAAACTGATTTCTGAGCAATATCCATCGAGTCAAACCACCAAGGAAGGCAACAAGCTTGTCGAAGATAGCAACAACTTCATAGTTGTTGTAATTCCAAGAGCGGTTGGGAACTCGACAAATTGCTATCTTCCGTAGAAGACAGTCACCATGATCGTATTTGAACGTGCGTACAATACCGGTGTGCTCAACCTCTGGGCAGTCTGCTGAGATTTTTGGAAGTGGAACCCGGTCATGAGTGTACACATTCACAAGTTCCCACTCGCAGTTGGACCCAATGTAAACAACCCAATCTCCATTTGCGCCCGCCCAAGCCTTGCCCTCAAGCGATGGCATCTTAACATCATATGTATCATTATTAAGCGGCATCAACTTGCACAGGGCGAGGCCTCCGTCGTGCCAGCGCCAGTCATCAGGGTCACGGCGAAGAAGATAGGGGAGATCAAACCGCTCCTTGACTCTTGGGTTCCTTGTAATGATGTATTAGTTGAGTCGAGAATGGTCTTGAACGAACCTGCCATGCTAGTCGAGGTGATGATGTCGCACCGATCAATGAGTTCCTCCACCACGTCATCTTTCAAATCGGGGCAAGAATAAGGGGGTCGTTTCTGGCCTGTTCCCTCCATGGAGAAGACGATCGGACAATGGCAGAAGAAAGGGTGAAGGGCTGAAGGAAAATGGAGGAGGGAGAGGAAGAGCGTGCGACATCAGTTCCAAATCGAGAGGGAAAGGCGAAGAGTCGGTGGACGGTTGCGAGTTTGCCATGGTTCACGAAGAGGCGCCCCGGCCTACACGTCCGTTCAGAAATACTCCTACTACTCGCCGTTGTCTCACTGATATGTTGGAATGGGACCACATGTCAACGAAACATGGTGTGTAATTTCTCGTGCAAAATGCGATCTGGCCGCGTTGGCCCGAGGTGCCGCATTAGTTATTGACCTTTATTTTTTTAATGGCGTGCCGATCAGTTTTGAAGCACGACTAACTGGTACTGTACGCAGAGAAAATATAAACTACTCTACCACTACTCCACCTCCAGTACTAGTAGTATAAAAAAGATATATAGGCTGGAGCTTCAGCGCTTTCTTGCTAAGGGCTGCCCACTTGCTTCTCACACTACCACCCTCTCTCCAGATCTAAAAAAGACGGCCCCTCTCTCCCTCCTCACCGGTGGTCATAGATCCGTCGGGGAAGAAAAGGACGTGCATCGTTGACGCACTCGTCATCGGCGAGCGAGGTCACGCACTGATGACAAGGCCGTCCTCTCAGACCTAGCGCTCGCGCGGGATGGCCTCCCGCCGACCACGAGCGGAGGACGACGACCACGAGCGAAGCCACTTCCCGCCGACCCTCAGGTATGCTACCTCTTTTCGAACCATAACCTTGTTCTATTGCCCCATCTGCCACGTCGTTGCATGTGGATCTTTTTCCACTCCACCATCTTCCCAATTTGCTATCCTCTGCTCTGCTGGCCATGCAGACTAAAACCATAATTTGCACTATTAAAGGAAACCCTACTTCATGCAGACTAATCCATGTCTGCGTTGAATAAGGAAAGGAAGGGAGACTGTACTGTCCAAGAGAGTAGGCATCGAACCCGCATCTAGGTTGAAAAGGGGAAAATCAGTAGCTAAGGAACGAGTCTCGTGTCTCTTGGTTGAAGAAGGGTAGAAAGGCATGACAACGCAATAGAGAATGACCAGGTCGATCGGTTTGTTGTCCTCGCATAGGAAAAAGGTGGCTAAAGAGAACAAAAATGGGACGTAATGCACATATGCTGCCTGGATATTTGTTGCTCTGGGCAACCATACCTCCCTCACCACTTTGTGTCCATGGAGGTACATCGTACTGGTGCGCCCACTGTCCGGATGGGCCTCCCATGCTCTTATTGCCACTTTTTTTACTGTTAGTATAACGCCAGCAGTCAAGTCAAGCAATGCTACTGCTAAAGTGATGCCACATTTAACTAATGCCGCTCTCAGTCTAATTCCACTGATAAATTTAAGCAATGCCATTTAATGTCACTGGATTATTTCAGGGTTAGCTATTGATTGTGGATGTATTAAAGATTTTTCAGCTAAGGCATTCTAATGCTGTTGCACAGCCAGTATACCAATGATGAAACTTGTTACTACCTTCGGATTTTTGCACTGTTAATGCTTATAGATTACATACCTCACTTTCATGAGATAAGTTAATTTTTTTGTACAGTGTCACCAAAATGCCAAGGCGCTGATGTCATTTTATTTTGGTTAAACTGCACAAACAATTATGAAGACAAGAGGAAAGGTCAAGAGTGGGCACCTCCTCCTCCGGTTGTTCTCTTGATTCGTTCCATCAAGTTTTTATGTTTGATCAATTATCAAGATTGGGATAGCAATTTTTAAGGTCCCCCCGAGTTCGAAATGATATTTACCTTGGAGGTACATGGTTTGCAATTTTTTTATACTGTCATTAGTTAATAATGCTAGTTACCTTCAGACTTTTGTATTTGGTTTAATGCTCATGCACAACTAGTATACCAATGCTGAAACTTGTTACCTTTACATTTTGTATTTTTAATTCTTATAGAAACCTTCCAATGCTAGAGTTTATTGAAATCTGTTCAGTAAAACCATTGTACTATACCCTGTAATAAACTAACTACTCTACTGTTGCACTAGCCACTGGATTAGTGTATATTTTTAGTATTCGAATGGTGTTGCATTAGCGTATGGACATAAATAAAGTGTGGCAAGCTTTCCCAGATATGTGCTCAAGAAAACTACTACCTGTTTTTCTAAATACTAGACGTTTGGGTACTTTAAATTGAACCGTGAAAACGGCTTATATTAAGGAACAAAGGGTGTAGAGTTCACCCAAATTATTCTGGTAAAGCTAGTCACACCTTTGTTAAAATTAATGTTCATTATGTTATCGGAGGAGGTCTGTATGTTTGTCTCTAATGCATGTCGACTACATACCTGACATCATGATGTAATGTTAAGTCATTTCCTTTTGTATAGTGTCACTGAATTGTCAAGGCGGTGATGGCATTTTATTTTAGTAGAACTGCACAAAATTTGCTTAAAAGAAGAGGAAAGGTCAGGAATGGCTCAGTTTTTCAGAAAAAACTATGTATTCCTTCCTAACATCAGCCGCTGTTGCTTTATTTATTCCTTCAAATAGGTGGTTAGAAACAGTCTTGCTACCTTTCCCATTAAGAAATTGGAATGCTTATATTTGTGAGTTTATGCTTCAACTAGTGCCACTTTTAGAGTAATCACACTTTCAATATCTATGCAAACAGGGATGCTCAATTTTAGTGGAACTGCACAAAAAGTCCAACTGGTTCAACATTAGGAGCATGTTTTTCCAAACCTTTATATCCAATTGCTGGCACTATGAGCTGTTAATTACGAAGGTACATGGTTTGCTACTATCTTGCTACTCTTTTTGTACTGTCATTAGATAGTAATACTAGTGGTTTGTATGTGAATTTATTGGCAGGGTGGACCTACATTGGAGGTGCAGGACAGGATTCAATGATTGGATGCTCAATTTCTGTTGTATCGATTTCACCTCTTCCATCACTGCGAACATGGATATCCTTGGTCTAATGAAGAATAGGCGCTATATTTCTGCTCTGAACCAGCAAATCAATTCAGTATGAAATTGTCCAGGGCAAAACATAACTGTATCAGATTGTCCAGTGCAGAACATGATAGATGCTAAGCGGAAGAAACATGTTTAAACCGAAAATACAAGGTGTGGTATATGTTTACTAGCTGCTTGACATTTGTGCAGACAGAGATGTCTGCCCGTTGCTATTTGGCAAACAAACAAAGTGTCCGCAGTTTTGGTTGAACTGCACAAGAGAATATTATAGTCACTGCATGCAATGCCATTTGAAAATAGACACAGAAAGATTGGATAGTCACTTCATGGACTGCAGAAAACTAGTACTGTATTATTTATTGGCCAACACTAGGTGCTTCATTGCTTTGGTCTGATTATACAATGGGCATCATTTTGCCTAAGTTAAAGTTTGTATTCCGAAAATAGTCTCGCGGTGTGATCAAGAGAAGACCAAATCATATTGCAGTGGATGTTCCTCCATCATGTGTGGTTCATTCTCATGGTTCCAGCTGTTGGTGAAACCACTTACGTTTGCAAGAGGAATTGTAGACTTCACAAACAAATTTGTCTTTCAGTCTATACTGAATGTTGGCCAAGAGAAGCATCCATGTTAGTAGGAAGAACAAATGTTTTTTCTAGATCTTTGCTTTTGGAGCTACATATTTGTATATGATATGTGAATCATTGAGATGCATTAACATGTTGATCTTATGTATGGGAATCGTACTAGTTAGTTTTAGTTGCGACGCAAGATCCGAAGTGGTTGATCTTTGCTTTTGGAGCTACATATTTGTATATGATCTGTGAATCATTGAGATGCACTAACAGTTACTTATTTCTGTTCTCTCAGTGTTTACAAGTTACTGATCGATCACTAGCTAGCCTACAAATGCGCTCCTGGCAGTTTTATTTGCGACGCAAGATGCGAAGTGGCAGTTTTTTGAATAAAAATGCCTACCTCTGAAGAAACTGACAAGCTACACTATCGATCCTACATGGATAAAAATGCCTACCTCTGAAGAAACTGACAAGCTACACTACCGATCCTACACAGATAAATAGTGGATCACGCACGTACTACCTCCCTTTTCGGTTTGCAGGGCTCAATTCAAGAAATGACCTACTCGATCCTACACGAATAAATAGCGGATCACGCACGTACTAGTACCACATTTCCGGTTTGCATGGCTTAATTCAAACCTCTCACCAACCAAGGTACTCCCTTCGTCCGGGTTTATTAGTCCCGTGAGCAAAGCAGCAAGACCAAAGCATGGCAATAATTAATGGCATGCAGAAGTTTAAGCCTGATTAATTCCAGCGATTTAAGTGGCTGCATGCGTGCCCTCGGCTGCGACTCATTGCATGCTGCTTCGCGTACTGCCTGTGAGCGATTCTGAGTGCCTGCATGCAGCCAGCCATAATTAAGGCAGCTAACTGATGCGAAAAAAGATACGCTTTAATTGTTGCGGGCTTTTTAAATCCATGGAATCATTATTGACAAGGAGGGAGATGATTCGAGTGCACTCTTTGACCGCCATGCCGGCGTGCAACTCAGACGGGATGGGACGACACAGTCATAATTTCAGTTTCTCTAGTTTTCCACGGCAATTTGGCGCGCTAAGCCATTATGCATTGAATTCCGATGACCGTCGCGCTACCTTCCGCCTATAAGTACTATTTCCGGCCTTCTCCGGTGCCACTGTGACCCAACTCCCCATATCCTCATAAGCCCCCACCGGCCCGACGTCGCTCGCCACGTCCGCCATGCCCTCGCCCGTCCGCGGTAGGCGACGCCGGAGGCGATCACCGCCGAAACTAGTGTTCGGGTTTTCACCCGAAGGCAGACAGAGGGAGGAGGCATTCTATCTGTCTTTAGATGGCAATGCGAAGATCGAGGAGTTGTTGGAGCGCGACCGCATGGCGGAGGAGCAGGAGTTGTTGGAGCGCGACCGCCTGGCGGAGGAACAGCGTATCACCGATTTGCGCCGCCAACGGGACATGGAGCAGCAGTGCACCGACGCTCTGAGTCGCGAGCAGAGCGCCCGCAACTGGGCCGACTACATGGAGGCCGGCGCCCGGCAAATAGCCCTGGAGGCTGTCGGGCACGCACGCGTTCGCGACGCCGATTTTTACTACCAGCTCGTCAAGTGGGTTTCCCGCTTGGAAGCCGAAGCTTCGATGGACCACGCCGGCATGGAAAGGGCCAACGTGCACGAGCAACGCGCCCTATCGCACCTCTTGCAAGTCCGAGGTGAGGCGCACGACTCCGGTGCCGGCGTTTAGCGTGTACCACAGATGGTGGCCGGCATCGTCTAGTAGCTAAGAGTAAGTTAGTACTTGTATGCTACTAGAGTATTAGTGGGAGTAGATAGTTAACTTGGCTATGATGGTTGTCAACGTGGAAGTTCAGTACTCTATATGTGGATCAGACCTGTTACTTTGCTCTGAATGTTGAACTTTCCATTTGAATGTGTGGAATGGGTTGTTATTTTTTTAAATGGGCTGTATTTGTCCTCCACGGGTTTAGAAGCTGACTTGTGGGCCTAGCAAGTTGACGCGTACACAATCAGGAGATGATTGTACGTGGAGAGGATGACAGCAGGGACCCACTAAGGTCATGGCAGTACGCAAGCAAGTGCCTCCTTATTTCAAGCCAATAAAAATGGCTCCTAGTGGATTTCTAACATCTGGGTCCCATGCCATTGTCAACGTAGTTAATAAACGAGAGAATTGCACAACGAGCGGCTGACACCATGGACCCAGTAGCTCACCCAGTTATTTTTGTTTTGGGTTAATTTGATAAATGCCACTTCAAATCTGGTGTATCCGAGAAATGCCACTGCAATTTTCAAACTTTGAAAAATGCCATTTCATGCCATTTCTAGTGGCATTTTTCGAAGTCTGGAGTGGCGTTTTTCAAAGTTTGCAAATTGCAGTGACGTTTTTCAAAGTTTGCAAAAATTGCAGTGGAATTTTTCAAAGTTTGGAAATTGCAGTTGCATTTTTATGAATCGCCATAATTGGAGTGGCATTTATCTAATTTGTTTTTGAGACGGAAGCAGGGTGTCAACTGCGCTGTGCGGGACACTCTGGCCTGTCTAGACAGCCTTTTCTTTTATGTTTACCACAGACCAGCCCAGTAGTTTTTTTTATTGCTGAAAATGGCTAGCCTAGTTTTTTTTTGTGATTTGTCAAGTAAGTCGCTTTACCTTTCAAGACGAGGAGAGGTTCATTCGGCTGGCCGAGAAAATGGCCTATCAGTAATGAGAAATGGGCTGTACATTTTCAAAATACATCAAACCGGCAATTAGTTTCAAATATCTTTTTTTCATTTCGAGATTTTAAATTGCATTGATTTTATGCATGGAAAATTTATTGGATTTTATATTGATATACATTTATTTTTAAAATCAGTCTGAATGTGACTCAAAATTTCGGGATTAAAAATAGTTCAAACCACACCGACATATGCAAAATTTCGTATAATTTTTTAACCGTGGCCACAATATGGGTTGTAATGCTAACAAAAAGAATATGGGCTCCAAAAAACCCCGTAAGAATTAGCTAATGGGCTGTAAATTATTTGAAGTAATGGCAGATGGACTGTATGCTGTTTTCCACAGATTTGAGGCTTTCCACAGATGGCCTGTATACTGTTGGATGTCCATCCAACGGCTGTCGTGCTTCTTCAATCTCTGCTCTTCCTGCTCCAGCCGCTCAAACAAGCGCCGGCGGGACTGCCTGCTCCCTCCTCCCCACGGCCGGCTGTGCTGCCGCGCAGGCCTCACCGCCCCACCATACTCCCATCGCTGGCCTAGCCATCCCTCTACTCACCCACACCTGCTGTTATTCTCCGGCGATGGCAGATGAACCAGTAAACCCTCGTACAGTCGTACTCCCCTCCGCGTGGGAAACAAAAACAACTGCCGAGTCTTCCCTGCCCCCGTGTCGTTTCCTTCCTAGGCCTCGCCGTCGTCCACCGCCCTGGTGCTCTCGGCATGGCATGGTCAACGTGGTCAACGCCCGACATGCATCTGAAGTGGACTGTATGTGGAGAGGCTGACAGCTGGGTCCATGGCCGCACGCAAGGAAATGCCTCCTTATTATGTGCAAAATAATGATTCCTCCACCTGACATCTGGGACCACCGAATGGGCCTCTGTATTTCGCGAAAAAAACGTTACCGCCGCTGACAGGTCGGACCCACCAGCTATATCTTCGCACGCAAGGAAGTGCCTCCTTATTACGCACAAAAAATGAATACTCCCCCTGCTAGCTGGGACCCAGTATAGTGGGCCTACTAAGTTGACGGGGACGAAGGGCTTTGTCAACTTAGTCAATATGCACGATTCTAGCTCGACTGACCATACGATGTCCATCCAACGGCCGTAGTGCTTCTTCAACCTCTGGTCTTCTTGCTCCAGCCACCCAAAGCAGCGCCGGTCGTGCCGCCTGCTCCTGCCTCCCGTGGCCGGCTGTGCTGCCGTGGAGGCCTCACCCCCCCCATACTACTCCCACCGCTGGCCAGGCCATCCCTCCACTCCACTCACCCACACCCCCTGTTATTCTGCGGCGATGGCAGCGGAGCCGAACTAGTGAACCCTCGTACACCTCTCCGCATGGGCATCCGCTACCGCGTCTTCCCTGGCTCAGCGTCGTCCCCTTCCTAGGCCTTGCCATCGTCCACCGCCATGGTGCTCTCGGCGTGGCGTGGTCAATGTGGTCAACGACCGAATTCCATCGGAAGAATACCGTACGTGGAGAGGCTGGCAGCTGGGTCCACGGCAGCCACAAGGAAGTGCCTCCTTATTACGCGGAAAATAATTATTCCTCCACCTGACAACAGGGACCCAGCGGACGCGCACCAGCATTTCGTGAAAAAAAACGTTTGCCCCTGACTGCTGGGACCCACTCGACGGGCCACCGTATTTCGCGAATCGCGAAAAAAACGTTCCCCCTGCTGTCAGCTCAGACCCACCGAAAGTGCCTCCTTATTACGCACAAAAAAATGAATACCCCCTACTAGCTGGGACCCACCTTGGTGGGAGGCTGACTTGTGGGCCTACTAAGTTGACGGGGACGGAGGGCTTTGTCAACTTAGTCAATATAAACGATTCTAGCTCCAGTGACCGTACGATGTCCATCCAACGGCCGTAGTGCTTCTTCAACCTCTGGTCTTCTTGCTCCAGCCACCCAAAGCAGCGCCGGTTGTGCCACAAGCTCCTGCCTCCCGTGGCCGGATGTGCTGCCGCGGAGGCCTCACCGCCCCTACTATTCCCACCGCTGGCCAGGCCCTGCGGCGACGGCAGCCTCACACCGCAGCCGAAACAGTGAACCCACGTACTCCTCTCCGCGCGGGCTTCCACTGTTGCGTCTTCCCTGGCTCCGCGTCGTCCCCTTCCTAGGCCTCGCCATCGTCCACCGCCCTGGTGCTCTTGGCGCGGCGTGGTCAACGTGGTCAAGGAACGACTTCGATCGGACGTGGACTGTATGTGGAGAGGCTGACAACTGGGTCCACGGCCGCAGCAAGGAAGTGCCTCCTTATTACACGGAAAATAATGATTCCTCCACCTGATAGTTGGGACCCACCGGACGGGCCACTGTATTTCGTGAAAAAACGTTTCCCCCTGACTGCTGGGACCCACCAGCTACATCTTCGCACACAAGGAAGTGCGCCCGGGCAAAAAAAAAACGATTCGCCCCCTGGCTGCTCGGACCCACCAGCTACATCTTCGCACGCAAGGAAGTGCATCTGGGCAAAAAAAAAAACGATTCGCCCCCCTGACTGCTGGGACCCACCAGCTACATCTTCACACGCAAGTAAGTGCCTGACAGTCGGGACCCACCTGGTCGAAGCGTACGTAGCGTTGTCATTCTGCTCGGGAACGTGTACGTACATATATACTGGTGGATGTAGAGGCGCGCATGTGTCGTAGTAGAGGCGCGCACGTAGCATGTACATGTACGTACAACGGCCAGGGTGCAAGAAAGAAAATACGGCCACGTATGTGTACATACGGGCGGGGTCTCGAATGCCTACTCGCGCATACGTACGGCGAGGGCTCGTGTACATGGCTGGGTCGGAACGGAGAAACAACGTCATCGTCATGCTCATGGGGAGGCAACGAAATGCGTCATGTTCATGGGGAGGCAACGGAATGCGTCGTGTTCATCAGGAGGCAATGGAATGCATCGTGTTCATCAGGAGGCAACGGAACGCGTGGGAGCCAACCGGTTGGGTCGGAAAACGGAATGCGTGGCCGTGTTCATCGGCAGGGCTTGGACGGAACAGGTGATGGAAACAAGGCCTGGCGTACCGCAGAACGGAGGAAACGGACCTCCTACGGTCGAAACGGGGGTCCTGTTGATCGGGAGGGGTGTGGCGTACCGCAAAACGGAGGAAACGGACCTCCTATGGTCGAAACGGGAGTCCTGTTGATCGGGAGGGGTGTGGCGTACCGCAAAACGGACGAAACAGACCTCCTACGGTCGAAACGGGGGTCCTGTTCAGCGGGAGGGGTGTGGCATACCGCAAAACGGGACTCCACGGGATACTGTTCATCTCCACCGTCGACCTCCTCCAGCCTCCACGGGCTACCGCCGACCTCCTCCAGCCTCCACGGGCTCCTGTTCATCCAACCTCCACCGTGCACTACTCCATCGGCTACTGTTCAACCACCCTCCACCGTCTACTGTTCATCCAGCCCTCCACACCACG
>NC_041388.1:340059383-340108452 GCF_002162155.2 Triticum dicoccoides | reverse complement strand
GATCGGCTTCATTTAGCAGCAGTAGCGAAGGAATCGCTCGATCGGGTTCAGTTAACAGCCATCGATCGATCGCTCGGGTTCAGTAACGCGTAGCCTGTAGTGCAATCGCTCGGGTTCAGTTAGAGCCCAACGCCTCGCTCGGGTTTAGTCAGAGCCAACGCCTCGCACACACGCGCGTACGTGTATGAGAGAAACATGCATCGCTCGGCCCCCAACCTCCCACCGTAACCGGGAACTCCCCGAAATTTTCCTCCCCCTCGCTTCTACCACGGTTTTTTCCGTCATGGACGGCCCAAAGAATGTCATGCAGCTGCATCTCCGGCCCGCCCAGGACGAAAAGCCCATCTTCTGTCATGATTTTTTGTCATAGAAGTAGGAGCCCACCACATCTATGATGATACCGGGTGTTGTCACAATTATCGTCATAGAAGTGTCATATGTATGACAGAAAAAAATTTCGTTCGGCCCAAAATGTCACGGATGTGTCTTTTTTTTGTAGTGTAGGCATGCCTGTCATTTCTGTTAAAATAGGAGATCATTGTTATCATGGCTTATGTGATATGGGTGCTAGTGCTAGTGCAATACCTTTTGACTTATACAAAGAAATTATGCATGATATTGCACCCGCTGAGTTAGAAGATATTGATGTCACAATTAAACTTGCCAATAGAGATACTATTTCACAAATGGGAATTATTAGAGATGTTGAAGTCTTGTGTGGGAAAACTAAATATCCTGCTGATTTTCTTGTTCTTGGTTCCCCACAAGATAGCTTTTGTCCCATTATATTTGGTAGACCCTTCTTGAACACAATTAATTCTAAGATAGATTGCAAAAAGGATGTTCTTACTATTGGTTTAGGTGATATGTCTCATGAATTTAATTTCTCTAAATTTCGTAGACAACACCGTGAAGAGGAATTGCCTAGTAAGATGAAATTATTGGACTTGCTTCTATTGCCGTACCTCCTAGTGATCCTTTAGAACAATATTTGCTAGACCATGAAAATGATATGTTTATGAATGAAAGAAGGGAAATAGATGAAGTATTCTTTAAACAGGAACCCATCCTGAAACACAATTTGCCTGTTGAAATCCTAGGGGATCCTCCTCCACCCAAGGGTGATCCCGTGTTTGAGCTTAAACCTTTACCTGATACTCTTAAATATGCTTATCTTGATGAGAAAAAGATATATCATGTTATTATTAGTGCTAACCTTTCAGAGCATGAAGAAGAGAGATTATTGAAAACTCCGAAGAAGCACCGTGCTGCTATTGGATATACTCTTGATGATCTTAAGGGCATTAGTCCCACTCTGTGTCAACACAAAATAAATTTGGAGGAAGATGCCAAACCAGTTCATGATCATCAACGACGGCTGAATCCTAATATGAAGGAAGTGGTAAGAAAGGAAATACTAAATCTTCTTGAGGCAGGTATAATTTATCCCGTTGCTGATAGTCAGTGGGTAAGTCATGTACATTGCATCCCTAAGAAGGGAGGTATTACTGTCGTTCCTAATGATAAAGATGAATTGATTCCGCAAAGAATTATTACAGGTTATAGGATGATAATTGATTTCCGAAAATTAAATAAAGCTACTAAAAAGATCATTACCCCTTACCTTTTATCAATCAAATGCTAGAAAGATTATCCAAACATACACATTTTTTCTTTCTAGATGGTTATTCTGGTTTCTCTCAAATACCTGTGTCAGCGAATGATCAATCGAAGACTACTTTAACTTGCCCGTTCGGTACTTTTTATTATAGACGTATGCCTTTTGGTTTATGTAATGCACCTGCTACCTTCCAAAGATGCATGATGGCTATATTCTCTGGCTTTTGTGAAAAGATTTGTGAGGTTTTCATGGACGATTTCTCCATCTATGGATCCTCTTTTGATGATTGTTGAGCAACCTTGGTCGTGTTCTGCAGAGATGTGAATAAATTAATCTTGTCTTGAATTGGGAAAAGTGCCACTTTATGGTTAATGAAGGTATTGTCTTGGGGCATAAAGTTTTTGAAAGAGGTATTGAAGTTGATAAAGCCAAGGTTGATGCTATTGAAAAGATGCCATGTCCCAAGGACATCAAAGGTATAAGAAGTTTCCTTGGACATGCCGGTTTTTATAGGAGGTTCATTAAGGACTTCTCAAAAATTTCTCGGCCTCTGACTAATTTATTACAAAAGGATATACCATTTGTTTTTTATGACGCTTGCGTAGAAGCATTTGAAGTACTTAAGAAAGCATTGATCTCCGCACCTATTGTTCAGCCACCTGATTGGAATTTACCTTTTGAAATTATGTTTGATGCCAGTGATTATATTGTAGGTGCTATTCTAGGGCAAAGAGTTGATAAGAAATTAAATGTTATTCAATATGCTAGTAAAACTCTAGACAATGCTCAGAGAAATTATGCTACTACTGAAAAAGAATTCTTAGCAGTTGTATTCGCTTGTGATAAGTTTAGACCATACATTGTTGATTCTAAAGTAACTATTCACATGGATCATGCTGCTATTAAATATCTTATGGAAAACAAAGATGCTAAACCTAGACTTATTAGATGGGTTCTCTTGCTACAAGAATTTGATTTGCATATTATTGATAGAAAGGGAGCTGAGAACCCCGTTGCAGACAACTTGTCTAGGCTAGAGAATGTTCTTGATGACCCACTACCTATTGATGATAGCTTTCTTGATGAACAATTGAATGTCATAAATGCTTCTCATACTGCTCCATGGTATGTTGATTATGCTAATTATATTGTTGCTAAATTTATACCACCTAGCTTCACATACCAGCAAAAGAAAAAGTTCTTCTATGATTTGAGACATTACTTTTGGGATGACCCACATCTTTATAAAGAAGGAGTAGATGGTGTTATTAGACGTTGTGTACCTGAGCATGAACAGGAACAGATCCTACGCAAGTGTCACTCCGAGGCTTATGGAGGACACCACACTGGAGACAGAACTGCACATAAGGTATTGCAATCCGGTTTTTATTGGCCTACTCTCTTCAAGGATGCCCGTAAGTTTGTTTTATCTTGTGATGAATGTCAAAGAATTGGTAATATTAGTAGACGTCAAGAAATGCCTATGAATTATTCACTTGTAATTGAACCATTTGATGTTTGGGGCTTTGATTATATGGGACCTTTTCCTACCTCTAATGGATATACACATATTTTAGTTGTTGTTGATCGTTACTAAGTGGGTAGAAGCTATTCCAACTAGTAGTGCTGATCATAACACCTCTATTAAGATGCTTAAAGAAGTTATTTTTCCAAGGTTTGGAGTCCCTAGATATTTAATGACTGATGGCGGTTACATTTTATTCATGGTGCTCTCCGTAAAATGCTTGCTAAGTATGATGTTAATCATAGAATTGCATCTCCTTATCACCACAGTCTAGTGGTCAAGTAGAATTGAGCAATAGAGAACTCAAATTAATTTTGCAAAAGACTGTTAATAGATCTAGATAGAATTGGTCCAAGAAACTTGATGATGCATTATGGGCCTATAGAACTGCATATAAAAATCCTATGGGTATGTCTCCGTATAAAATGGTTTATGGGAAAGCATGTCACTTACCTCTCGAACTAGAACATAAGGCTTATTGGGCTATTAAAGAGCTCAATTATGATTTCAAACTTGCCGGTGAGAAGAGGTTATTTAACATTAGATCACTTGATGAATGGAGAACCCAAGCCCATGAGAATGCCAAATTATTTAAAGAAAAAGTTAAAAGATGGCATGACAAAAGAATACAAAAGCGTGAATTTAATGTAGGAATTGTTTCTTTGGAAAGTGCATCGTATGCTAATTACCATTGATAAGAAAAGTGGCATTGCTTTTATTGCAATCAATAACAACCCCTGCAGTATTCAAAAAGGGTCTACCAAGGATAATCGACATGTTGTCGTCCACGGGCATCTCAAGTATAACAAAGCCAGCCAAAATAGTAACATTAGCAACAACAACGGACACATCCTCATAGATACCGATAGGTATGGCAGTTGATTTGTCAGCCATTTGCAAAGATATTTCAGTAGGTGTGAGTTTATTCAAGTCAAGTCTTTTATATAAAGAGAAAGGCATAACACTAACACCAGCTCCTAAATCACACAAAGCAGTTTTCACATAATTCTTTTTGATGGAGCAAGGTATAGTTGGTATTCCCAGATTTCCAAGTTTTTTAGGTACTCCATTTTTAAAAGTGTAATTATCAAGCATAGTGGAGATTTCAGCTTCCGGTATTTTTCTCTTATTTGTGATGATGTCTTTCATATACTTTGCATAAGGAGGCATTTTCAGGATATTAGTCAAGCGGGTACGCAAAAAGACTGGCCTCAGCATTTCAGCAAAGCGTTCAAATTCTTCATCATCATTCTTTTTAGTTGACTTGGGTGGAAAAGGCATAGGTTTTTGAACCCATGGTTCTCTTTCTTTACCGTGTTTTCTAGCAACAAAGTCTTTATGGTGAAATACTTCCGGAAACTTCATTTTATCATTGGTTGGTTGACAGTCTTTATGAACCTCATCATTATCTTTTTCATTATCATTAGGTGAGTGTTCATTACCAGATTGAGTTTCAGCATCTGAGATAGAAACTTCATTTTCATTATCAGGAGGTTTCTCTATTTCAGGTTCACTAGAAGTGTGCATAGTCATATCATTTCTCTTTTCCTTTTTCTTTTTCTTCCTGGAAGGACTAGGTGCACTAGTGTTGTTTCTTTTTGAATCTTGTTCAATTCTTTTAGGGTGTTCCTCCTCTAGTTGCAACTCTAACAACAAAGTCATGCATATTATGATTCATTTCATCAAGCAATTCCCTTTGAGATTTAGCAACTTCTTCTAATTGAGTTTGAACTATAGAAGCATGATTTCCAACACCTCTAACATCATTTTATATTCTAAATAACAAGTCACTCAAGCGAGCAATCATGTCAGAACTATATTTCAATTGTTTCATAATGTTTGCATTGAAGTGATCTTGTTTTCTAATGTAGTTTTCAAACTCATAAAGGCATTGACTAGGATGCATATTGTGAGGATTATCATTATCATTGAACTTCATAAGAGAATTTACCTCTACCACCTTGGGCATTTGCGGTGTATTAATCCCATGTATTTCTTCAATAGGAGGTAAATTTTTAACATCCTCAGCTTTAATACCTTTTTCCTTCATAGATTTCTTTGCCTCTTGCATATCTTCGGGACTGAGATATAATATACCCCTCTTCTTCGGAGTGGGTTTAGGCGGTGGTCCAGGAATAGTCCAATCATCGTAATTTTTCAATATGTTATTCAATAATTCTTCAGCTTGAGCAATAGTTTGTTCCTTGAAAACACAACCAGCACAACTATCTAGGAAGTCCCTAGAAGCATCGGTTAGTCCATTATAGAAGATATCAAGTATTTCATTTTTCTTAAGAGGATGATCAGGCAAAGCATTAAGTAACTGGCAAAGCCCCCCCCCCCCCAAGCTTGTGGGAGACTCTCTTCTTTAGTTTGCACAAATTTAAATATTTCCTGTAAGGCAGCTTGTTTCATATGAGCAGGAAAATATTTTTTAGAGAAGTAAAAAACCATATCCTGGGGACTACGCACACAACCAGGAGCAAGAGTATTGTACCAAGCTTTAGCATCACCCTTTAATGAGAAAGGAAATAATTTGAGAATAAAGTAATAGCGAGTTTTCTCATCATGAGTAAAAAGGGTGGCTATATCATTCAACTTAGTAAGATGTGCCACAACAGTTTCAATTTCATAACCATGGAAAGGATCCCCTTCAACCAAAGTAACTAACTCTGGGTCGACAGAGAATTCATCATCCTTATCATCAATAAAGATAGGTGAAGTAGCAAACTTAGGATCACATTACATTCTAGCATTCCGAGATTTTTCTTTATACTTGTGTAATAATTTCTCTAGATCATCTCTATCATTACAAGCAAGAATATCTCTAGCTGCTTCTTCACTCATAACATAACCTTCCGGTACCTTAGGCAATTCATATCTAGGAAGGCTAGTTCTAGCAAGTGTTTTAGGAGTTTCCGTTTCAAGCTCATCTTCAAATTCAACAACATCATGTTGTATAACTCTAGCAATTTGTTTATCAAGAAATTCACCAAGTGGCACATTATCATTATCAAGCGAGGTACTAGCATCATCATAAGCATCATTCATAGTAGAAGTAGCATCATCAATAACTTGCGACATATTAGAATTAATAGCATGTAGTGGTGTTGCAAGTTTATTCATAACATAAGGCGAATCTAAAGCAGAACTGGATGACAGTTCCTTACACCCCCTTGTCTTAGAGGGATAAATCTTAGTCTTTGGGTCCATTAGATTCTTCATAATGATAATATGATAATAATCCCAAGTGACTCAACAAATATAGCTATGCTCCCCGGCAGCGGCGGCAGAAAAATGTCTTGATAACCCATAAGTATAGGGGATCGCACAAATTTTCGAGGGTAGAGTATTCAACCCAAATTTATAGATTCGACACAAGGGGAGCCAAAGAATATTTGAAGGTATTAGCAGCTGAGTTGTCAATTCAACCACACCTAGAGATTTATTATCTGCAGCAAAGTGATCAGTAGCAAAGTAGTTTGATAGTTTTGATAGTAGTGACGGCAGCAACGGTAACAGTAACAGTGATAGCAATATTTTGTAGCAAGTGTAACAGTGATGATAGCAATAGTAACGCAGGAAGATCAATAAGGATAAATTTGTAGATATTGGATCGGTGACTTGTTGGATGATATTCATCATGAGACAGTTATAACCTAGGGTGATACGACACTAGCTCTAGTTCATCGATATAATATAGACATGTATTCTGTAAATAGTCAAATGTGCTTTATTAAAAGAACTTGCATGACATCTTCTATCCTACCCTCCCGTGGCAGCGGGGTCCAATTGGAAACTAAGGGATATTAAGGCTTCCTTTTAATAGAGAACCAGAACAAAGCATTAACACATAGTGAATACATGAACTCCTCAAACTACAGTCATCACCAGGAGTGGGCCCGGTTGTTGTCACTCCGGGGTTGCCGGATCATAACCGTAGTAGGTGATTATAACTTGCAAGATCGTATGTAAAACATGGATATAATGATGAATTCATAAACGGTTCGAATCTGAAATCATGGCACCCAGGCCCAAAGTGACAAGCATTAAGCATGGCAAAGTCGTAGCAACATCAATCTAAGCACATACTGGATACTAGGGATCATGCCTTAACAAAACTAACTCGATTACATGATGAATCTCATCCAACTCCTCACCGACCAGCGAGCCTACGAAGAAATTACTCACTCCTGGTGGGGAGCATCATGGAATTAGCGGATTCCAATTTCGCAAAGCCGTCCCGAACTTGCGTACGCCTGCTGTATTATTCTTTTTCGGACGGACGCCTGGTGTGTTTTTAAACTACTTTTGAGTTTTGTCTCGTTTTTAGCATAAAATTAATTGTTTTTTATTTTTTGAATTTTTTTGATCTTATTCATCAACTATCAAGGTAGTACAAAGAACATCAGAATTAAAAATTATATTTAGTTCCGTAGACCATCTAGCGACGATTACAAACATTGGAGCGAGCCGAAGGTGCGCCGCCGTCATCGCTGGAGCCGGACAAACCTTGTTGTAGTACACAGTCGAGAAGTCGCCATGCTAATGTCCCAGAGGACCATCGCGGTAGAATAGCAACCGCCATCGACGAAGAGTGTTAGAAGGAAGAGAGAGTTTTGATGGAATAGTTGTTTTATTGCTTGAGCCTCGTGAACAAATATATAGGAGTACAATGACCAACTTGGAGTACAAAATAAGGCAGGACCAAATCCTAGTCTATCCTATACTTTCTAATGATCATATACTCAACAAAGAAAAGCATAGATTTGAAGGATCAAATCTGTAGGCACACGAACATAGATTGGATCCAAGCGGATCCATCAAAGAAAACGCCGACTGAATCCCGTGAGATTCGCCGGAGATAAATCTTCGCACGCCCTCCAATGACGCTAGAAACACCACGGGAATGGGAGGCTAGACGAGAAGAACCTTATTTCATCTTCAAGGAGCCGTCGTCGTCTCGCCTTCCTGAGTAGGACACAAACTCGAGCAAAACTCATAAAAAAACTAAAAATGGAGCCCTTTCATCGTCAAAGATTAGGATCCACCGCATTTCCACGGTCCTAAGGCCAAAGAAGACGAGGTAGGCCGGCGGCTACACGATGGGAGGCAGCAGAAACCCTAGCGCGTGTGCCCTTGCGTGAAGACCCTAGCGCAGTAAAGTAGGCACGGCATTTTATACCAAGGAATACTAATAATTGTGTGTGTGCAATGCACGATAATACTAGGACGTCAATAACACCTGAACCTTTATTTTTTTGATAATGCAAATCGAACATTTTCGATGACAATTTTAGTGACATGAGGATGACAAATTTAGTCGCCAAAAAATATGTTCTCAATGTATTTTTTTGCGAGAAAATTGACCTGCGTGTCAACTAAAGTTGTCATCCTCGCATCACTAAAATTGCCATGAAAATGTTTGATTTGCCATGATCAAATCCCAAACGTTCAGGATTTATCATTTCCATAATATTAAGCAAAATATTAGTTGTATTACATACTAATATTAGCCAATATATAAATTGCATGTTAATATTATATAGTATATAATTACTTGATTAATGCCGACGTTGATATTAGGCATAATATTAATTAGTGGAGGATGCTAAGTGTGTTTGTAGTGTTATAAAAGTGTTTAGGGCTAAACATTGTAGCGACGTAGATCATTGAATAGATACGGTCGAACGGGATAAGATTTGTTGGATATTCATAACTCGCTGTTTTTATATTGATATATATGGATATAGATATTTAAAACGGTAGAATAAAAACACCAAGAGGTACGCCTAACCTTATAACCCAAAAGAATAAAAATAATAATAGACGAGTCCCTGACTTATACAAAGTGGGGCTTCATACGAACAACTAAAATTACAACAAGTCAAAATCAATTCTCGTGTCCATCCAGTCTCGCCGTCGCCAAGATAGGACCACTTGGGATGACAAGACCTTCGTAGCACCATCTTCAACATACCATGGACTTCGAGTCGAAGCCGGTCTGCCTCCCTTTTGATGCTCAAGTTGGGAAGGAGATAGATAGCTGCCCTTTGGCCAACAAAATTTAGTGGTAAATGGTGAAGGCGACATTTGACTGCCACGCTAGGCATCATAGCTCATTCATAGACATCACTGATGATGAGCTCCTTCCCTGTCTTCGATACAACTTTCCATTTCTCCCCTGGTTCTTCATGCATCAATCCACCACCACAATGGCGTTAGGAGCCGAAGACGAGGGAAGGGCCTCCCCTAGATTAGGGGAACCAACAAACTTGTTGAAGGAGTTGTTGATGCCTCCTTCGGCTCCAACTTGCTCCCTCTCACCACAACCAACAAGACAAATGTCGCTAGTCACCGCTTACAACTCAACTACATGCTCTGGATCGGCATCACGCCAAACACCTCTAAGGCAATACTAACCCTAGACCTACTATAAAGGGGAACCTATGCTCCTCATCCCGATCAACACTGACTAGCGACGACGAGGGAGGGGGAAAGAGGATATAGAGCTGCGGAAAGACCGACGATTGTCAATAGGTTGGTAGGAGGAGCAAGGGAAAGGGTAGGATTCTAGCTGCTCTCTGTTTCTTCCGTACTCATCATGCCATGTGCTCTAATGGTTTTAATCAAGAACAAGAACGAGTTTTTCTAAAAAAAAAGGGTGATGTTATGCAACGAACGTTCATGGGATAGCATTTGCAAATGCTCTTTAAGGTAATTTATGTCGGGGAAGCATAACAATTCCTTCAAGCAAACACGGCAAACTTTATCGCAAAATTCCTTTGTTTGCAGAATTTGTCATGTGCTTCTGAAAAAATTGGCACGTGTGTTTGAAAAACTTGCCTAAAAATGTTCGCTGGCTATTTCGTGTTAAAAGAAAAACGATGTTCACAACTGCTATATCTTTCAGCAAAACGCAATACCGCTCCTCTGCAATTTAATTTTCTCAGGCTAGACAATACTCGTCGTAGATCTTTTCGTGGCCCAGTCCTACCCTCCTACCTGCATTCGATGCCACCGTGTTGCCTGTTGTTTCGTTCTCTTCTCCCTGTCCGTTCCAATTGTACTTTTCGACCAGCTTTGGCCGGTCTATGATTGATGCGCCGTCGTGTTGCTGCGTGTCTTTGTACCGCTACCGAGATACTTCTTGCCAACGATGGTGGCATCGTCCAAGACTCGAAGTGTGTGTGTGAGTTTGACCAGCTCAACTCTATTATGCGTTGGGTTGACGTCGACGTGCAACGGCTGGAAGCAGCCGCGCAAATGTTCATTCTGTATAGCGAAACTGCAATACGTTCTAGTAGAAGCTATAGATTTTTGATCCGTTTTTGGGTATAAACTGAATCGATCATGGTATTATAGCTACTTTAGGTTTTTTTTTAAAAGATGACCCCCCGCCCTCTCCATTTCATTAGGCGATGCATACAGTTATTTTATTAATTATTCATCAAGATTTTACAAAATACTTCTTCTGTAAACTAATATTTGAGCGTTTAGATCACTACTCTTATATTAATTTACGGAGGGAGTAATACATCAATAAGTTTGAAGCCACCATCTCAGGTCGTTACTCCCATCAACTTGGTGAATGGGTGTAGATTGTCTGAGCCGTGTATCCAGACCCCACACCAAAGCCCAACATATAAAGCCGAAGACCCCAACCAAGCCGCATTGCCGAGTCAGGGGCACACACCGATCCACACACACCGATCCAATGCACACTCAGTGGTCACCGCATGCACACGCTGCAGGGGCAGCCACCAGCGTCTTTAGAGCAGGTACTGACGCATCGACCTTGCCAGGTCTGTCGTCAACGCCACCACGGTGCCACACAACGTCACCTCCATACACGCGTCCATCATCACACATCCGTCGCTGAGACCCTGCTGTGCCACGCCGCGGAGACTCCACATCGTCGATGCGTCACATGAAATGCGCTCCACTGCTGAAACCGTCCACTGGTCTCTCGAGCCAATGTATACCTCCAATAATGACGCCCCCATGGGGAACGACACAAGAGCACCGACGTCATCCAATTAACTGATCTAGGGTTTCCCTCAAAGGTAGCAGATAGAGGTCTAGTGCTTCTTCACGGCGATGCCTTCAAAAAGGGGATGACACAGAAGAACGTCGCCATCGCTAGCCTTGGCAACTAGTCGGGAGTAGGGTTTTCACCCAAATTTGCTCGACGAGCCTCACTCCACCATCTCGTGCACCAGATCGCTTGCTGCAGTGCTGCCACCCCCACACCACACGCCCAAATCCAGATCAGATGCAGACAGGCACGTCCCATCACTGTCGAACCATGAACCGCGGGCCACCACAGCCATGACCGTGTCGACACTCCGAATGGCCACCAAGGCACCCCAAGGCCCCGACCGCACCAGATCTAGGATGAGACCCAGCCAGCCGCCGGCGCCACAACAAGGTCTTGGCCAGTCCATCTCTCCGTGACCCAAACATGCGTTCAAACCCATCATGCCCTGGATCGGCGCCGCGCCACATCACCCAACTGTTGGGGAACGTAGTAATTTCAAAAGCAATTCTACGCACACGCAAGATCATGGTGATGTATAGCAACAAGAGGGAAGAGTATCGTCCACGTACCCTCGTAGACCGTAAGCGGAAGCGTTATGAGAACGCGGTTGATGTAGTCGAACGTCTTCATGATCCGACCGATCCAAGTACCGAACGCACGGCACCTCCGAGTTCAGCACACGTTCAGCTCGATGACGTCCCACGAACTCCGATCTAGCAGAGCTTCACGGGAGAGTTCCGTCAGCACGAAGGCATGTTGACGGTGATGATGTTGCTACCGACGCAGGGCTTCGCCTAAGCACAGCTACGATATGATCGAGGTGGATTATGGTGGAGGGGGGCACCGCACACGGCTAAGGGATCAATGATCAACTTGTGTGTCTAAAGGTGCCCCCTGCCCCCGTATATAAAGGAGCAAGGGGGAGGCCGGCCGACCCTCAATGGCGCGCCAGGAGGAGGAGTCCTCCTCCTAGTAGGAGTAGGACTCCCCTCTTTCCTACTCCTACTAGGAGGGGGAAAGGAAGGGGGAGAGGGAGAAGGAAAGGGGGGCGCTGCCCCCCCCCTCTCCTAGTCCAATTCGGACCAGAGGGGAAGGGGCGCGTGGCCTGCCATAGGCCAGCCCTCTCTCTCTCCACTAAGGCCCATAAGGCCCATTATTTCTCCCGGGGGGGTTTCGGTAACCCTCCGGCACTTCGGTTTTCTCCGAAATCACCCGGAACACTTCCGGTGTCCGAATCTAGTCGTCCAATATATCGATCTTTACGTCTCGACCATTTCGAGACTCCTCGTCATGTCAGTGATCATATCCAGGACTCCGAACTACCTTCGGTACATCAAAACACAAAAACTCATAATATCGATCGTCACTGAACTTTAAGCGTGCGGACCCTACGAGTTCGAGAACTATGTAGACATGATCGAGACACGTCTCCGGTCAATAACCAATAGCGGAACCTAGATGTTCATATTGGCTCCCACATATTGTGCGAAGATCTTTATCGGTCAAACCGCATAACAACATACGTTGTTCCCTTTGTCATCGGTATGTTACTTGCCCGAGATTCGATCGTCGGTATCTCAATACCTAGTTCAATCTCGTTACCGGCAAGTCTCTTTACTCATTCCGTAATGCATCATCCCGCAACTAATTCATTAGTCACATTGCTTGCAAGGCTTATAGTGATGTGCATTACCGAGAGGGCCCAGAGATACCTCTTCGACAATCGGAGTGACAAATCCTAATCTCGAAATACGCCAACTCAACAAGTAGCTTCGGAGACACCTCTAGAGCACCTTTATAATCACCCAGTTACACTGTGACGTTTGGTAGCACACAAAGTGTTCCTCCGGTAAAGGGGGTTGCATAATCTCATAGTCATATGAACATGTATAAGCCATGAAGAAAGCAATAGCAACATACTAAACGATCAAGTGTTAAGCTAACTGAATGGGTCAAGTCAATCACATCATTCTCCTAATGATGTGATCCCGTTAATCAAATGACAACTCATGTCTATGGCTAGGAAACATAACCATCTTTGATCAATGAGCTAGTCAAGTAGAGGAATACTAGTGACATTCTGTTTGTCTATGTATTCACACATGTATTATGTTTCCGGTTAATACAATTCTAGCATGAATAATAAACATTTATCATGATATAAGGAAATAAATAATAAATTTATTATTGCCTCTAGGGCATATTTCGTTCAGTCTCCCACTTGCACTAGAGTAAATAATCTAGATCACACAGTAATGATCCTAACACCCATGGAGCCTTTGTGTTGATCATGTTTTGCTCGTGGAAGAGGCTTAGTCAATGGGTCTGCAACATTCAGATCCGTATGTATCTTGCAAATCTCTATGTCCCCCACCTGGACTTGATCCCGGATGGAGTTGAAGCGTCTCTTGATGTGCTTGGTCTCTAGTGAAATCTGGATTCCTTTGCTAAGGCAATTGCACCAGTATTTTCACAAAAGATTTTCATTGGACCCGATGCACTAGGTATGACACCTAGATCAGATATGAACTCCTTCATCTAGACTCCTTCATTTGCTGCTTCCGAAGCAGCAATGTACTCCACTTCACATGTAGATACCGCCACGACGCTTTGTTTTAGAACTGCTCCAACTGACAGCTCCACCGTTTAATATAAACATGTATCCGGTTTGCAATTTAGAATCGTACGGATTAGTTTCAAAGCTTGCATCAATGTAACCATTTACGATGAGCTCTTTGTCACCTCCATAAACGAGAAACATATCCTTAGTCCTTTTCAGGTACTTCAGGATGTTCTTTACCGCTGTCCAGTTATCCACTCATGGATTACTTTGGTACCTCCCTGCTAGACTTACAGCAAGGCACACATCAGGTCTGGTACACAACATTGCATACATGATAAAGCCTATGGCTGAAGCATAGGGAACATCTTTCATTTTGTCTCTATCTTCTACAGTGGTCGAGCATTGATTCTTACTCAACTTCACACCTTGTAATACAGGCAAGAACCCTTTCTTTGCTTGATCCATTTTGAACTTCTTCAAAACTTTTGTCAAGGTATGTGCTTTGTGAAAGTCCAATTAAGCGTCTTGATCTATCACTATAGATCTTGATGCCCAATATATAAGCAGCTTCACCGAGGTCCTTCATTGAAAAACTCTTATTCAAGTATCCTTTTATGCTATCCAGAAATTCTATATCATTTCCAATCAACAATATGTCATCCACATATAATATTAGAAATGCTATAGAGCTTCCACTCACTTTCTTGTAAATACAGGCTTCTCAAAAAGTCTGTATAAAACCATATGCTTTGATCACACTATCAAAGCGTTTATTCCAACTCCGAGAAGCTTGCACCAGTCCATAAATGGATCGCTGGAGCTTGCATACTTTGTTAGCACCTTTTGGATCGATAAAACCTTCAGGTTGCATCATATACAACTCTTCTTACAGAAATCCATTCAGGAATGCAGTCTTTACATCCATTTGCCAAATTTCATAATCATAAAATGCGACAATAGCTAACATGATTCAGACGGACTTAAGCATCGCTACGGGTGAGAAGGTCTCATCGTAGTCAACTCCTTGAACTTGTCGAAAACCTTTCGCAACAAGTCATGCTTTGTAGACAGTAACATTACCATCAGCGTCTGTCTTCTTCTTGAAGATCCATTTATTCTCGATGGCTTGCCGATCATCGGGCAAGTCAACCAAAGTCCACACGTTGTTCTCATACATGGATCCCATCTCAGATTTCATGGCCTCAAGCCATTTTGTGGAATCTGGGCTCATCATCGCTTCCTCATAGTTCGTAAGTTCGTCATGGTCTAGCAACATGACCTCCAGAACAGGATTACCGTACCACTCTGGTGTGGATCCTACTCTGGTTGACCTATGCGAGATTCGGTAGTAACTTGATCTAAAGTTTCATGATCATCATCATTAGCTTCCTCACTAATTAGTGTAGGTGTCACAGGAACCGGTTTCTATGATGAACTACTTTCCAATAAGGGAGTAGGTACAGTTACCTCATCAAGTTCTACTTTCCTCTCACTCACTTCTTTCGAAAGAAACTCCTTCTCTAGAAAGGATCCATTCTTAGCAATGAATGTCTTGCCTTCGGATCTGTGATAGAAGGTGTACCCAATAGTTTCCTTTGGGTATCCTATGAAGACACATTTCTCCGATTTGGGTTTGAGCTTATCAGGTTGAAGCTTTTTCACATAAGCACCACAGCCCCAAACTTTAAGAAATGATAATTTTGGTTTCTTGCCAAACCATAGTTCATAAGGCGTCGTCTCAACGGATTTTGATGGTGCCCTATTTAACGTGAATGCAGTCGTCTCTAAAGCATAACCCCAAAACAATAGCGGTAAATCAGTAAGAGATATCATAGATTGCACCATATCTAGTAAAGTACGATTACGACGTTCGGACACACCGTTACGCTGTGGTGTTCCGGGTGGCGTGAGTTGCGAAACTATTCCTCATTGTTTCAAATGTAGACCAAACTCATAACTCAAATATTCTCCTCCACGATCAGATCCTAGAAACTTTATTTTCTTGTTACGATGATTTTCAACTTCACTCTGAAATTCTTTGAACTTTTTCAAATGTTTCAGACTTATATTTCATTAAGTAGATATACCCATATCTGCACAAATCATCTGTGAAGGTGAGAAAATAACGATACCCACCGCGAGTCTCAATATTCATCGGACCACATACATCAGTATGTATGATTTCCAACAAACCTGTTGCTCACTCCATAGTTCCGGAGAACGGCGTCTTAGTCATCTTGCCCATAAGGCATGTGAAAGAACATGTGGTGCCCCCATGTTTGGTTTTGGTAATTGATGACAATCTCTATGGACTAATGGTTGCCCTGAGTTATATTTGAAGGTTTTGTCCATAGGCTTTTCTTGGAGTACATGTGTTGGTTTCAAGGAGAGTTTGTGTCGACCAAGGTGCTATTCAAGGAATTATCCAAAGATTGGTCATGTGAGTGTTGAGCTTATTGCAAGCATGTCTTGAAGAAGAAGATTGTGTGATCATTCATGTCTACCTTCAAGACAACATCTAAATGAAGAGAATTGGAAAGATTCAAGGTTGATCAAGATTAAATCAAGAATGAATCAAGTTGATCAACACACAAAGCATACAAGATGTACCGAGGGATCAAGTGATCCCATGGTATGGTAAGCATTGTCCATTACACTTTGTTTGCTAACCCATGGTTTTCGTGAGAGTTCTTTGTGGGGTTAGGTTGCGATGTGCAAGTTCAAGTGGAGCATCATGAAGAGATCAAATGCTTGAAGCTTGCCGTCCATTTTGGTAACAATGGATTTATGAAGATATGCCGAAGAGTGGCTCACCCATAGTGGAGTATGGGGGAGCAATCAACTAGTCTTCATCAAGCCAACACAATCTAGAAAGGTGGTCCAACTTGAGGAAGTCAAGATCGTCGTCATCTAGCTCAAGTGGACTATGTGCAAGACAAAGGTTTGCCCTTGATAGGTTTTCTATTTTACCGGTCTCATAGTGGTAGTTGGGAGACCGGGTTATAGGATCTATTGCCATACTATCAAGGGGGGCTCCCGGTGAGTAGCTTGATCGTATCGTTCGTAGAGAGCTCAAACCATTGCATCCTTGCATCATCTTTACTGGTTCTTGTTTGGTTCGCTTTGTGAGTCTTAGAGCTTATGGTCATTGAGGGAGTCCTGGATTAGGGGGTGTCCGGATGGCCGGACTATACCTTCAGCCGGACTCCTGGACTATGAAGATACAAGATTGAAGACTTTGTCCCGTGTCCGGAAGGGACTTTCCTTGGCGTGGAAGGCAAGCTTGGCGATACGGATATGTAGATCTCCTACCATTGTAACCGACTTTGTGTAACCCTAACCCTCTCCAGTGTCTATATAAACCGGAGGGTTTTTAGTCCATAGGACAACATACAGAACAACAATCATACCATAGGCTAGCTTCTAGGGTTTAGCCTCTCCGATCTCGTGGTAGATCTACTCTTGTACTACCCATATCATCAATATTAATCAAGCAGGACGTAGGGTTTTACCTCCATCAAGAGTGCCCGAACCTGGGTAAAACTTCGTGTCCCTTGCCTCCTGTTACCATCCGGCCTAGACGCATAGTTCGGGACCCCCTACCCGAGATCCGCCGGTTTTGACACCGACATTGGTGCTTTCATTGAGAGTTCCTCTGTGTCGTTGCCATCAGGAAGGATGCCTCGCCCCGTCTTTAAAGAAGGCACCGTTGCTAAGGGAGATTTGGCTGTCGGCCAAACCCTCCGGCTAGGTGGTTTTCTTATGACCGCCTGTTCGGCTTCTGCGCCGATGATGACTTCTCGAGCCATCGAAAACAATCTTCATGTCAGCTCGGAACTCGCCGAGCAGTTAGATCCAATGGAGCTCTCCTCCATAAACGAGCTCTTGGATCGCATCACCGCCCTGGGAGTCGCTACGGATTACGACCAGATTGGGCCTAAACCCGATCTGAGAGAGATTAACTCTCCCCAAGTCACCCATCGCGTTGCCGTGGTAGAGGGACAGTGCGGCGATCCTTCATCTATCTTAAGGACTAGCTATGTACGGATTCCCGACCCCTCCAAGCCGAATACCCGCGGAGGGGAGGATATCACTCAAGACCTAAACTTAGAGTCAGGCGATGGGCTGGATTCATTGGACAACATCCACGAATCCAAATTTTCGAGTTCGGAAATTCCTCGGCCTTTTAGCCTCAGATTGGGTGAGGCTTCGGATTTAATTCCACCCACCCACCCGAACATAAGCGATCTATCCCAAATTAGGCAAGAGCCCGATGAAACAGTACATCATTACTGGGCCAGATTCCTCCTGGTTAGGAACAGGATAAGGGACTGCCGCGAGGAAGACGCAATCTCAATCTTCTGCAATAATTGCACGGACAAGGGAATCCTCAACGCCATAAGTCGCAGTGATATTACACGCTTCGCTGACTTAGCGTCCATTGTACAAAAGTACTGTGCGATGGAAAGCGCCTGGAAAACCGAAATAAAATTTTGGGACGATCCGGCCCTGAATACAAACCCAGCCCGAAATAAAAGGGTGCATCATCGCCAGACACCCGGGTCAAACACCAAAAAGCACAAACCCTCTACAGGGCATGGAACCGTACTGGAAGGATGGCTTACGCCACACCAACTCACAGCCTTAGAGCATGTTGGATACTCCGGCAGGTGGCCAAAATTGGCAAAGATCTCCTAATTTCGGAGGCCACAGAAAGCCACCCCAGAGACACCAATACGATATTAACAGTCTTCGAGACTTTCGCATCAAATAATATGCGAAAAAGGACACTCCGCAGCCTTGCCGAAGTCTACCAAGTAGCAACAATAAACCCATGGAGTGACATGGCTATTACCTTTAACGCCAGTGATGAACCTAAATTCCGAACAGCCCGAGCACCAGCCGCATTGGTCCTCAGTCCAATAGTGGACGGCTTTCGTCTTACCAAGGTACTCATGGACGGCGGCAGCGGATTGAACCTCATTTATGAGGAAACCCTTCAAAAATGGAAATAGACTGGAACCACATTGAGCGAAATAGCACAACCTTTAGAGGAATAATCCCCAGTCGGGAAGCGCGCTGTACAGGAAAAATCACACTAGATGTGGTGTTCGGCACGCCGGATAATTACAGGTCCAAAGAGGTCATGTTCCATGTGGCTCCGTTCAGCAGCGGTTATCACGCTCTGCTAGGGCGGGAAGTGTTTACAATCTTCCAAGCAATACCCCATTACGGGTACATGAAGCTCAAGATGCCCGGGCCTAACGGGATCATCACTCTCGCTAGTGATCCAGACATAGCACTCCGCGCCGAAAACAAGACAGCCGCACCGGCCCTCGAGGCACTATACAAAGCCCTAGCGGCTGAGGAACTGACTGCGCTGCGCTCCATGGTGAATAGGGACGATGTGGTACTCGACAAAAGATCCAAGTCCACCTCCTTTAAACCGGCGGACGAAATAGTCAAATTCCAGGTCCATCCAATGGACCCCAATAAAACAGCTTCCATTGGGGCACAGTTAAACCCCGATATAGACGCCGCACTGCGAGAGTTCCTACGAGCGAACTGGGACATTTTCGCCTGGCACCCTTCAGACATGCCAGGAATCCCACGCAGGTTGGCCGAGCACAGCTTAAATATCCTAAAAGGATTCAAACCTCTCAAACAAGCTCTTCTGCGTTTTTCTGAACCTAAGAGACAGGCCATGGGAGAGAAGCTAGCAAAGCTATTGGAGGCCGGATTCATCAGAGATATAAAACATCCGGACTGGCTAGCAAACCTAGTGATGGTACCAAAGAAGGACAAATCCTAGCGCCTGTGCATTGATTTTAAAGACCTTAACAAGGCTTGCCCAAAGGATCCCTTCCCCCTCCCCCGCATCGATCAAATTATCGACGCTACCGCAGGACACGATTCATTGTGTTTCCTCGACGCATATTCCGGCTACCATCAAATCAAGATGGTAGACTCAGACCAAGCCGCAACGGCATTTATCACACCATACGGCCCATTCTGCTTCAACACAATGCCCTTCGGGCTCAAAAACGCCGGCGCAACATATCAGCGCATGATTCAGACATGTCTGGCAAACCAGATCGGCAAAACAGTGGAGGCATATGTAGATGATGTGGTCGTCAAAACAAGACATGTCGAATCTCTAGTAGACGGCTTGAGGCTCACATTTGATAACCTCCGAACATACGACATCAAGCTCAACCCGGAAAAATGCGTTTTCAGCGTCCCAGCCAGAAAGCTCTTGGGCTTCATTGTATCCGGTAGAGGAATTGAAGCAAATCTATCCAAGATCCGAGCTCTGTCACAACTGGATATCCCAAAGGACCTCAAACAAATACAAAAGTTAACCGGATGCGTGGCGGCTCTAAGCCGCTTTATCTCCCGCTTGGGAGAAAAGGCTCTACCCCTTTACCGCCTCCTTTGGCGCACCGAACACTTCGAATGGACGGATGCAGCCACGGCCGGACTTGACGAAATAAAAGCCATATTGGCAACAAACCCAGTCCTGGCCATGCCAAACACTGGCGAACCAATGCTATTGTACATTGCAGCAACACATCAGGTTGTAAGCGTAGTGCTCGTCGTCGAACGAGAAACAGACGGACACAAATTTCCCCTTCAAAAGCCAGTCTATTATGTGTCCACTATCCTCACTCCGTGCAAATCATGGTACCCGCATTATCAAAAGATTGCTTACGCGGTATTCATGGCATCCCGGAATCTACGACACTACTTTCAGGAGTGTTCAATAATAGTAGCCTCGGAAGTACCACTTAACGATATTATAAACAACTGTGACGCAACAGGCCGGATTGCAAAATGGGCCATTGAGCTCCTCCTGTTCGACATAACTTATAAGCCACGGCGAGCCATCAAGTCGCAAGTTTTGGCCGACTTTGTCGCAGAATGGACGGAGGCCGAACTCCCTAAAGAGTACGGCACATATTCAAATTGGATCATGCATTTCGACGGCTCGAAGATGTTGGCCGGACTAGGGGCTGGCGTCGTTTTGACGTCCCCCACAGGAGACACAGTTCAATACGTACTCCAGATTATGTACATAGACTCCAACAATGCAGCCGAATATGAGGCCCTTTTACATGGTCTCCGGATGGCAGTATCCATGGGCATTCAACACCTAGAGGTGCGCGGGGACTCGAACCTCGCAATATCCCAAATAAATGGAGACTTCGATGCCAAGGATCCAAAAATGGCAGCTTACCGCAACGCCGTCCTAAAAATGTCAGCTCGGTTCGAAGGGCTTGAATTTCACCATATAGCCCCGGAAAATAATCAGGCGGCAGATGTCCTGGCACGCATCAGCACAAAACTCGATGTATTCCCCCCAACATCTTCTTGGAAAGGCTATTCAAGACATCCGTAGTATGGGAAGGGGAGCCGAACAATAACAGCCCGGACCCAACCGCACTGCCCGACACCGAACGTTCTGACACAATCAGAGGCTCTGCCAATGAAATAACACCTTCAGCCCACGTAATAATGGTCGTCATCGCCCCGTGGATAGAACCATTCTTCGCCTACCTTACTAGGCAGGAACTCCCCGAGGACCAAAATGAGGCACGCTGCATAGTGCGGCGATCCAAAGCCTACAAAGTCCATGAGGGAGAGCTTTATAAGAAAAGCACTACCGGAGTCCTTCAAAGGTGCATCTCCGAAGAGGAAGGGCAGAACCTCCTGGCTGAAATTCATGCCGGACTCGGCGGTCATCACGCTGCAGCTCGGTCCCTTGTAAGCAAGGCCTTCCGTACAAGCTTTTATTGGCCGACGGCCCGGGCAGACGCCCAGGACTTAGTCCGACGATGCGCCGGTTGCCAGCTCTTTGCAAACCAAAGCCATATGCCACCCACCGCCCTCCAAACTATCCCCATCACTTGGCCCTTCGCAGTCTGGGGGCTTGACATGGTTGGACCCCTTAAAGGCGGAACCCATAAGTAAAAATACTTACTGGTCATGGTGGATAAGTTGACCAAATGGATAGAAGCCAAGCCTGTTAAGACGGCCGAATCCGGACCGGTGATAGACTTTATATCCAGGATTGTACACCGTTACGGCTTCCCCCACAGCATCATCACTGATAACGGCATGAACTTTATGGTCGATGAGGTAAAACTCTGGTGCAAAAACATGGGCATCAAGCTCGATTATGCTTCCGTCTATCACCCACAAACTAACGGCCAGGTCGAATGTGCAAATGGTCTTATCATGAGCGGCATCAAACCCAGATTAGTGCGGTCCCTCAAGGAATCTAACACGCACTGGGTAGAGGAGCTCGAATCCATACTCTGGGGGCTGCGGACCATGCCGAATCGCACCACCGGATACACACCATTCTTTATGGTGTACGGCGCAGAGGCAGTTTTGCCTTGCGACATAATTCATGACTCACCTCGAGTGCGCATGTACGAAGAAAGAGAAGCCGAGCTCGATCGGCAGGACAGTTTGGACGCATTGGAGGAGGAGCGTGACGTAGCAAAAGCCCGTTCCGCATTCTATCAGCAGCAGGCTCGAAGATACCAAAGTAGAGAAGTACGGGCCAAAAATTACAACGTTGGCGAATTAGTTCTACGCCTGCCGGACAAGAAAAAGGACAAACTCAAGCCCAAGTGGGAAGGTCCCTTCATAATTGACCAAGTCCTGACTGGTGGAGCGTACCGCCTGCGAGATGCATCGGATAACCGACTCGAGCCGAACCCATGGAACGCAGCCCATCTCCGAAGATTCTATGCCTAGCATCGGACTCTGTGTTCGTCTCCTTCCTCTGTCAATTTTTTATATACTGTCTGTCTTGCATTTCTCTCCTTCTCCCCTTCCTTTCTCTTATAGCCTTTAAAGGCTCATGAAATGACGTGCTATTCGAACTCATTAAACCTGGGGGCTTCTTTTAACAGAAGCTTATTTATACGGGCTTCATTCCCAACACATGTGTTACACTTCCGCATGTACCTTTTATTTTACCATTATATGCATCGATATGACTTAAGTTTTGGCCAAGCTGGGTTGCCTGGCTCCTGTGCTTACCCCTACATTCCCGATTATTCGGCTAGGCGGTAAAGGGAGCACCTCCGCGATTGTTACTGCCGGATCAGCCGGATGTGCACCTCAGACTGGGTGAAGCCGAAAGCTAGCGTTCTTAAGGGAATATTCGGTCGGTGACCTAAAAGATGATTTTTGCACTTATTTATTTATGCGCCCCAGATGCTTTTTCCGCGTCTTTTTCGTAGAATGAAGTGCATGCCTCCCAGGGAAAGGAACCCCTAACGGAACTATTCTCCCTGGAAGATGTTTCTTACTAACCATGTAATATAACATAACTAGTCGGGCACTTGTCTGTTCACGCACTAATGACCCCTACGCCTGGTCTCCATGCATTCCCCGGTTCTTATATAACCGCATGGGAATTCGGACACACTCCGGACCGTCAGGTCCCGAGGCTGAAGCGAAAAGGTCGGCCATGACAAACGATCTACAATCCGGCTAGAAGGCATTATAAATGTCAATTAAATTACATAGTCATTTTGACTGATTGTATTCCTCTTCAGTACCATCTAACAGGCTGTCTAATTTACAGTCCTGCTGGGAATACTTTGCGGCCAATTCTACTTGGCCGTATACTAAGCTTACAGGGATCTCCTTCCCATCGGGCCCCACAGGACCGACCTCAGCCCTGTGGTTGGGGTCAGCCTTTGTGTACCGCGTCTTCACCATAGCCCAGGCCTCCCTAGCGCCCTGATGGCAGGCCGATATCTTCCACAATCGGAAGCGCCGCCGTGCTCCCTTTAGCTTCTCCACAAGCTCTCCAAGACCTTCGGGCATGGAGATGGATGGCCACAAGGCCTGGGCGACGCCTTGCATCGCCCGCCGAACTCGCTCGAGCAGTTGCAAGAGCTCAGGAAGAAGGTCACCCGTAGAATCGGGCATCTCCTCTGCAGGACGACCTGTTAGCACACCTACAGACATTACTCTGTTAGTCGACTTCCCCGCCGGACCTTTTTTTCAAAGGTTTGTTCAAGCACTTACTAAATATGCCACGCCGAAGCCGCTGATTCTCCTTAATGGAGTCTGACAGCTGGGCACGAACATCTTTCAGGTCGACGCCCAGCTTGGTGTTGGCATCTTGGAAATCGTTCTTCTCCCGCCTCACCTTTGTCAGCACCTTCTCCCCAGCCTTCAGCTGACGTAGGAGTTGTTGCCTTTCCGGACTCAATCCGGCGCCATCTGCAATTTCATTTGTCAGATTCTCACCCATGTCGTGCTTCGCAAAATACTTATCTTTCGAAGTGTATATTACCAGAGGGGGTCTCCTTGGGCTCCCCTGCCGCGGCTAGTGCGGCCTCAAGTTGGGCTTTGCACTCTTCCAGCTCCTGGGACAGTAGGGAATTCTTTTCTGTAAGAACCTTCATCCTTAAATCAGTTATTCTAACTGTTTCAAGTCTCGGGGGCTACTGGTATATATATATAATTACCAAAATTTTCTTACCTGTATGTCTTTTACATATTGCTTCGTGGCTCTGGCTAGACCATTTTGAGTGGCACGGAGGTTTGCATCTCCCAAATTGAAGGCATCTAATGCCTCTCGGGAGAAACAAGCGTCACGAAGAATTGTCCGGTGACGCCTGTGGTTCATGGCACTCTCCACCTCAGAGTTGGTGGCAGACAACCTGTCCACATCCACCTTCGGAGGAGCGTCCGGTGCGTGCCTTGTGTTCGCCTCTGCCTCCGGACCAGGCTTTGGAGCCTGGCTGGTGGAGGCGCGATTGGCAGCCTCCCCGGATATAGTCCGGCGAGGTCTCTTTGTCCTGAAGAGAGCATGAGTGTTAACATGCCTTGAAGGTATAACACCTAGGATAAGGGGGCACGCCATACCTTTGTACTGACGTCTCGGTCCGGACTGCACCTCTTTTCTGCCCACGGGGCCCCGCGGCCCCTCGTTGGCTTGTCGCCGCAGGTTCAGCCTCCCATCTCAAAAACCTCCCCTGCAAAGCTCGGTTGTAATCAGGAAACTAAAAACACGAGAGGGCGGACCCTTATTCGGGGTACTGGGACTTCGATCTCAGTTACCTGGGAGGCCGGGATTATCCCTGGGTAATCGGCTGTAATGGCCACCAAGGCGTTGTCCTTGCTCAATTGATGGAACACTCCATCAATCAGCTCCTCAGATAAGTCTGGATCCTCTTGAGAGGCCGGGTCGAGGGACCGTCCTGGGTCCTCGGGTTGTGGAGGAGGGCTGTTTATTTCTTTAACAGCCTAGCGCAGTTCCTGCGTTAAAGTCGTTAGACTAAATATTTAACAATGGGAATATAAAACAGATGGGCAAGTAAACCACTTACCCAGCTTGGGGGATTGTACATAGAAAATCCACCCTGCGGGTTGACGCGGAGAAATTCCTCCTCTTCTGCCTTGTACAAAGCGGACAAGGTCTTTGTTAGGGCCGCAGCCGAATCCGGTCCCTTACGGCCATAGCGGGTGGCGTCGTCCTCCCTGTTGAAATCCCACATGGGGTGGCCTCTGTACTGTAGCGGCTGCACCCCTCGCATGATGCATGCGGCCATGACCCCGATCATGGTCAGTCTGGAATGAGCTAACAATCTTATCCGGTTCATCAGGTAATGGACGTCCTTGTCACTTTCCCTCTGAGGGCTCTGTGGACGCCAACTTAGGCGCTTCTTTAGTGGAGCACTGTCGAACTCAGGGAGGCCGATCCGGACAGGATCCGGCAGCGGGACATCCTCTATGTAAAACCATTCCGAAGGCCAGTCCTCGGACGCCTTCTTTGGGGTTCTGGATAGATATCCGGTCCCGGCGATGCGCCACACTTCGGCTCGGCCCACTTGATACATCGACCCCTGCTGAGAGCGGGGCATGAGGCAGAATAGCTCTTTCCACAGCCCGAAATGAGCCTCAACACCCAAAAACAGCTCGCAGAGGGCTACGAAGCCCGCGATATGCAATACGGAGGCAGGCGTAAGATTGTGTAGCTGGAGGCCATAGAACTCCAGTAGCCCCCGGAGAAACGGATGGATTGGAAATCCGAGCCCCCTTATTAAATAAGGGACGAGGCATACCCACTCTCCTTCGGAGGGATTAGGGGCACTCTCCGCTTGCTCTCCGCCATTATAGATGGCAAGACCGGCTCGAGCTGGGACCATATAGGCCGGGGGGAGAAATCCCTTGGTCTGGAGCGTCACTAGCTCGCTATGCGGGATGGAGCATCTCTCCCAATATCCAGGCTGAGGGCTGGAAGGGCAAAAGGAGGAGTTGCGACGGCTAGCCATGGTGGTATGGACCTTTGTCGGATGCGCTCTGATGAACACTCGCGAAGGGGAGAAGGTGTGGTTTGGATCTAAATCCTCGTCCCCTTAAATGGGCGGCTCATTTATGCGGCTAGGGGTGTGGATGTAAAAACACTCAGACTTTTCATATTCGTTTGACACATGGGAGACGACCATTATTGGGCGTAGAAGACAAGGAGCGCAACATTTACAAGAAACCGGACTTTATTTAACAGGTACACGGAATTTGGAGGAGAACCCGCCTTGCAATGCCGAAGACAATCTGCACGCCGGACTCATTGTCATTGAAGCCTGGTTCAGGGGCTACTGAGGGAGTCCTGGATTAGGGGGTGTCCGGATGGCCGGACTATACCTTCAGCCGGACTCCTGGACTATGAAGATACAAGATTGAAGACTTCGTCCCGTGTCCGGAAGGGACTTTCCTTGGCGTGGAAGGCAAGCTTGGCGATACGGATATGTAGATCTCCTACCATTGTAACCGACTTTGTGTAACCCTAACCCTCTCCGGTGTCTATATAAACCGGAGGGTTTTTAGTCCGTAGGATAACATACAGAACAACAATCATACCATAGGCTAGCTTCTAGGGTTTAGCCTCTCCGATCTCGTGGTAGATCTACTCTTGTACTACCCATATCATCAATATTAATCAAGCAGGATGTAGGGTTTTACCTCCATCAAGAGGGCCCGAACCTGGGTAAAACTTCGTGTCCCTTGCCTCCTGTTACTATCCGGCCTAGACGCACAGTTCGGGACCCCCTACCCGAGATCCGCCGGTTTTGACACCGACAGTCATCTTGATGACAAGCTCGAGTTCATCGAAAATGGAGTTCACATGCATCTTCTATGATGTTTTCGATGTTGGAGGTTTTGCCGGTTCTTCTCGGTTAGAGGTTTCACTCCTCTATTTGTTAGGCATACCTCCTGTTGGGGATATTACTACTGGACGTAAACCGGCCAGGAGTAGCCAGGTTAGCTTTACGAAGATTAGAAGCCCATGAAGATATAAGAATGATGGCACTTTATGAAGGCCCAAGGCCAGAAGCGAGTTAAGGCCTGTAGATGTAAACCGACCTAATTATGTAACTTGCATTGTAAGATAAGAAGTGTAGAGACCGAACCGGACGTGTTTATGAGCCGGCTTCGGGACTCTGTAAACCGGCGGGCGTCAACCTATGTATATAAAGGGACGACCCGGCAGCGGTTTAGGGACGACAGACAACAACTCGAGAGTCAGACAAAGCGGATTCGCTCCCTAGCCTTCGAAACCCTAGCAATACCAATCACAACTAGACATAGGCTTTTACCTTCATCGAAGGGGCCGAACTAGTATAAACTCCCCGTGTCCCCTTGTCCGGTTTAACCCCTTTAAGCTAACCCGTTGCGATGGCTCCACGACTAAGTCCTTTCACAAGGACATCTGCCGTGACAAACCCACGATAGTTGGCGCCCACCATGGCGGATTATGCACGATGGTTTCGAGTTCTTGAAGGGCAACTTTGATGGACTCAAGGGATACGCTGTGGGCCGGATGACAAAGAGTCATCGCGGCAAGCTCTATATCGACAATGCAGGATGGGATCCCAAGGCCGATTCAATCGAATACGGGTACCGGGTCCCCTTTGGTGGGATTCACGTCTTCATCGGCAAGATTAGCGAACCGGCCCCTGAGCCGGACATCTGCACCGGCATCATCGAGACGGCTCAGCGTGCAAGCCTTCGCCGGTTCAGCCCATGGCGAAGCATGTTTTCGTAGGCGTCATCCATGGAGCAGAATACAAGGACGGACCGGCGTCCGATGGGGAAACCGTTGTTTGTTCCGACGATGAGTCTTCCGGAGAGACCGAATCGCTCTATCAGTTGCAGGATGGCCGGATTAGTGGAGGATCTGAGGGCAACAGTATTTCGGACTTCCCTGACCTGCCAAACTGGGCCGCTATCTTCATGGCCGGTACACAGTCGGCACCTCATTCGTCAGCTGCCACAGCAATACTCTCCGGTTCAACAACCGCCACACCGGGAGGGGCAGGAGGCTCTGCGCCGCCTCCGGCTCAAGTCCTGTCTGACTTGTTCGACGCTTTGGCAACATTGATGGCCACAGAGGTGGATGCAGCAGCCCGGGATCAGCACAACGCGGAGATTGCAAAGGTGAAGGATCAGATAGCCCAGGCTAAAGCGGACCTAGTGGCAGAGAACGTTGGGATGGCTACAGAAGGGGCCGAATTGGAAGCTCAAGCCTATCGAATTAGACTGGATTAGAACGCTTCCGAGGAAGTCATGATAAGAAGGTATCGATCGCATCTCTCGTTGAGTTATGAGCCATGAAATCTCTTCAACACGCCAGGAGCAGGAACTAGTAACTAGCCAATATTAAACCGGACAGAGGCGCCAGGAACAGGAGTGCCGGTTCAGCCACGCATGATGGACCCGCCTCATCAGAACAACGTTGTGCCACAGTATGTTCGAACACCTCCCGGGCATTACTCTAACCTGTTGGACAACATTGTGGCCGCCGCTTCACGATTGGCAGCCCTCCCGACCGACGGCGAATCACCAGTTTCAATTGAGGCACGACGAGCCAGAGATCTCCTTCAAACAGCTATAAACCAGCAGCATGCATATTCACATAGCCGCGAGAAGATTCATTCCACCCCCCGTCCAAGCAGGAGCTTTAGCAGGCACGTTGAGGATGAACCGGCCGTATCAAGCAGCGCACGTCATCGTAATCCGCCGCGGGGGCACAACCCGGTAGGGAGAGGTGCTAATGCGCAGGATGTGGTAGACCATGGTCGCGCACGTCGAGAGGCCGAGTTAGCAGCTCTGCATGGAGCCTGTCAACCTACTCCAGTTCACCTACCGCTTCAGTGGAGCCAGGTGTGGTGTTCAGTTCCTTAGGGGTGCCGTGTCTTACCCCCGCTTTACGTAATGTGAGACTGCCCAAGGATTTCAAAGGACCTCGTAAGGTACCCAATTATACCGCCGATCTGCAACCAGAGGCATGGGTTGAAAGCTACGAGATGGCAATGGAGATGCTAGATGTGGATGTAGCGGTATGTGCTAAATACTTCACCATGATGTTGGAAGGAACGCTCGTACTTGGTTGAAGAGCTTACCAACTAACTCTGTCAGATCATGGGCCGAATTGAAGCACCGGTTTATCCAGAACTTCAAAGATACTTGTAAGCAGCCCATGTCAATTGTGGATCTAGCCGCTTCTGTCCAAGAGGAGGGGGAGTCCACGACCCATTGGGTCAAGCGGATCTCAGCTATTTTGCATTCATTGGATCATATCAATGCAGATACCGCAGTGCTAACGTTGTAGGGAAATTGCCGTTTTTTGCCGCTCAAACAAAAGTTAGGAAGGCTCAAACGTCACTGCAATGATATGTCAACGCTCATGGCCGCTTTGGTTAAGTACGCCAATTCAGATAATACCAAAGACCCTGACTCAGAGGAGGACAAACCGGGGAAAGGGAAAACGAACGGCAACGCCAAGGGTCAACAGCATAATCCGGCAGGCCATGGGAACAGTGGTAAGCGCAAAGCCGACAACAGCTTGGACTTTGTCTCTAACACCAATGCTCAGGAGAATGGCCAACGCCGTAAGGGCAAACAGCCCCAGAGGGGCGGAGGTTCAGGCCCTAATTTGGAGCGCCTGTTAAATCAACCCTGTCCAAAGCATGGATCAAAGGAGAAGCCAGCGTCGCATCTTTGGAAGGATTGTTACATCATGCAAGATTTCAGGAACTCCAATATGTTCCAGTACGATAATGGCCCGCCCGGCGGTTTAGGAGGTGGTTTCCACAGGCCGGGTTACGGAGGTGGCAGTTCCAGTGCAGGATTTCAGGGTAATCAAACTGGACACATCAATCAAGGGCACCAAGGCAACCAGGGAGGTTACAACCATCAGGGGAACCAGCAGCAGCAGCAGTCGGGTTATTAGAGCAATCCTAAGCAGCTAAATAGTGGGCAATATCATGTCTTCACCACTAGCTTGTGTAAGCGTGATCAGAAGCTTCACAAGTGGGCAGTAAACTCTGTTGAACCGGCAGTGCCTCAGTATTTGCGCTGGTCTGAGCAACCCATCTTGTGGAGTAGAGAGGATCACCCACCCGGGTTGACAATCGGGTCACTTGGCCCTAGTGGTGGCCCCTCAAGTTGGGGGATATAAGTTCATGAAGGTACTCATGGATGGGGGAAGCAGTATCAATATTCTATATTATGATACCTTCCGTCGTATGGGGTTGACAAATAAGAGTCTTAAACCGTCAAACACTGTTTTTCATGGTGTGGTTCCTGGCAAGTCTGCATATCCAGTAGGAAAGATAGCCTTAGAGGTGGCTTTTGGAGATGACTATGATTCAAGGTCAGAAACATTGACTTTTGAGGTGATGAAAATTAAAAGTCCGTATCACGCTTTGTTTGGGCGACCGGCTTATGCTAAGTTCATGGCAAGGCCGTGTTATGTTTATCTACAGCTTAAAATGCCAGGTCATAAGGGGACCATCATAGTACATGGGAGCAGGAAGACCACTTTGGAATGTGAGGAAGGTGATGCGGCTTATGCTGAGTCGGTTTGTGCCACGGAGGAATTGAAGTTTTATAAGGACCAAGTTGATCCGGCAGATATGACTTCTTTGAAAAAGCCAACTACGGAACATGATCCAACGTTGAAATTTAAATCGGCCACAGATACTAAGATGGTTGATTTTGTTCCTGGCGATTCATCCAAGCAGTTCAGCATCAGCGCTAACCTGGATCCCAAATAGGAAAGCACGCTCATCGAGTTCATCCGTGAGAACCGAGACATCTTTGCATGGAAACCTTCTGACATGCCAGGTGTACCGAGGGAACTCGCTGAGCACACACTTAACATTGATCCTAAGTTTAAACCGGTCCGACAGTTTCTCCACCGCTTCAATGAAGAAAGGCGTAAGGCTATTGGTGAAGAGGTAGCTCGGTTGTTGGCCGCAGGGTTTATCGTGGAGGTCTTTCACCCAGAGTGGTTGGCTAATCCGGTGCTGGTTCTTAAGAAAAACGGCACTTGGCGTATGTGTGTAGATTACACAGACTTGAACAAAGCTTGTCCTGCATACCCCTTTGCCCTCCCTCATATTGATCAGATCATCGATGCTACGGCAGGTTGTGAGCGTTTGTGTTTTCGGGATGCTTATTCCGGTTATCATCAGATCAAAATGGCAGTTAAGGACCAGGAGAAGACAACTTTCATCACTCCCTTTGGAGCCTTCTGTTATGTCTCCATGCCCTTCGGGCTTAAGAGTGCCCATGTGACTTATCAACGCTGTGTTCAGAATTGTCTTCATAAGAAAATTGGGCGCAATGTTCATGCATATGTGGATGATATTGTGATAAAATCCAGAAAGGAGGAAACATTGATAGATGACTTGAGAGAAACCATTGACAACCTACGGGTTTACAAGATGATGCTCAATCCGAAAAAGTGTGTCTTTGGTGTTCCAGCAGGCAAACTCTTGGGTTTTCTGATGTCAAATAGAGGCATTGAGGCTAATCCAGAAAAAATTTCAGCAATTACATATTTGGCTAAACCGGCGTGTATCAATGACGTTCAATGTCTGGCTGGCCGGATCGCGGCTTTGAGTCGGTTTATCAGTCGTCTTGGGGAGAAGGCTATCCCTTTATATCAGATGCTCAAGAAAACAGATGATTTTGTCTGGAGCAAGGCAGCTGATAAAGCGTTTGAGGATCTGAAGAGGCAGTTAGCTGAACCGCCTGTGCTTGCAGCACCGATCGATAAGGAGACGTTATTGCTATATGTGGCTGCTAAAGCCCGAGCTGTTAGCGTAGCTATTGTGGTGGAGCGCAAGGAAGCTGGTAAGGAATATCCGGTTCAACGGCCGGTTTATTATATCAGTGAGGTGCTCATTGAGTCAAAGCAGAGGTATCCACATTGGCAGAACCTAGTGTATGGAGTGTTTATGGCAAGCCAGAAGCTTAAACACTATTTTCAGGGTCATCCTATCACAATGGTCAGTTCAGCCCCTCTGGGAGATATCATTCAAAACAGAGAAGCGACGGGCCGGATTGCCAAATGGGCTATTGAGCTTGGACCTCACGGGCTCAAATACATACCTCGCACAACAATTAAATCCCAAGCACTTGTGGACTTCATCAATGATTGCACGGAATTGCAGGCACCAGAGGAAAAGCCGGATAACATGTATTGGACTATTCATTTTGATGGATCCAGACAGTTGGAGGGCTCGGGGGCTGGAGTCATCCTAACTTCCCCACGAGGTGACAAGTTTTGTTATGTCCTTCGTCTAATGTTCCCTTGTACTAACAATGCAGCTGAATATGAGGCCTTGCTCCACGGTCTTCGGATGGCTAAGGAGATGAACATAAGCCGGGTTATGTGCTTTGGGGATTCAGATCTAGTGGCCCAACAGGTGTCTGGCACTTGAGATTCTAAAGACCCACTCATGGCTGCATATCGACGAGAGGTGGACACAATGGCTGGTCACTTCAAGGGTTATCAGGTGGACCATATAGACCGGTGAAAGAATGAAGTGGCGAACGCTTTAAGCCGCCTTGGTTCTCAGCGTAAACCGGTCCCACCAAATGTCTTTCTTGACGTGCTGCATAATCCGTCAGTCAAAGTACCAACAGAGGAGGAGTTGGCTATTCCTGACCCGGAGGCTCAATTGGTGGCAGTTTTGCAAGTTATACCGGATTGGACAATCCCATACCTGGCTTACATGAACCGGGGCGAGTTACTAGAGGATGAAACCTCGGCCTGGCAGATAATCCGGCGTTCCAAATCGATGACTATACTCAACGGAGAATTGCATCATTACAGCGTCTCAGGGGCAATTCAACGTTGTGTTTCTCCTTAGGAGGGTTGTGAGATTTTGCGAGAAATCCAGGAAGGGGATTGTGGTCACCACGCTGGTTCAAAGTCCTTGGTGGCTAAAGCTTTTCGCCACGGTTTCTATTGGTTAACAGCTGATGCTGATGCTGAGGATTTAGTCAAACGATGTGACGGTTGTCAAAATTTGCACGCCGTGCTCATATTCTGGCTCAAGAGTTGAGGATGATCCCAATAACATGGCCATTCACGACTTGGGGGCTTGATATGGTTGGACCCTTTAAACGCTCCAAGGACAAAAAGACCCACTTATTAGTAGAAATTGATATTCACCAAATGGGTGGAAGCAGAGCCAGTCAGTAAGTGTGATGCGGCCACAGCGGTTCAATTCATCAAAAAGGTGATATTCCGGTTTGTTTTCCACACAGTATTATAACGGATAATGGTACTAATCTGTCAAAGGGAGAGATGGAGGAATTTTGCCAACGTGAGCACATCCGGCTTGATATAGCATCGGTGGCTCACCCCCAATCCAATGGACAAGCGGAGAGGGTGTCATGGTTCTAAGTCTGACAGTAATATAGGGGGGTAAGTATGGAGAGGCAAGATCTTAGCTATGGAGAAGTTGTAAGCACACGAGGTTTATGAGTTCAGGCCCTTCTCGGAGGAAGTAATAGCCCTACGTCTCGGAGCCCGGAGGCGGTCGATTGGATTATGCGTGTATGAATTACAGGGGTGCGAACCCTTTACACTGAGGAGGGGGGTGGCTTATATAGAGTTCGCCGGACCCCTCCGGCCCTTAGTTATGTAGGGTTTTAAATACATTAAGGTCGGGCGTTACTGGTAACGCCCTTAATAAAGTGCTATGATGATCATAAAAGCTACTTAATAACCGACCGTTAGTGTGTGGAGTGCCTTTAGGTCTCCTGACCGTCGAGTGGTTTGGTCTTGGTCGAGTGATCGCTTCTTGGTCGAGTGTCTCCGAGTCTGTCGAGTGGAACACTTCCAAGGCGATTGAAAGGTGATTTCTTCTAGAGATGTCCTTGGGTAGGGCAGTTTGGAAAGGTCCATGACCCTACCCTAGGTACATAGCTTCATCATTAGCCCCCGAATGGATCGAGGTTTGAGTGGGGAAGGAGTTGAGAATTTCCCCGACTCATTTTTCATGCCATGAGCCTATCTGGTTTCGGATCAATGAACCTGAGTGATGACAGCAACTTCCTTTTCAGTCGCCTTGATCCATTCTTAGTTTTTTGTCGAGTGAGTTTCTTTACTTGAAGGGCTCCGAGTGACGGTGTGGAGGAGATCTTCGGTCTGACAAGTTGTTCTGCTGCCCGCAGATTTCGCGGGATCCGAATTTTGGGAAGCGTGTGGGACGGGGGAGGCCGCAGTAATCGGATGGGATAGAGTGGAGCCGCCTCGATCCCTGCGCCACCTTTTTCGCCACGTATCGCGCGCGCGATTGTTACGGGATTTGACAGGGCCGCCTGGGCCTACCAGTCAGCCACTCAGAAGCGGCCTCATATAAGGCGTCGGACCGGGGTCTCTCGAACAGTGCGTCCCCATTATCTCTTCTCCTCTTCACGCTACCTCGCCGTGCTCGCTCTCGCCCCAGCGCCACCGCTCCGTATGCATCTCGCCGGCGACGATGGGGAAGGAGAAGACGGCGGCTCTGGAGCGGGCAAAGAAGGCGACGACGAGGTCAAAGGGAAATGCGACCAGTCGGGGTGGATCCTCCTCGCGAACTGGCCTGCTGAAGGGCTGGATCCAGGGCGACTGGATCCGCTCAACGATCACCCAAGAAGACCTCGATGACCTAGCCAAAGGAGGGCTGATCCCCTATGAATCGGCGCGGCTTCCGGGGAAGGAATCCGAGCCGCAACCACGGGAGGGTGAGCGCGTTCTCCTTGCCACCCACGTCAACCGTGGATTTTCCTTGCCTCCTCACCCTTTCTTTCGGGGACTTCTGAACTTCTTTGGGGCACAACTCCACCACTTCACTCCCAACACAATCGTTTATCTTGCCGCTTTCGTTTCTTTGTGTGAGAATTTCCTGGGTTGTCGGCCTCACTGGGGCCTTTTCACGCACATTTTCACTTGTCGCTCCCAGACGGTGAAAAAGGCCAATCCGAGTGACGAGAGGACTCAAGTGATTCAGATGTGTGGGGGTCTTGGTGTTCAGATGAGAGGGAAAAGTTCCTTTCTGGCCATGATTCTTCCCAACTCAGTTCGCGGATGGCAGTCGACTTGGTTTTACTGCAAAGACCAGTCGACTGGCCTCCCTCCTTTCACCATGGACCGAGTGAGGAAACCCTCCCCTTTGAAGGTGCTCCCGGAGGAGAAGGAGCAGGTGAGGGTGCTGGTAGAGCGAGTGGTCCAGCTTATCCGTGACGGGGTCACCGGTATGGATCTCTTGGAGGTCTTCCTTCAGCGGTGCATCCAGCCTCTTCAAGCCCGAGACCATCCTATGTGGATGTATTCGGGTCTTGAAGACTCCACTCGGATTCACCTGGAGGAGGTCGATGACGACACACTAGAGAAGTGGCTGTCGGGCATGACCGGAAACAAGGACAACCCCAGGGGAGCCAGGAGAGAAAGTTCCTCCATTCGACCAGTCTCATGTACCAGAGAAGGTCCAATTCTGAGCTTTTGTTTGTAATCTGAATTCAGTCGCGCAGCTGCCTATACTGAGTCAACTGACTTTGTTCTCCCTGCTTTCTTTCAGGCCATTATTTAAATGTATTCAATGCCCAACGGAGAGAAAGAGCAGGACCCAGAAGGAGAAGCGAGCGGCGGCGACAGTGGCGAATGGGATTCTGACGGTGGAGGGGACGAAGAAAGTGACGATCCAAGTGACGAAGAAGAAGTCGAGTCGCCTCCTCGCAGGGAGAGGCGGTCCAAACTTGACCAAGAACGACCGAGCGCCCGTGAAAAGGCGATTGCTCAAGCTGGTCAGTCTTCAAAGCGTCCTCGGACCTCTTCGCCAACTCCGACTGAAAAAACATCAAAGCATCCCAAAGTCGCAGAGCCGAAGCTTCGGAAGGCGTTGCCGAAGATTAAGATTGACATCCCCATCGCTTCTGCGTGAGTGTCTCCTTTTATCTTCACTCGACGCCCTGTGCTGTTTGTTTTTCTTGTTTTAACCGGACGGACTTTGGAGCTGGCAGCGCTGCTACTTCCAGAACCTCAGCTTACAGGGACGATGATGAGGTGATGGAGGATGCGGTCACTTCTAATCTGGGTATGATTTCTGCCATTCTGTCTTTATCTTGGTCGATTTGACTGCAATGTGTACCATTGGGTGATGTGATTTTGTCGATTGAACTTTGAACAACCCCTAACATTATTGACCTCCCTGATGATGATGATGAAGAGCCCGAGAGGCCTTTGACGAGGAAGAATAGGCAAGATCCTGCGAGCGAGGTGCCACAATCGACGCCGAGGGCAGAGCCAGTCGTTCAGGACGCTGGTGATGCCAATCAGGGTTCTGTTACCTTCGTCATGCCATTGTCGAGTGCCTTGCCTTCCTCGTCAACTGCTCAGGCCCATGTCGACCCGCCTTCAGTTTTTGCGACCCATCATGTCCCAGAGGACGAAGTGAATGCTGCCAAGGAAGCCATACACCAGGCGGGCATTATGATGGAGAAGATGAAGACGGTGCGGGACGCTAGCCAGGCCGCCTACGATGCCAGCTTGGCTCTCCAGAGAAACGTTCAGGTTAGTTGGTCGCCGCTTGTTCTGTTAGAATTTGCTATCTGAGGGCTCTTTCCGAAAATCTTTGCATCTATACACCCACTGGGTGTGTCAATTGAATTTTTGAACTAGTGGGGGCACGCTGAGTGCACCCACTAGGTGTAGTCCCCGAGACTACGGTGGACTGCTGGCAGTCGACTGTAGTCTTTGTATTTTGTCGAGTGTAAACCGAACTGGTAGTTTGTCTCTTCCACTCGATCTGGTCGAGTGGGATCAGAACCGGTGGGGGCACGCAAAGTGCACCCACTGGGTGTAGTCCTCGAGACCGCGGTCGACTGCTGGCAGTCGACTGTGGTCTGAGTTCTACTTTCTCCCCCCTTTTTTTACTCCCTGCCCTCGACTCCGGCGGGCCGGTCGAGTGGGATCAGAACCGGTCTTAGTACTTATTGTCTTTGTTGTTTTTCGCTGTAAAATAACTTCTCCCCTTTGATTTCAGAAATCTTGTGATCTTGGAGCTCGCTTTGCTGACTTGGAGAAACAGCAGATTCAACTGAACCTTGACTTGGAGCTGGCCAAGACAGAGCTGCAAAAGGTCAAGGACGGTGCCACCGGTAAGACAAGTTTGTCGACTGGTCTTTCTTAGGCTTGAGTACCCTTCTGCTCTTTCTGAATCAATCATCATTTCTTTGCAGAAAAACTAAGAGAAGAGGATCAGGATTTCGCTACTGCTCGAAAGGAGGCTGACGACAGGACCGCTCTGGCTGAACAGAAACTGGCTTGAAGAGAATACGAAGCTGTAATCTGCTCTGAACGAAGCCAACAAGGAGTGCTCGCGCTGGAAAAAGGAGAACCTCAACCTGTGTGAGAAGATGGACCGCTCTGGAGAGCTATCTGAGGAGCCTTGCCAAGAAGTTGTTCATCAAGCTTGAAGGTGCACATTTTGTTCCGACTGATTTTTTTTGTGTCGACTCAACGTATGAAAATTGACTTATCCTTGGATCGTGAATGCAGAGTTTTGCCAGGACTTCGAGGAGGAGACTGGGCGGATCGAACCAAGTTTGGATCCAATCAATTCTCCCGTGAAAGATGAAACTGCCATGAATCTGCTCCGACTGGAATCCCGCATCGACGGTGTCGTGGACTACTTGGCTCGACTGAAGGTCGCCATGTCACGGATCAACCCGGCACTTTGGCCACGGGCCACGCTCCCAAATGATCTTCAGTCCCTGATGACTCGACTTAACGAAATCCCTGACCGAGTGCAGGAGTGGAAGAAGTCTTCTGCCCGGTGTGGCGCTGATGTGGCTCTGTCTTTGGTTTGCGTCCATTGCAAGGAGGTGCGACAAGATAAGCTGGCAGCAATCAAGGTCGCTGTCGGTGTCAAAACCGGCGGATCTCGGGTAGTGGGTCCCGAACTGTGCGTCTAGGCCGGATGGTAACAGGAGGCAGGGAACACGATGTTTTACCCAGGTTTGGGACCTCTTGATGGAGGTAAAACCCTACGTCCTGCTTGATTAATATTGATGATATGGGTAGTACAAGAGTAGATCTACCACGAGATCAAGGAGGCTAAACCCTAGAAGCTAGCCTATGGTATGATTGTTGTATATGGAGTTGATGTCCTACAGACTACTACCCTCCGGTTTATATAGACATCGGATAGGGTTAGGGTTACACAGAGTCGGTTACAATGGTAGGAGATCTACATATCCGTATCGCCAAGCTTGCCTTCCACGCCAAGGAAAGTCCCTTCCGGACATGGGACGAAGTCTTCAATCTTGTATCTTCATAGTCCAGGAGTTCGGCTGAAGGTATAGTCCGGCTACCCGAACACCCCCTAATCCAGGACTCCCTCAGTAGCCCCCGAACTAGGCTTCAATGATGATGAGTGCGGCGTGCAGATTGTTCGGCATTGCAAGGCGGGTTCTTCTCCAAATACTGTGTACCTGTAGGAATAATGTCCAATTTTTGTAATGTAGCGCTCCTCGACTCCCACGCCCAATAATGGCCGTCTTCCACGTGTCAAACGAATGCGAAAAGCCAGGGCGTTTTTACATCCACGCCCATAGCCGTATAAACGAGCCGCTTATTTAACGGGATGGGGATTTAGGTCCCAACCACATCTTCTCCTCTCCGCGAGTTATCATCAGAGCGCTTCCAGCAAAGGTCCATTCCAACATGACCAGCCATCGCAGCTCCTCCCCTCGCCCCTCCGGTCCCAAACCCGGGGACTGGGAGAGTTGCACCATCCCGCATAGCGAGTTAGTGTCGCTTCAGGCCAAGGGATTTCTTCCTCAGGCATACATGGTCCCGGTCCGAGCCGGTCTCACCACCTATAATGGCGGAAAACAAGTGGAGAGCACCCCCAATCCTTCTAAAGGAGAGCGGGTGTGCCTCGTCCCCTATCTAATAAGGGGACTGGGGTTTCCAATTCATCCATTTCTCCGCAGGCTTCTGGAGTTCTATGGCCTCCAGCTGCACAATCTCACGCCCGCCTCCGTATTACATATTGCGGGTTTCATCGCCCTTTGCGAGCTATTTTTAGGCGTTGAGGCTCATTTCGCGTTGTGGAAGAGGTTATTCTGCCTGGTGCCCCGTTCTCGAGAGGGGTATATATACCAAGTGGGCGGAGCCGAAGTATGGCGCATCGCCAGGACCGGATACCTATCCGGAACCCCAAAGAAGGCGTCCGAGGACTGGCCTTCAGAATGGTTTTACATAGATGGCGTCCCGCTACCGGACCCTATCCGGGTCGGTCTCCCTGAGTTCAACAGTGCCCCATTGAAGAAATGCTTGAGCTGGCATCCGCGGAGCTCTCAGAAAGAAAGCGACAGAGACGTCCTTTACCTGATGGGCCGGATAAGATTGTTGGCTCATTCCGGACTAACCATGATTGGAGTCATGGCCGCATGCATTATGCGAGGGGTGCAGCCGCTTCAATACAGAGGCCACCCCATGCGGGATTTCAACGGGGAGGATGACGCCACCCGTTACGGTCGTAAGGGGCCGGCCTCAGCTGCCGCCCTAGTAAAGATCTTATCATCTTTGTACAAGGGAGAAAAGGACGAATTCCTCCGCGTCAATCTGCGGGCCGGATTTACTATGTACGATCCTCCAAGTTGGGTAAGTGAATAATTGTGCTTGCCCGTCTGTTTTATACTCCCAGGTTAGATATGTAGTCTAACGACTTCAGTGCAGGAACTGCGACAGGAGGTAAAGGATATAAACAGCCGCCCTCCACAGCCCAAGGACCCAGAACGGTCCCTCGATCTGGACTCCAAAGAGGACCCAGACATATCGGTGGAGCTTATCGACGGGGTGTTCCATCAGCTAAGCTAGGACAATACCTTGGTAGCCATCACAGCTGATTACCCAGGGTTAATCCCGGCCTCCCAGGTGACAGAAACCGGAGTCTCATTCCCTTGAGAGAGATTCCACTCTCACATATTCCGGTGTTTCTGACAACAACCGTGTTTTGCAGGGGAGATTTCCGAGGCAGGAGGCCGAACCTGCGGCGGCTAGCCAACGAGGGGCCGCAGGACCCCGTGGGGCAAAAAGGAATGCAGTCCGGACTGAGATGCTGGCGCAAAGGTATAGCGCACCCTTTGTTTCCCTGGTGTTATTCTATCAGGGCATATTAACGTTCGTGCTATCTTCAGAACGAAGAGACCTCGCCGGACTACATCCGGAGAGGTTGCCAATCGCGCCCCCACCAGCCAGGCTCCAACGTTTGGCCAAGAAGCAGAGGCGAGCACAAGGCGCGCACCGGACGCTCCTCCGACAGAGGATGCGGACAGGCTGTCTGCCACAAATTCTAAAGTGGAGAGTGCCATGAACCACAGGCGTCGCCGGACAGTTCTACGCGATGCTTGTTTCTCCCAAGAGGCTTTAGATGCCTTTAATTCGGGAGATGCGTACCTCTGTGCCGCTCAAAATGGTTTAGCCAGAGCCACGGAGCAGTATGTAAAAGACATACGGGTAAGAAAATTTTGGTCAAATATAGATATACCAGTAGCCCCTGAGACTTGAAACAGTTAGAGCAATTGATTGAAGGATCATTTAATAAGCAGGTTCTTACAAAGAAGAATACCGTACTGTCCCAGGAGCTGGAAAAGTGCAAGGCCCAACTAGAGGCCGCACTAGCCGTGGCAGGGGAGCCCAAAGAGACCCCCTCAGGTAAGATACGCTTCGAAAGATTAGTATTGTGCGGTGTGGGTGCAAATCTGACAAATCATGTTGCAGATGGCACCAGATTCGATCCGGAAAAGCAACAACTCTTACGCCGGCTAAAGGCCGGTGAGAGTACGTTGACAAAGGTGAGGCGAGAGAAGAATGATCTTCAGGATGCCCACACCAGGCTGGACATCAAACTTAAAGATGTTCATGGCCAGCTATCGGACTCCACGAGGGAGAATCAGCGGCTTCGACGCGGCATATTCAGTAAGTGCTTGAACGAACTTTGAAAAAAAAAGAGTTCGGCGAGGAAGTCAACTAACAGAGTAATGTCTGTAGGTATGCTCACAGGTCGTCCTGCAGAGGAGATGCCCGGTTCTATGGGTGACCTTCTTTCCGAACTCATGCGACTGCACGAGCGAATTCGGCAGGCGATGCGAGGTGTTGCCCAAGCCTTATGGCCTGCCCACTCCATGCCCGAGGGCCTTGGAGAGCTTGCGGAGAAGCTGAAGGGAGCTCGGTGGCGCTTCCAGTTGTGGAAGATATCGGCCTGCCGACAAGGCGCTAGGGAAGCCTGGGCCATGGTGAAGACCCGTTTTACGAAGTCTGACCCAAACCACATGGCCGAGGTCGGACTAGTGGGGCCTGGCGAGAAGGAGATCCCTGTGAGCTTAGTATACGGCCAAGTAGAGTTGGCCGCGAAGTATTCCCAGCAGGACTGTAAATTAGACAGCCTATTAGATGGTATAGAAGAGGAATACAATCAGTCAGAATGACTATGTAATTTTGAATTGACATGTGTAATGCCTTCTAGCCGGATTGTAGATTGTTTGTCGTTGCCGACCTTTTCGCTTCAACCTCGGGACCTAACGGTCCGGAGTGTGTTCGAATACCATAGCGGTTATATAAGAACCATGGTATGCGTGGAGACCAGGCGTAGGGGTCATTAGTGCTTTATCAGACAAGTGCCCAACTAGTTATGTTATATTACATGGTTAGTAAGAAACATCTTCCAGAGAGAATAGTTCCGTTAGGGGTTCCTTTCGCTGGGAGGCATGCCCTAAAGTGCATGTCCGGACTGCGTAAAAAGACGCAGAAAAAGCATCTGGGGTGCATAAAATGAGTAAAAAGATCATCTTTTATCTCACCGACCGAATATTCCCTTAAGAACGCTAGCTTTCGGCTTCACCCAGTCTGAGGTACACATCCGGCTGACCCGGCAGTAACAATCGCAGAGGTGCTCCCTTTACCGCCTAGCCAAACAATCGGGAACGTAGGGGTAAGCACAGGAGCCAGGAAACCCAGCTTGGCCAAAACTTAAGTCATATTGATGCATATAATGGTGAAGAAAAAGGTACATGCAGAAGTTTGACGCATGTGTTGGGCGTGAAGCCCGTATAAATAAGCTTCTGTTAAAGAAGCCCCCAGGTTTAATGAGCATGAGTGGCGCGTCACTAGATGAGCCTTTAAGGGCTATAAAAGAAAAGAGGGGAAGGAGAGAAATGTAAGACAGAAAAATGCTAAAAATGGACAGAGGAAGGAGACGAACACAAAGTCCGGCGCTAGGCATAGAATCTTTGGAGACGGGTGGCGTTCCACGGGTTCGGCTCGAGTCGGTTATCCGAAGCATCTCGCAGGCGGTATGCCCCGCCAGTCAGGACTTGGTCGATTATGAATGGACCTTCCCACTTGGGCTTGAGTTTGTCCTTTTTCCTATCTGGCAGGCGTAGAACTAGTTCGCCAACATTGTAATTTTTGGCCTGTACTTCTCTGCTTTGATATCTTCGGGCCTGCTGTTGATAAAATGCGGAACGGGCTTTTGCCACGTCACGCTCCTCCTCCAGGGCGTCCAAGTTGTCCTGCCGATCGAGCTCGGCTTCTCTTTCTTCATACATGTGCACTCTAGGTGAGTCATGAATTATGTCGCAAGGCAGAACTGCCTCTGCGCCGTACACCATAAAAATGGTGTGTATCGGTGGTGCGATTTGGTGTGGTCCACAGCCCCCATAGCACGGAGTCGAGCTCCTCTACCCAGTGCGTGTTAGATTCCTTGAGGGACCGCACCAGTCTGGGTTTAATCCCGCTCATGATAAGACCATTTGCACGTTCGACCTGGCCGTTGGTTTGTGGGTGATAGACGGAAGCATAATCGAGCTTGATGCCCATGTTTTTGCACCAGAGTTTTACCTCGTCGGCGGTGAAGTTTGTACCGTTATTGGTTATGATGCTGTGGGGGGCGCCATAACGGTGTACAACCCCGGATATGAAGTCTATCACAGGTCCGGATTCGGCCGTTTTAACAGGCTTGGCTTCTATCCATTTGGTGAATTTATCCACCATGACCAGTAAGTATTTTTTCCTATCGGTCCCACCTTTAAGGGGTCCGACCATGTCAAGCCCCCAGACCGCAAAAGGCCAGGTGATGGGTATAGTTTGGAGTGCGGTGGGTGGCATATGGCTTTGGTTGGCAAAAAGTTGGCAACCAGCGCATCGTTGGACTAAGTCCTAAGCGTCTGCCCGGGCCGTCGGCCAATAAAAGCCTGTACGGAAAGCCTTGCTAACAAGGGACCGAGCAGCGGCGTGGTGACCACCGAGTCCGGCATGAATTTCAGCCAGAAGGTTCCGCCCTTCCTCTTCGGAGATGCACCTTTGAAGGACTCCGGTAGTGCTTTTCTTATAAAGCTCTCCCTCATGGACTCTATAGGCTTTAGATCGCCGCACTATGCAGCGGGCCTCGTTTTGGTCCTCCAGGAGTTCCTGCCTAGTAAGGTAGGCTAGGAGTGGTTCTGTCCACGGGGCGATGACCGCCATTATTACATGGGCTGAAGGCGTAATTTCATTGGCAGAGCCTCCAATTGTGTCAGATTGTTCGGCATCGAGTGGTGCGGCTGGGTCCGGGCTGTTATTTGCGGGTTCCCCCTCCCATGCTACGGATGGCTTGAACAATCTTTCCAAAAAGATGTTGGGGGGGACTGCATCGTGTTTTTCTCCGATGCGTGCCAGGACGTCCGCTGCTTGATTGTTTTCTCGGGCTATATGGTGAAACTCCAGCCCTTCGAACCGAGCTGACATTTTTAGGACGGCGTTGCGGTAAGCTGCCATTTTTGGGTCCTTGGCGTCGAAGTCTCCATTTATTTGGGATATCGCGAGGTTTGAATCCCCGCGTACCTCTAGGCGCTAGATACCCATGGATACTGCTATCCAGAGACCAGGTAGGAGGGCCTCATATTCGGCTGCATTGTTGGAATCCATGTACATGATTTGGAGCACATATTGGACTATGTCTCCTATGGGGGACGTCAGGACGACGCCAGCCCCCAGTCCGGCCAACATTTTGGAGCCGTCGAAATGCATAATCCAGTTTGAATATGTGTCGTACTCTTTAGGGAGCTCGGCCTCCGTCCATTCTGCGACGAAGTCGGCCAAAACTTGCGATTTAATAGCTCGCCGTGGCTTATAGGTTATATCGAACGGGAGAAGCTCGATGGCCCATTTTGCAATCCGGCCCGTTGCGTCGCAGTTGTTGATAATATCGTTGAGTGGTACTTCCGAGGCTACTGTTATGGAACACTCTTGAAAGTAGTGTCGTAGCTTCCGGGATGCCATGAAACCCGCGTATGCAATCTTTTGATAATGCGGGTACCGTGATTTGCATGGAGTGAGGACAGTGGATACGTAGTAGACCGGCCTTTGAAGGGGGAATTTGTGTCCATCCGTTTCCCGCTCGACAACGAGCACTGCGCTGACAACTTGATGTGTTGCTGCAATGTACAATAACATTGGTTCGCTAGTGTTCGGCGCGGCCAGGACTGGGTTTGTTGCCAATATGGCTTTTATTTCATCAAGTCCGGCCGTGGCGGCCTCCGTCCACTCGAAGTGTTCGGTGCGCCGAAGGAGGCGATAGATGGGTAGTGCCTTTTCTCCCAAGCGGGAGATGAAGTGGCTTAAAGCCGCCACGCATCCGGTTAATTTTTGTATTTGTTTGAGGTCCTTTGGGATATCCAATTGTGACAAAGCTCGGATCTTAGCTGGATTTGCTTCAATTCCTCTACCGGATACAATGAAGCCCAAGAGCTTTCCGGCTGGAACACCGAAGATGCATTTTTCCGGGTTGAGCTTGATGCCATATTTTTGGAGGTTATCAAATGTAAGCCTCAAGTCGTCTACTAGAGATTCGACATGTCTTGATTTGACAACCACATCATCAACATACGCCTCCACTGTTTTGCCGATCTGATTTGCCAGACATGTCTGGATCATGCGCTGATATGTTGCGCCGGCGTTTTTCAGGCCGAAGGGCATTGTGTTGAAGCAGAATGGGCCGTATCATGTGATGAATGCTGTTGCGGCTTGGTCTGATTCTGCCATCTTGATTTGATGGTATCCGGAGTATGCGTCGAGGAAACACAACGAGTCGTGTCCTGCGGTGGCATCGATAATTTGATCGATACGGGGGAGGGGGAAGGGATCCTTTGGGCAAGCCTTGTTGAGGTCTTTAAAATTGACACACAGGCGCCAGGATTTGTCCTTCTTTGGTACCATCACCAAGTTTGCTAGCCAGTCCAGATGTTTTATGTCTCTAATGAATCTGGCCTCCAATAGCTTGGCTAGATCCTCTCCCATAGCCTGTCTCTTGGGTTCGGAAAAACGCCGAAGGGCTTGTTTGATAGGTTTGAATCCTTTTAGGATATTTAAGCTGTGTTCAGCCAGCCTGCGTGGGATCCCTGGCATGTCTGAAGGGTGCCAGGCGAAAATGTCCCAGTTCTCTCGTAGGAACTCTTGCAGTGCGGCGTCTACATCAGGGTTCAGTCGTGCCCCGATGGAAGCTGTTTTATTGGGGTCCGTTGGATGGACCTGGAATTTGACTATTTCGTCAGCTGGCTTGAAGGATGTGGATTTGGATCTCTTATCGAGTATCACGTCCTCCCTGTTAACCGTGGAGCGCAGCGCAGTCAGTTCCTCGGCCGCTAAGGCTTCGGATAATGCCTCAAGGGCTAATGCGGCCGTCTTGTTTTCGGCGCGGAGTGCTACGTCTGGATCACTAGCTAGAGTGATAATTCCGTTCGGCCCGGGCATCTTAAGCTTCATGTACCCATAATGGGGTATTGCTTGGAAGATTGAGAATGCTTCCCGTCCCAGTAAAGCGTGATATCCGCTTTTGAATGGGGCCACCTAAAACGTGACTTCTTCGGACCTGTAATTATCCGACATGCCGAACACCACATCTAGTGTGATTTTTCCTGTGCAGCGCGCTTCTTGACTGGGGATTATTCCTCTAAAGGTTGTGCTGCTTCGCTCGATGCGGTTCCAGTCTATTTCCATTTTTTGAAGGGTTTCCTCATAAATGAGGTTCAGTCCGCTACCTCCATCCATGAGCACCTTGGTGAGGTGAAAGCCGTCCACTATGGGACTGAGGACCAATGCGGCTGGTGCTCGGGCTGTTCGGAATCTAGGTTCATCACTTGCGTTGAAGGTAATAGCAGTGTTGCTCCATGGATTTATTGTTGCAACTTGATAGACTTCGGCGAGGCTGTGGAGTGTTCTTTTTCGCATACTGTTTGATGCGAAAGTCTCAAAGACTGTGAGAACGGTACTGGTTTCCTCGGGCTGGCTTTCTGCGGCCTCCAGAATTAAGAGGTCCTCACCAATTTTGGCCACCTGCCGGAGTATCCAACATGCTCTAAGGCTGTGAGTTAGTGTGGCGTCCTCTGTACTGTGGATTCTACAGGGTCCATCCAGCCACCTTTCCAGTACGGTTCCATGCCCTGTAGAGGGTTTTGGCTTTTTGGTGTTTATCCCGGGTGTCCTATGATGATGCACCCTCTTAGTTCGAATGGGATTACTATTCAAGGCCGGATTATCCAAAAAAATTATTTCGTTTTTCCAGGCGCTTACCATCGCACAGTATTTTTGTACTATGGATGCCAAGTCAGCGAAGCGTGTAATATCACGACGACTTACGGCGTTAAGGATTCCCTCGTCTGTGCAATTACTGCAAAAAATTGAGATTGCGTCTCCCTTGCGGCAATCCTTTATCTTGTTCATAACCAGGAGGAATCTGGCCCAGTAATGATGTACTGTTTCCTCGGGCCTCTGCCTGATTTGGGAGAGATCGCTTATGTTCGGGTGGGCGGGTGTCGTTGAATCTGAAACCTCACCCAATCCAAGATTCGGAGGCCGAAGTGTTTCCGAACTCTGAAGTTCGGATTCTTGGATGTTGTCCAATGAATCTAGCCCGTTGCCTGATCCTAAGCTCAGGTCTTGAGTTACATCCTCCTCTCCGCGGGTATCCGGCTTGGAGGAGTCGGGAATTCGGACGTAGCTAGTCCTTAAAATAGATGAAGGGTCTCCGCACTGCGCCTCTACCACGACAACGTGGTGGGTGACTTGGGGAGAGTTAATTTCTCTTAGATCGGGTTTAAGCCCAACCTGGTCGTAATCCATAGCGACCCCAGGGCGGCGATGCGATCCAAGAGCTTGTTTACAGAAGAGAGCTCCATTGGATCTAGCTGCTCGACGAGCTCCGAGCCGATGTGTAGGTTGCTTTTGATGACCCGAGAGGTCACCGTCGGCGCAACAGCCGAACGGGCGGTCATGAGAAAACCACCTAGCCGGAGAGTTTGGCCGACAGCCAAGGCTTCCTTAGCAACGGTGCCGTCTTTAAAGATGGGAGGAGGCATCCTTCCTGATTGCGACGGCACAGAGGAACTCTCAATGAAAGCACCAATGTCGGTGTCAAAACCGGCGGATCTCGGGTAGTGGGTCCCTAACTGTGCGTCTAGGCCGGATGGTAACAGGAGGCAGGGAACACGATGTTTTACCTAGGTTCGGGCCCTCTTGATGGAGGTAAAACCCTACGTCCTGCTTGATTAATATTGATGATATGGGTAGTACAAGAGTAGATCTACCACGAGATCAAGGAGGCTAAACCCTAGAAGCTAGCCTATGGTATGATTGTTGTATATGGAGTTGATGTCCTACGGACTACTACCCTCCGGTTTATATAGACATCGGATAGGGTTAGGGTTACACAGAGTCGGTTACAATGGTAGGAGATCTTGAATATCTGCATCGCCAAGCTTGCCTTCCACGCCAAGGAAAGTCCCATCCGGGCACGAGACGAAGTCTTCAATCTTGTATCTTCATAGTCCAGGAGTCCGGCTGAAGGTATAGTCCGGCTACCCGAACACCCCCTAATCCAGGACTCCCTCAGTCGCCAACACCCAGAAGCATGACTTTCGATCTTTTATGGAGACTTTCATCGCTGCAGCCACTCGGATCGCCGACGGTGTCGACTTAGATGAGTTCGTCGAGCCTGCTAGTCCTCCTCCCGTGAAGTGAACAAACTTTTATGCCTCGCCTTAAATTTGCCTCAGAATGCCGAGTGGTTTTTGTAACCATTAAACTCTTTCGGGCTGAATTCCTGAGCACTTCGATCTGTGGTCCGGAACCTTTAGGATTTATCTGAACTTGGTTTATCGTTGAATATCTTCATGAATCCCCTGCCGAGTGAACTCGTTCTTCATTCGAGACAACTTTTGTATTTGTAGCGCAGCTCCGAAGGAGAAGGAAGCAGTCGACCTACGCCTCATTGCCCTTGCGGGTCGGTGATGGGGTGCGCATTGTATTTGTGGCGAAGCTCCTCAAAAGAAGGTGGCAGTAGTCCTGCACCTCGTCGTCCTTGCGGAGTGGGATGGAGCGCACGTTGTATTTGTGGCGAAGCTCTCCAGGGGAAGGCGGCAGTCGACCTGCACCTCGTCGTCCTTGAGGATTGAGATGTGTTTCGTACTTAGGCGAGTACTGGACTGCAGCTAAGCCCCCGAGCGGGAGGGTCGCTCACCGCTCGGTAGGATTTTCAAACACTTAGGTGAGTACTGGACTGCAGCTAAGCCTCCGAGTGGGAGGTTTGCTCTCCACTCGATAGGATTTTTTCAAACTTAGGCGAGTGTCGGACTGCAGCTAAGTCTCCGAGTGAGAAAACTTAGGCGAGTACTAGAATGCAGCTAAGCCCCCGAGTGGGAGGATGGCTCTCCACTCGGTAGGATTTTTTCAAACTTAGGCGAGTGCCGGACTGCAGCTAAGCCTCCGAGTGAGAAAACTTAGGCGAGTACTGGACTGCAGCTAAGCCCCCGAGTGGGAGGATTGCTCTCCACCCGATAGGATTTTTTCAAACTTAGGTGAGTGCCGGACTACGGCTAAGTCTCCGAGTGAGAAAACTTAGGCGAATACTGGACTGCAGCTAAGCCCCCGAGTGGGAGGATTGCTCTCCACTCGGTAGGATT
>NC_041388.1:339884894-340058571 GCF_002162155.2 Triticum dicoccoides | reverse complement strand
GAGTACGGGACTGCAGCTAAGCCCCCGAGTGGGAGGATTGCTCTCCACTCGGTAGGATTTTTTCAAACTTAGGCGAGTGCCGGACTGCAGCTAAGTCTCTGAGTGAGAAAACTTAGGCGAGTACTGGACTGCAGCTAAGCCCCCGAGTGGGAGGATTGCTCTCCACTCGGTAGGATTTTTTCAAACTTAGGCGAGTGCCGGACTGTAGCTAAGTCTTCGAGTGAGAAAACTTAGGCGAGTACTGGACTGCAGCTAAGCACCCGAGTGGGAGGATTGCTCTCCACTCGGTAGGATTTTTAAATACTTAGGTGAAACGGGTTCGCAGCTAAGCCCCCGAGTGGGAGGCTGGCTCACCACTCGGTAGGAAATTATTTTTACACACTTAGGCGAAGCGGATTCGCAGCTAAGCCACCCACTGGGGGATTTCTTATGCAAACAAAAACAATAACAATCACTGGGAAAATTATAATGCTCTTGTCTTTGATAAATAAACTACAGGAGTTTTTTCTTATTACATCTCATCCGAGTGAGAATTCAAGTATAAAAGGGGCGGAGTAGTTCCGCATTCCATGCTCGTGGTTCATCAATCTGGCGATCGACATTATAGAGGTGATACGCTCCATTGTGGAGGACTCTGGTGACTATGAAGGGGCCTTCCCAAGTAGGAGCGAGTTTGTGTGGTTTCTGCTGATCCACTCGGAGGACTAAGTCTCCTTCTTGGAAGGCTCGACTCTTCACATTTCTGGCATGGAATCGACGCAAGTCTTGCTGATAGATGGTCGATCGGATCATGGACATTTCTCTTTCTTCTTCCAGGAGGTCGACTACATCCTGCTGGGCTTGTTCTGCTTCTGCTTCAGAGTAGAGTTCGACTTGAGGGGCGTTGTGAAGCATGTCACTCGGCAAGACTGCTTCGGCTCCGTAGAATAGAAAGAATGGGGTTCTTCTGGTCGATCGGTTCGGGGTCGTCCTCAATCCCCAAAGAACTGATGGAAGCTCGTCGACCCATGCACCTGCTGCGTGCTTGAGATCGCGCATCAATCGAGGTTTCAGTCCTTTGAGAATTAGGCCGCTTGCTCTTTCCGCCTGTCCATTCGACTGAGGGTGAGCGACCGAAGCATAGTCGACTCGTGTGCCCTGAGAGGCGCAAAAGGCCCTGAATTTCTCGGAATCGAAGTTTGACCCATTGTCAGTGATGATGCTGTGCGGAACTCCATATCTGAATATCAACTCTCTGATGAAACTGATAGCAGTGCAAGCATCAAGATTCTTGATAGGCTTAGCTTCAATCCATTTGGTGAACTTGTCGACTGCTACTAGCACATGAGTGAAGCCACTCCTGCCCGTTTTCAGTGGTCCAACCATGTCCAGCCCCCAAACAGCATAGGGCCAGACGAGTGGAATGGTTTTCAGAGCTAACACGGGCTTGTGCGACATATTGGAGTAATACTGACATCCTTCACATTTGTCGACTATCTCTTTTGCCATTTCATTGGCCCTTGGCCCGTAAAATCCCGCTTGGTATGCTTTAGCCACAATGGTCCGAGAGGACGCATGATGACCACAGGTCCCCGAGTGGATATCATCAAGGATCATCTGACCTTCTTATGGTGTTATACACTTCTGACTGACTCCAGTCGCGCTTTCTCTATACAACTGTCCCTTTATGACTGTAAAGGCCTTGGATCGACGGACGATCAGTCGAGCCTCTTCTTCGTCCTCTGGGAGTTCTTTCCTTAGGATGACGCGATGTACGGTACTGTCCAATTGGGAGTGATGACCAAGACTTTCATGATCAGGTCGACCATAGCTGGAACTTCAACTTCAGTCGGATCCGTGGTGCTTTTTGGCTGCGGGGCCTCTTCAGTGAAGGGATCCTCCTGAACTGATGGTGTGTGGATGTGTTCCAAAAACACATTGCTGGGAATGCTTCTCTTTTGGAACCTATTTTTGCCAAATCATCAGCTGCTTGATTTTTCAGTCGGGGTATGTGATGAAGCTCTAACCCCTCGAATTTCTTCTCCAGCTTTCTCACTGCATTGCAATAACCAGTCATGGCTGGACTTCTGACGTCCCATTCCTTCATCACCTGATTAACCACCAAATCTGAGTCGACATAGACCATGAGGCGACGGACGCCGAGTGAAATGGCCATGCGCAACCCATATAAAAGTGCTTCATATTCTGCCTCGTTATTGGAGGAATCAAAGTGGATTTGAAGAACATATCTGAGCTTATCTCCTCGGGGGGAGACCAACACCACCCCGGCACCGGAACCATTCAGCATTTTGGAACCGTCGAAGAACATGGTCCAATGCTCTGAGTGAACCTGAGTCGGCAGTTGCTGTTCAATCCACTCGGTGACGAAATCTGCTATTGCCTGGGACTTGATAGCCTTCTTTGCCTCAAACTTGATATCTAGAGGAAGGAGTTCAATCGCCCATTTTGCCACTCGACCAGTTGCATCTCTGTTATGCAGGATCTCTGACAATGGAGCGTCGCTGACGACTGTAATGGAATGATCAGAGAAGTAGTGAGCAACTTTCTTTGTGATCATATAAATCCCATATACAAGCTTTTGATAATGAGGATATCTTTGCTTCGACGGGGTCAAAACTTCAGAAATATAATATACTGGGCGCTGAACTTTGAAGGCTTTTCCTTCTTCTTCCCGCTCGACCGTAAGTACCGTACTGACAAATTGTCCCGTGGCTGCGATGTAAAGCAGCAAAGGCTCCTTGCTGATTGGGGCAGCAAGCACCGGCTGGGTGGAGAGCAGAGCTTTGAGCTCTGCAAACGCTGCATCAGCTTCGGGAGTCCACTCGAACTTGTCGGACTTCTTCATCAATCGGTAAAGAGGCAATGCCTTTTCACCGAGGCGAGATATGAATCGACTTAAAGTGGCCAAGCAACCAGTAAGCTTCTGGACGTCGTGCACTCGCACAGGACTTTTCATTCGAAGTATAGTACCGACTTTTTCTGGATTGGCGTCGATTCCCCGTTCGGAAACGAGAAAACCGAGTAATTTTCCGCCAGGAACTCCGAATGTGCACTTTGATGGATTAAGCTTGATATCATACCTCCTGAGGTTGGCAAAGATTTCGGCAAGGTCAGCCAACAGGTCGGAACCCTTCCGTGACTTGACCACAATGTCATCCATGTATGCTTCCACATTCCGACTGATTTGAGTGAGCAAACACTTCTGAATCATCCTCATGAATGTGGCTCCGGCATTCTTGAGGCCGAACGGCATGGTAAAATAACAGAAGCACCCGAATGGAGTGATGAAAGCTATTTTGATCTCGTCAGGTCCATACAGATGGATCTGATGGTACACGGAATAGGCGTCTAAAAAAGACAGTCGCTCACATCCCGCAGTCGAGTCGACTATCTGATCAATGCGGGGGAGAGGAAAATGATCTTTCAGGCAGGCCCGATTGATATGTTTAAAGTCAATGCACATGCGAAGTGACTTGTCCTTCTTGGGGACCATGACAATGTTGGCGAGCCACTCGGAGTGGTAGATTTCTCGGATGAACTCCGCTGCTAAGAGCCGAGCCACCTCCTCGCCAATAGCCTTTCTCTTCTGGACAGTGGACCGTCGGAGATGTTCCTTGACAGGTTTTACTTTTGAGTCGACTCTTAGGCGGTGCTCAGCCAGCTCCCTGGGAACACCCAGCATGTCAGTAGACTTCCATGCGAAAATGTCCCAGTTCTCATAGAGGAACTGGATGAGTGCTTCTTCCTATTTGGAATCGAGTGTTGTTGAGATATGAGTTGGAGCAGCGCAGGGATCGGTCGGGTGGATGTGAGCTGTCTTCGTTTCGCCAGACGACTGAAAAGCTGATTCTGTAGCGGGCTTCTTGGCTCGCAACAAATCACTCGGGTCTGCAGTCTTCTGGTATTCCTGCAGCTCCACCGCTGCCATTTGAGCATCGGCGATCTTTGAAGCTTTCTGAAAACATTCTTCTGCTTTCTTCCGATTGCCCGTAATAGTGATCACACCTTTGGTGCCAGGCATCTTCAATTTGAGATACACATAACATGGTCGGGCCATGAAGCGTGCATAAGCTGGCCTGCCCAAAATAGCATGATAGGCACTCTAGAAGTCTACAACTTCAAACGTCAACTTTTCTTTGCGGTAATTCTTGGAATCGCCGAAAACCACATCAAGAGCAATCTGGCCGAGTGATTCAGCCTTCCTCCCAGGAATGACTCCATGGAAACTCATGTTGCTGGTACTGAGTCTGGACATCGGAATGCCCATCCCTTTCAACGTCTCAGCATATAATATGTTCAAACTACTGCCACCATCCATCAAGACTTTGGTCAGTCGAGTGCCTTCAACAACTGGGTCGACCACCAAAGCTTGCCTCCCAGGGGTGGCAATGTGCGTTGGGTGATCGGACCGGTCGAATGTTATGGCAGTCTGAGACCACTTCAGATAACTGGGTGTTGCCGGAGCAACCATATTCACCTCTCGGTTGATAACTTTCAGTCGACTTTTGCTTTCAACATCAGCAAAAATCATCAGGGTGGAATTGACCTGGGGGTATCCATCGTCACTATCTTCCTTGTCCTCAACTTTGTCTGACTCCTTTTCCTTATCTTTGGGTTGCTTGCCCTGGAACTGCTGGATCAAGAGTCGACACTGTCGAGTGGTATGTTTCGGGTAAATGAAGTTACCCTCTTCATCTTTCTTGGTGTGGACAAGACATGGCAAATCCAACACATCATTTCTGTCCTGGTCTTTAACTTTCTTGGGGTTCCAAGGTCCTTTGGGTTTCCCTTTAAACTTTCCTTGGGTTACAGCCAAGGCTTCCCCAGGAGCAGCTAGCTCGGCTTTCCGCTTCTGTTTCCGATTGGAATTTCCTCCGGTTTCTTGAGCGACTGACTTGAGCTTGCCACTCCTGAGTCGATCCTCATCTTCACCATTAGCGTACTTGGTGGCAATCTCCATCATCCGATTCAGAGACATATCTCCGGTCCGACCGAATTTCAGATTCAGTTCTCTGTACTTGACACCTTCTTTGAAGGCACAGACTGCTTGGTGGTCAGGCACATTCTCTACCGTGTGATGTAAGTGATCCATCTCTGGATGTAATCCCTCAAAGTTTCATTCGGCTTCTGCACGCAAGACCGCAGTTCCGTCAGCCCTGCCGGTCGCTTGCATGTCCTTCAAATGTGGTGACAAACACTCGGGCGAGATCTTCCCAAGTGTAAATGCTGCTGGGTGCTAACTGGTTCAGCCACGCTCTGGCCGAGCCCTCCAACATGAGAGGCAGGTGCTTCATGGCCACTTCATCATTGTTGCCGCCAATCTGGACGGCCACTCGGTAGTCTTCAAGCCAAGTATCGGCCTTGGACTCACCAGTGAACTTGCTGACTCCAGTCGCCAACCTGAAGTTGGGAGGAATCACAGCGGCCCTAATGGCTCTACTAAAGCACTCTGGCCCCGAAACATGTGCTCTGCTGCTGGTAGGTGCGTCTCTGTCATGACCTTCTCGGTGAGCTCTGTTCCTGTCGACCAAACCTTGAATGAGAATGGATCTCGCATCAAAGCCTGGCTCCCTGGAGTCGACTGGAATCCTTCGCTCAACACTACGAGGGCGCATGTCATCCTGCTGTCGAGGCGCATACGACCCGCTCCTCGGGGGAGGGGTGGGCACTCGACGTCGATCATCACGATCGAATCAGTGATCATATTGCTCACGGTTCCCGTACTGATTACGCCGGTCCCCACGTCCCTCATGCCTCAGGGGCGATCTTGGGCTATGAGCCAACTGGACTGTGTCTGCAGCAACGGATCTGCTGTGAATCCTGTTCCGTGACTAAGAAGCAGCGAAATTATGGTCTCTTGTTGCCCGGAGTAACACTCTGATCTGCAGCAAGCCTCTGCCAGCCTCCGACTAGGAAGGCTGAATTGACTCTGCTATACGGGCTGTAGCTGCTAAATTCTGAATTGGAGTTCGATATACCTGCGGGGACGGGAAGAGCTGACGTCGACTGGATTCAGGAACCCGTTGTCGCGCACGCTCGTCGAGTACTCGCTGGAGGTTCTCCAGTCGAGTGTGCTCGGCCAAGTTTGCCAGGCGCGCGTCCTCCAAGGCACAAGCCTCGGGGGTTTCTCCGACGATAGGAGTGTGCAGCGCATCCATGTTCCGGCGACAAAGTTCTTCTCTCTGCAACGACGTGAGAGGCTCAGGGAGATATTCCTCATGGGGACGCGACGGGTCGCCTCCACCCGCGCCTCCGTTGCTACGGGGAAAACCGGGAGGACTGGGCGGTCCATCGACCATCAGAACCTTCGCTGATGGATCACTACTGTCGCACTCGGATGCGGTCTCTGTAGAGCCAGTCGACAGATCGAACAGGCCGTAGAGGGATTCGTCGGGCTCGATCGCCGTGACTTGAGGGGTGGCCGACTGGCATGCCACCGCGTGCCTCACCCACCATTGAAGTCTCGACCGACCGAAGCGCTTGTGCCGGCGGGAAACAGGGAGGGAGGACAGCACAGAGCCGGTCGATAGTGGGTCGACGGTTGCCGCAAAAGGATGCCGCGGATGCACCGCGAAAGTGCGTCGCCCCGCGGACAGGGAGCGCGTCCACGTCAAGTGGAGCCTCCTGAAGCCAAGCGGAGTCGTCGGCGATGAACATGAGCGCGCTGAGACGGATCTCGCGGCCCTCCACCAAAACTCCGCCGGAAACCATGATGATTCGGATCAGAAAAGATTGCAACTCCTCCAACAAATCGCTAAAACACCTGCCCCACGGTGGGCGCCAACTGTCGTGGTTCTAAGTCTGACAGTAATATAGGGGGGTAAGTATGGAGAGGCAAGATCTTAGCTATGGAGAAGTTGTAAGCACACGAGGTTTACGAGTTCAGGCCCTTCTCGGAGGAAGTAATAGCCCTACGTCTCGGAGCCCGGAGGTGGTCGACTGGATTATGCGTATATGAATTACAGGGGTGCGAACCCTTTACACTGAGGAGGGGGGTGGCTTATATAGAGTTTGCCGGACCCCTCCGGCCCTCAGTTATGCAGGGTTTTAAATACATTAAGGTCGGGCGTTACTGGTAACGCCCTTAATAAAGTGCTATGATGATCATAAAAGCTACTTAATAACCAACCGTTAGCGTGCGGAGTGCCTTTAGGTCTCCTGGCCGTCGAGTGGTTTGGTCTTGGTCAACTGATCGCTTCTTGGTCGAGTGTCTCCGAGTCTGTCGAGTGGAACACTTCCAAGTCGATTGAAAGGTGATTTCTTCTAGAGATGTCCTTGGGTAGGGTAGTTTGGACAGGTCCATGACCCTACCCTAGGTACATAGCTTCATCAGAGGGAAATCAAGAAATTTTGCGAGGTATTAAACCCCGGCTTATGGTTCCTTTGAAGCGAACACCGGGTTGTTGGGTGGAGGAATTACCTTCTATGTTATGGAGCATCAACACCACACCTAACAGATCTATGGGTTACACACCTTTCTTCATGGTTTATGGAGCGGAGGCGGTTCTTCCTAGTGACATCCGTCACGACTCGCCCTGGGTGGCGGCTTATGTTGAAGTGGATAAAGAGAAGGCACGTCAGGATTCTCTGGACCAGTTAGATGAGGAGCGTGATCTTGCAGCAGCACGTTCGGCGATTTACCAACGAGATCTCCGACGTTATCACAGCCGCCGGGTTAAGACCAGAACTTTTCAAGAAGGTGATCTGGTGCTCCAGCTCATCCAGGATCAGACTGATATGCACAAGTTATCCCCACCTTGGGAAGTACCTTTTGTGGTCAGCAAGAATCTGCACAACGGGTCATACTACCTCATTGATGTTCGAGAGCACAAAGACTCACGTAAATCGGAGGAAGAGACCAAGCGGCCGTGGAATATAGCTCTTTTTTGGCCTTACTATACTTGAGCCATAGGCTCTTCATATGTACATATTTATGACAATGTATATATTATATAATAAACCGGAGCCTCGAATAAAGCAGGGTCTCTGTTCTTTTTACATCATGTGTGTGCCTATAAGGGTTTCTGCTAACAAAGCAAAATTTTGTTAAACCGGTCTCTGCAGCGGCACGGATACAAAGGGATTTCACTAGGGGGCTTGGTTGTTATCACACCATAGCTACACCTCTTGGTAGGCGTTAAGCCACAAAAGGAAATTATGTGGGGCCAAAGAGAGTGTTGCACAAAGCACAAACTCAAACATGGGCACCCACTGAGCACAGCTCACAAAGTTACTTGGGGGCTCTTTGTGCAAAACAACAGAGTTTGAAAGGACCCTCGTAATTGGCTATCAAGCCACGGCTTGGAAGCCTGGTGTATTCACCTAAAACCCCGAGTTAACCTACCTTCATCAAGTAAGCCACTCCTGTCCAGGTAATCCTGGTATGACCCGCCGAACGTTTGACAAGTCAATCTTCTACAGACCCTGAACTTGTCAAAGTTAAAATGACGATTGGTTAATTGGAGGCCCATCTTAAACGGCTTTGTTAAACGGTTTAACTCAGAGGCCTGGCAGCCCATGAAAAGCCTCGATTTGGAGCCTGGCAGCTCGTAAAAAGCCTTGCATATTTCTTTTTTGGAATCCTATTTGCTAAGTTTTCTGCCTTTATTGAGGTTCATAATATATCTGATAAACCGGTGTCTCTGGCCCGGCTTGACTTTCAACTACATGTTGTCAGTACATGATCAGTTACAAGCCGACGTTCCTTATCCCAGTCTGGTTTGACTAAATCGCTAGTGCTATAAAGAAAACCCGGTGATTATTATATCCCGGTACGGTTTATTATCATAATCCGGCAAAATAAGGACGGAGTTATCAACACTCCGGATTGCTGTTGACACCTTTACCATACAAGCAATTGGTCAACCAATGAGGTATGTTGCACATATTACTTTTTATACATAAACTTTGATCTTTCATCTAAGTATTGTATATTTTTTGAGCATCATAACCCGTCCAGTGGTAAACCGCTAGGATACTTTTAAGTTCTTGTATCCAGGAACACATCTCATCATGGGCAATGCATAAATAGATCCCAAAAAGTGGAACAAATTTTCACGAAGTATCACAAAACATGCTCGAAGGCATGACAGATAAAGGAGTTTTACTATCCTATTACAAGAAGCTTCAAAGCGGCTACAAGTGCATAATTGTTTTTTAGCACTGGCATACAATATCTGGTAAACCGGCTGCCGGTTTAAGATGCTTCGTCTGGATGGTTTGAAGGTTGAAGATCATTTGGTGCGATGACTTCTTCTTCATCCCTCCCCAGACGCTGGAAATCAACCGTCGACCAATCGACTCCAGTTAAAGCTTGAAACACGGCCTCTTCATGGATAAGGCTCGAGGGGTTAATATCAGGAGCAAAGGTATGCTTACAGATTGGAGGCACAAGTTCTTTGACTTCATGGATTTCGGCAGGCTGTCTCTTCCCTTCAGCGTCATAAGCCGGCTGGAAATGAGACAAGTCTGTGTCCTCTGCCAATTTGCTAGCTATTAGCCACATTTCTTTGGTCAGCCTTCGGAGGTCATCATTGTCGAAGTTTGAACCGTCCTCCTTTACACCTGGGTATCCTTTAATGATGTCCTCTGCTTCAAGGTCTGGAATCCATGCCTTGGCTCAGATTAGTGCGGTTAATGCGCCTGCTCTTGCAGCTGCCTTCTTCAGTTCGATAATCCGGGCTGGTAACATGGACAGCTTCTCAAGAGTTTCCTTTATCAGTGATGGTGCCGGTTTATTGTAAGCCGCAGTGCAAATAGCCCACTGGGACCCAGAGTACAACTGTTCAATCAAAGTATATGCCGCTTTAAGCTTCATCCGCATATCTGTGCCCAGATGAGCAATACGAGTACCTGTTATGGTTTAAAATCAGTGTTCTGATCAATGATAAGGTTCCATGAATTGGACAAACTGCACAAGGAGATACTTACCAAAGACACGGAAGTCATGGTGTTGATTTGCCATTTCAAACCAGCTAGTTCATCTACAACTGGTTTTAGGGATGCTTCGGCATCCTCAGCTCTTTTGGTTAAACCGGTTTTCTCGGTTTCCCAGTCAGCATGATCTTTGTTAAAAGACTCTTTCAGCTTTTCCATCGCTGCCAGGGCTTTGGTTAGCTCCTCTTTAGCTTTCACAACTTCTGCTTGTTGGGACTTCACATTCTCTTGCAAATCAGCAGTCCGGGCATCTCTATTGCTTAGTTTGGCCTACAACAATGAAGAAATGTCAAACAACGGGATATATATTTTCTAAAGTACAAAGCGTATAACAAGTTATGCACTTCGTACTTGGGGGCTAATGCCTATTTGCTCTGATTCACTACATTTTTTATAAAGTCTCCAGAACAATGCAAGCATTATCCTTGACACTTGGGGGCTAATGTACATCTGTTCAAAACGGACGCATGGATTAAAACCCGGATTACCTTGCAAAGCTAAACCGGCCTTTGGGGGCTATGCTGAGGAAAGCTATATCATTACATTGGTAAAGTATCGGCCTTGGTTTTTACTACAGACCTAACATTTTGAGGGTCAGTGGGAGAGACTTAAAGTATTACAAAGACCCGGTTCATGATTAACATCATAAAACGGCCCTTGGGGGCTACTTGGGCTGGCATTTCAACTTTGGAATCAAGAAGTAAAGGGAGATGAAAATACCTCATAGTGTTCCTTCATCAAATTCACCAAACCGGCTTCATAGTCACGGTTTGAGTGCAGACGGTTTAAGAAACCGGAGTGAAGCTCTTCAGCGTTGAGATGGGCATAACTTGATAAGTCAGTACTCCATTTGCCTTTTCCCTAGAAGCACACTCTTCTTTGGCACTATGTTGGGCCAAGATTATGGGATGGCCAGGAGAGTTGTGGCCCATGCCGGTAACGATAACATCATCTCATTGGCCTTCAGTGGTTTTTGCGGGTGATGACAGAGTTTCAGTATCTCCCATTGGACTAGCCCGGTTTGGAGCTGCCGGTTCAGTGTCAGGCACGGCACGGTCAGCTTCTGGTGGTTCATCAGTATTCCGATCTTGAAGGGGTGGTTCATCAGAGGCGGCTTCAGGATGAGGACCCTCCGGTTCACCTCTCTACTCTTCTTCAAAAACTGCCTGGTCTTCTGACGGATTGTTGACCCGAGCTTTCTTGCTGGGTCTGGCTTTGGCTCTGCAAATAAATTAAAAGAGGGTTAGCATCTTATTCAAGATTTGTAACGCATTGGAAGAAGGAGTTTGAAAGTTTACCCAGCCACAGTTTTTAGAGGAGGGAGTTGGGTTGCTGTCGACTCGCCAGAGGATGAGGGAGGTGTCACCTGATAATTTGAATCGGATGGATTAAGAGGTTGTCTGAAATAACCTGCCTTGGGATAAGAATGGTCAGAAGTGGAAGAGACCTCAGACCGGCGCTTCCGAACCAGGGTATCAGGTAAATCGGCCGAAGTGACCTGTTGGCCACTGTGTCGGGTTGTCCGGCGAGCTTCATGCTGATGTGTCTTCAAAATAAATGTTGGGTCCAAGTAAGAAAGAGGATGAGAAAAGCTTACTTTCCGGACTGCTTGACGGGTTTTTTGTGTTGGCATATAGTCTGAACCGGAGGAAAGGGTAATTACCTCTACATCATCAGCTTGGCTGCCTTCTACGTCCTCTTGATAAAGATCATTGTTAATGAGGTGCATGAAAAGGGAGCCAAGTGAGTCAAGTTCTACCTCAACTTCCGGATCCTCGGCATCTTCATCAAGTTCCATGTTGATCCGGTCAGCCATTTTCCGCTTTGAGGTCCGCTTGACGGCTTTGATTTTGGGACAAGATGGTTTGACCGCTTTATCCCCGGTTGGCTTTACCGCTTTATCTACGGATTTCCGTTTCCAGAAGGGATCATCACCCTATTCATACATACACAGAAGAATGATTACAAGTTGAACAAGTTAAAGATATCAAAAGATGAAAAGGAAGTATAGCGCTTACAGCAGGCGGTTTGTTCTTAGTATAGAAGGGGTTCAAGCCCGTTTGACTACAGACTGATTTCGATTCATTCAAAATTTTCTTTACGCTTTCAGTGACCTCTTCATCGGTCACCTGAATGTTGATATGGCGTTGAGGGTCTTCAACTTCACCGGTGTATTTACACATTAAACTGGGGCAGCGGCTTAGCGGCAAGATGCTCCAAGATATCCAACAGCGCACGAAATCAACGCATGTTAAACCGTTGGCCATAAAAGCCTGGAGCTTGGCGAGTTGAGGGGCATATTTGGCCCGTCCGGCAGAACTTAAGCGTTGCGGCATTGGATGGGTGTTGGAAAGTCGGTGATCGCGATAGCCTGGAAGGGGATTCTCATCTTCAGGAGAAGTATCTCTGCAGTAAAACCAAGTCTAGTTCCATTCCTTAGGGTGGCTGTGCAGTTTGGCATGAGGGAATTCAACTTCCTTCCGCTTTTGAATTGAGACACCACCAAGCTCAGTGTTGGGGCCATTTACAAACTCTGTACGCCGGTTCAGATGGAAAAAGTCCCGAAACAGCTTAGTAGTGGGCTCTTCTTGCAGGTATGCTTCGCAGAAAACTTGGAAATTGCATATATTGGACACCGAGTTGGGTCCAATATCTTGAGGATGGAGTTGGAAACTGGCAAGAACATCCCGGAAAAACTTTGACCCTGGCGGTTTGAAGCCACGGCCTATGTGGTCGACAAATATCACAACCTCGGGGTAGGAGGATTCTCTATTCCCGGAACTCGCCACCGGATCTCCGTCTTCTTTGGCAAGGTGCCGATACTAACCATTTCGTTCAATTAATCTTTGGTGATCCGGGAGCGCGCCCAGTTGCAAGCGGCAAACTGTTTGGCCATTGTGAAATGAAAAGCTGAAAAGGAAATGCCAGTTTACGAGTCATTCATGGAGGAGCAAAGATGCAATGGAATAAACATACACCGGTATGTGAATTTGCGTAAACCGGAGACTGATATAAAAGTGAATGACAAGGTCATATAAAGGGCATACATGTGTTGTTAAACCATACTATTACCATCAACGTGCAGAAGGGTTGCTGGTTTATTAGGGGACTAATGGTATGAGATAGATTGTTTTTACAAAGGTAAACCGCCTACATGGTACAGAGGATACAGATCTAAGGCGAAAAGGGCTAAGTAAGGAAAAACAAGTTTCACAGGATCACATGGGAATTTTGGATCTACCGAAGACAGAAAGGAAAAAATATTTTGACCTAAAAAGGGTAGGACCCAAAGCAGGTTGTAAAAGTTCAGATCAGTTTTTCGCGTGCAAAAAGTTTGTGGTGGTAGCGGAAAATAAACCATTACGCGGAATATATCAACATTGAAATTTTCTATCCATAGGTTAAGGAGGAGCAGGAAAGAGCAGAATCGGAACTCCGATGAACTTCAATGAACTGCGAAGAATAAGGAAACCCTAGACATATCTACAAGGGGGGAAAGAAAAGGACTTACAATGACTGTTGAAGCAACGGAGGAACGCCGTAGCTCTCTGGTAACAGTCAGGTTGATGCAGCGGCCTTTGTCGAAGCAGAGGCAAGGCTTGATGATGGCGGCGGCGCTCAGGTGCGGAGGTGTCGCGAGGAGGAAGAAGAAGCGAACGATACGAAGGGAAAAAATGATAAGGACCCGTGGCCCTATTTATAAGGCGAAGCGATAAGGCGACAAGTGCGGGAATCGAGGGGCTCAAAAACGGATAGTTAATAATGGTGTCGCTTTGATGACTGGATATGCATTAATGAAGGTAATCCTCAGCTTCAACGGATAGATGACGTCAGGGCGGTTTATCATGATTCTAGAGTATGATGTCATGGCAGTTTACAAGATCAAGATGAAGATGCAAGGCAGGAATTTTTCTAAGTATTGAAGATTGACATGAACAAGTTCAAACCAATCACAACTAGATGTAGGCTATTACCTTCGGGACTCTGTAAACCGGTGGGCGTCAACCTATGTATATAAAGGGATGACCCGGCAGCGGTTTAGGGACGACAGACAACAACTCGAGAGTCAGACAAAGCGGATTCGCTCCCTGGCCTTCGAAACCCTAGCAATACCAATCACAACTAGATGTAGGCTATTACCTTCATCGAAGGGGCCGAACTAGTATAAACTCCCCGTGTCCCCTTGTCCGGTTTAACCCCTTTAAGCTAACCCGTTGCGATGGCTCCACAACTAAGTCCTTTCACAAGGACATCTGTTTTGATGCTACTCGTCGTCTTGTTTCCAACAAGCTTGAGTTTGCTCAATTCGGAGCTCATATGCAGAAGTTATGGAAGTTCTTGTTTTCTTGGAAGTGGCTTTTGTCTGGTCCCAGGGGTAGTACCGCGAGCCCAAGCGGTAGTATCGCTTGGAGCTCTCAGCCGTAGTACCGCTGCAGTGCTGCTCTACTTCCGCCTCGATTTTGAGTCCTGCACTTTTCGTGTCGAGTTTAGCAGTAGTTGCACGGCAGTAAGGCACGGTAGTTCCGCCTAAGCGGTAGTACCGCTCCGGTCGGGTGGTAGTACCGCTACTGCATTACTGCCGCCGTACTCTGCTCTGTCCTGCCTCTTTTGGTCCCGTGTTCTGCTCCTCCAGCGGTAGTGCCGCTGGGGTGAGCAGTACCGCTTATAAGCGGTACTACCGCCCCAAGGTTCATGTTTTGTTGCTCCCTTTCCCTACTTCTTTCGCCCGAGCGGTAGTACCGCTCGTGTGTGGGCTGAGCACATAATGGTTGGTTTTTCCCCCTCCTATAAAAGGGGGTCTTCTTCCCCATTGAACATTATCTTTTGAGCTCGTGTTCTTCCCCCATTGTTGACCTTCTTAGAGCTTGCTAACTCTGAATCCCTCCACAGATTCTTGCTAGTTTTTGAGGGAAAAGAGAGAGGAGATCTAGATCCACATTTCCACCAATCACTTTATCCTCTATGTGAGGGGAACCCCTTGGATCTAGATCTTGGAGTTCTTGGTGTTATCTTTCTTGTTCTTCCTCTCATTTTCCTCCCTAGCATTAGTTGCTTCGGTGGGATTTGAGAGAGAAGGACTTGGGCACTCTATGTGCCCTTGCCATTGCATTTGGTGCATCGGTTTGAGTTCTCCATGGTGATACATGGAAGTTACAAGTTGAGAAGCTTATTACTCTTGGGTGCTTGGTACCCTTGAGCTTGTTCCTCTTGGGTGCTTGGGCGCCCTAGACGGTTGGTGGTGTTCGGAGCTCAATCACTATGGTGTAAATGAAAGCACAAGTGCTCCCTAGGTGGTTTTGGTAATTAATGTCAACATATCTCTTGTTGGACTAACACTTTTACCTAGTATGTTTCACATAAGTTCAACAATGAAGTGGCATGGACTAGAGGATGTGGAACCCCTTCAAAATGCTAAGGACAAAGGATTGGCTCAAGCTCCAAGCTCAAGGCTCTACATTTGCTATTTTAGTGATCCAAGATCACATTGAGTCTATAGGAAAAGCCAATATTATTAAGAAGGGATGAGGTGTTGTGATACGTCTCCAACGTATCTATAATTTTTGATTGCTTCATGCTATATTATCTACTGTTTTGGGCAATATTGGGCTTTATTATCCACTTTTATATTAATTTTGGGACTAACCTATTACCCGGAGGCCCAACCCAGATTTGCTGTTTTATGCCTACTTCAGTGTTTCGAAGAAAAGGAATATCAAACGGGGTCGAAACGGAACGAAATCAACTGGAGAAGTTATTTTTGGAAGGAAACCTACCGGATAGACTTGGACCCTATGTTAGAAGATGAAGGAGGTGCTCACGAGGGTAGGGGGCGCGCCCACCCCCCTGGGGTGCGCCCCCTGCCTCATGGCCTCCCCTTCGGTCCACCGACATACTCCTTTCACCCATATATACCTACGTATCGTAAAACTTCCAGAAAATATAATAGATCGGGAGTTCCGCCGCCAGAAGCCTCCGTAGCCACCGAAAACCAATCTAGACCCGTTCCGGCACCCTACCGGAGGGAGGGGTCAATCCCTCTCCGGTGGCCATCTTCATCACCCCGGTGCTCTCCATGACGAGGAGGGAGTAGTTCTCCCTCAGGGCTGAGGGCATGTTTCAGTAGCTATGTGTTTGATCTCTCTCTCTCTCTCGTGTTCTTGAGGTGATACGATCTTGATGTATCGCGAGCTTTGCTATTATAGTTGGATCTTATGTTTCTCCTCCCCCTCTACTCTCTTGTAATGGATTGAGTTTTCCCCTTGAAGTAATCTTATCGGATTGAGTCTTTAAAGATTTGAGAACACTTGATGTATGTCTTGCCGTGCGTATCTGTGGTGACAATGGGATACCATGTGATTCACTTGATGTATGTTTTGGTGATCAACTTGCGGGTTCCGCCCATGAACCTATGCATAGGGGTTGGCACACGTTTTCGTCGTGGTTCTCCGGTAGAACTTTGGGGCACTCTTTGAGGTCCTTTCTGTTGGTTGAATAGATGAATCTAAGATTGTGTGATGCATATCGTATAATCATACCCACGGATACTTGAGGTGGCATTGGAGTATCTAGGTGACATTAGGGTTTTGGTTGATTTGTGTCTTAAGGTGTTATTCTAGTACGAACTCTAGGGTTGTTTGTAACACTTATAGGAATAGCCCAACGGATTGATTGGAAAGAATAACTTTGAGGTGGTTTCGTACCCTACCATAATCTCTTCGTTCGTTCTCCGCTATTAGTGACTTTAGAGTGACTCTTTGTTGCATGTTGAGGGATAGTTATGTGATCCAATTATGTTATTATTGTTGAGAGGACTTACACTAGGGAAAGTATGAACCCTAGGCCTTGTTTCAACACATTGCAATACCGTTTACGCTCATTTTTATCATTAGTTACCTTGCTGTTTTTATAATTTCAGATTACAAATACCTTTATCTACCATCCATATACCGCTTGTATCACCATCTCTTCGCCGAACTAGTGCACCTATACAATTTACCATTGTATTGGGTGTGTTGGGGACACAAGAGACTCTTTGTTATTTGGTTGCAGGGTTGCTTGAGAGAGACCATCCTCATCCTACGCCTCCTACAGATTGATAAACCTTAGGTCATCCACTTGAGGGAAATTTGCTACTGTCCTACAAACCTCTGCACTTGGAGGCCCAACAACGTCTACAAGAAGAAGGTTGTGTAGTAGACATCAAGCTCTTTTCTGGAGCCGTTGCCAGGGAGGTTAGCGGTTGAAGGTATATCTTTAGATCTTGCAATCGAGTCTTTTAGTTTCTTGTTTTATCACTAGTTTAGTTTATAAAAGAAAACTACAAATAAATGGAATTGAGTTTGTCTCATACGCTTCATCTTTTTAATATCTTTCGTGAGTATGATGGAAAGGATAATTGTGCTCAAGTGCTAGAAGAAGAGATCTCTAAAATGTTTGGCACTAAATATTTGAATGATGAGCATGATTGCAATGTTGTTAGTACGAGTTCTTTGAATATCCATGATGCTAATGATGATTGCACTAGTTATGATGAAAATTCCTTCTATAAACATGTCAATTTTTGTGGAGTAGACTGGGTTTGCAAGTACACACCAAATAGGGAAGATAGATATTGCAAGAGGCATAAGTACTTAGAAACCAAATTGTTGCAAGAAGAGCTAGATGAATGTGCTGAAAATTTATCTTTTCTTAGCCCTACTTGTGAACTTTGTAATCAACATGATCATTTTAGTACCCAATGCAAATTGTTTCATGAGCGTATCGTGTCCAAAAATTGTGATGACTTGATTTCCCTTGCACATCATAATGAACTTAGTTTGCACTTGGGTTATGAAGAAATTAAACATAGAACTAAGGATATTCCAAAATTTTCCCTTGATAAAGTTCTTCATTTTGATCTAGAGGAAATTTATATGTATTGCGCAGTGAATTGCATTGAAAATACTTATATTGCCAATTACATAAAGAAAAGAAAACAAATAGAAGATGAAGAGAATGCTAACAAAAGGGAAGAGACTTCCCAATATTCTCCTATTATTTCTTATGATGAATCATGTAACGAAGAGGAGCCCTCTATTCAACCAATCTCATTAATAAGGAGCTCCAAAAAGAGGATTGAACCCACGCATGATGTGGTGAAGAAGAAGAAAAGAAAAAGGAAGAGAGGTAAAAAGATATCTCTCCCAAATAATGTTGCTCCTATTACTATTGTGCCTCATGAAAATATAATTGTGGAAGATAATGATACTTCTTATAATCTTGAAAATCTTTTTGGCACTTGCTTGGAAGAATATGATAATTGCTATACTATTGGTGCTATCCATACTATTACTGATGAGAGTGATTATGCTTATGATATGAAAAGGCCCAAGCTTGGGGATGCTATGTTTGATGAAGATGGTGTTTTTGAGAATATATTTGCTGCAATTAATGTTTGTCCCAAGCTTGGGGAAGCTATGATTAAGGAATATAATATTTTTAGTCTCCCAAGTTTTGATATGCAGGTTTATAAAGATGATAGCATGCCTCCTACTTATGATGATTATTGTGATGATACTTATGCTATAAAAAGTAGTGATTATATTTATAAAACTTGTCATGATTATGATTACCCATTCTCTGAACATTAGTCTTTTAATGTGGAAACAATTTATAGTATTCGAGTCTCTTATAATACTCCCACTATTCAGATTGAGAAGATTTTTGCCTATGTGGAGAGTAATAAAATTTATATGCTTGTAGATCATGAAAATAATGCTTTAGGTGCTTGTTATATTGTTGAATTCATTCATGATGCTACTGAAAATTATTATGAGGGAGGAATATATGCTTGTAGGAATTGCAATAATATCAAGTTTCCTCTCTATGTGCTTAAAATTTTGAAGTTATGCTTGTTTTACCTTCCTATGCAAGTTGATTCTTGTTCCCAAAAGTTTTTTGCTCACAAAATCCCTGTGCATAGGAAGCATGTTAGACTTAAATGTGTTAGTCATATTCTTCATGATGCTCTCTTTATGTTTCAATTCTTATCTTTTATGTGAGCATCGTTGAAATCATCATCCCTAGCTAGGGGCGTTAAACGACAGCGCTTGTTGGGAGGCAACCCAATTTTATTTTTGTTCCTTGCTTTTTGTTCCTGTTTATAAATAAATAATTCATCTAGCCTCTATTTATATGTGGTTTTATGCTTTTAATTAGTGTTTGTGCCAAGTAGAATCTTTGGGAAGACTTGGGAGAAGTCTTGTTGATCATGCTGTAAAAAACAGAAACTTTAGCACCCACGAGAATTGCTGCCATTTTTATTTGGAAAGTGCTATTTAGTTAATTATTTTTGCACATGATTAATAGATAAATTCCTCAGGTCCAGCAATTTATTTGAGAATTTTATGAGTTCCAGAAGTATATGTTTGATCCAGATTACTACAGACTGTTCTGTTTTTGACACATTCTGTTTTTCATGTGTTGTTTACTTATTTTGATGAATCTATGGCTAGTAAAATAGTTTATAAACCATAGAGAAGTTGGAATAAAGTAGTTTTAACACCAATATAAATAAATAATGAGTTCATTACAGTACCTTGAAGTGGTGATTTATTTTCTTATACTAACGGAGCTAACAAGTTTTCTGTTAAGTTTTGTGTTGTGAAGTTTTCAAGTTTTGGGTAAGGATTCGATGGACTATGGAATAAGGAGTGGGAACAACCTAATCTTGGGGATGCCCAAGTCACCCCAAGGTAATATTCAAGGATAGCCAAGAGCCTAAGCTTGGGGATGCCCCGGAAGGCATCCCCTCTTTCGTCTTCGTTCATCGGTAACTTTACTTGGAGCTATATTTTTATTTACCACATGATATGTGTTTTGCTTGGAGCATCAATTTATTTTGTTAGGACTTGCTTGCTGTTATTTAGAACAATGTTTTGCATCTTTTATTTCAATAAAAGTGGCATTGATAGCCTTTACTATGCCTATGTTACAAGTATACATGTTGCTGTTTGAAAACAGAAAGTTTACCGCTGTTGCAATAATTCCCTAGAAAAGTCAGAATGTGATAAAATGTTGAAACCTTTTGCATATTAAGATCTGCTAAATTTACTACAGTGGGAATTTTCTTTAATAATTTTTGGAGCTAGGGAAGTATGGATGTTGCAGCATTCTTTACATACTATCCTGTTTAGGCAGATTGCTGTTATGTTTGCATTGTTTGCATATGTTGGCTTCTTTAATGATTCTATTTGAGGATAGGACTATTAAATATGCAGAGGCATTTAGTATGAAATGTTGAATAATAATTTTAGTGTTTTGCTACAGTAGAGTATGATAAGGTTTTGGCAATGGTTTATACTAACTTATCTCATGAGTCCTTGTTGAGTTTTGTGTGGATGAAGCTTTTGAGATTTAGGGAGACCGTGATATGAGAGGAATTAAGGAGACACAAAAGCTCAAGATTGGGGATGCCCAAGGCACCCAAGATAATATTTCAAGAAGTCTCAAGCGTCTAAGCTTGGGGATGCCCCGGTTGGCATCCCACCTCTCTTCTTCAACAACTATCGGTTAGTATCGGTTGATTCTAAGTTTTTGCTTCTTCACATGATGTTTGCTATTCTTAGAATGTCATTTTCTTTTGCTTTGCTTGCTGTTTGAATAAAATACCAAGATCTGAAATTATTAAATGTTAGAGAGTCTTCACATAGTTGCATAATTATTCAACTACTCATTGATCTTCACTTATATCCTTCGGAGTAGTTTGTCATTTGCTCTAGTGCTTCACTTATATCTTTTAGAGCATGGTGGAAGTTTTATTTTGAAGAAATAGATGAACTCTCATGCTTCACTTAGATTATTTTGAGAGTCTTAAATAGCATGGTAATTTTCTTTAAATCCTAATATGCTAGGCATCCAAGATGGATATAATAAAACTTTCTTATGAGTGTATTGAATACTAAGAGAAGTTTGATGCTTGATGATTGTTTTGAGATATGGAGGTAATAATATCAAAGTCATGCTAGTTGAGTAGTTGTGAATTTGAGAAATGCTTGTGTTGAAGTTTGCAAGTCCCGTAGCATGCATGTATGGTAAACGTTATGTAACAAATTTGAAACATGAGGTGTTATTTGATTGTCCTCCTTATGAGTGATGGTCGGGGACGAGCGATGGTCTTTTCCTACCAATCTATCCCCCTAGGAGCATGCACATAGTACTTTGGTTTTTTATGGCTTGTAGATTTTTGCAATAAGTATATGAGTTCTTTATGACTAATTTTGAGTCCATGGATTATACGCACTCTCACCCTTCCATCATTGCTAGCCTCTTCGGTACCGTGCATTGCCCTTTCTCACATTGAGAGTTGGTGCAAACTTCGCCGGTGCATCCAAACCCCATGATATGATACACTCTTTCACACAAAAACCTCCTTATATCTTCCTCAAAACAGCCACCATACCTACCTATTATGGCATTTCCATAGCCATTCCGAGATATATTGCCATGCAACTTTCCACCATCCAGTTTATCATGACACATTCATCATTGTCATATTGCTAGAATGATCATGAAGTTGACATAGTATTTGTGGCAAAGCCACCGTTCATAATTTTTTTCATACTTGTCACTCTTGATTCATTGCATATCCCGGTACACCACCGGAGGCATCCATATAGAGTCATACTTTGTTCTAGTATCGAGTTGTAATCATTGAGTTGTAAATAAATAGAAGTGTGATGATCATCATTCAATAGAGCATTGTCCCAAGAAAAAAAGAGAAAGGCCAAAGAAAAAAAGGAAGGCCCAAAAAAATATTAAAAAAAGAAAAAAAGAAAATAAGAAAATAAAAAGGGGCAATGCTACTATCCTTTTTCCACACTTGTGCTTCAAAGTAGCACCATGTTCTTCATATAGAGAGTCTCCTGAGTTATCACTTTCATATACTAGTGGGAATTTTCATTATAGAACTTGGCTTGTATATTCCAACAATGGGCCTCCTCAAGTGCCCTAGGTCTTCATGAGCAAGCAAGTTGGATGCACACCCACTAGTTTCTTTTGTTGAGCTTTCATACATTTATAGCTCTAGTGCATCCGTTGCATGGCAATCCCTACTCCTTGCATTAACATCAATTGGTGGGCATCTCCATAGCCCATTGATTAGCCTCGTTGATGTGAGACTTTCTCCTTTTTGTCTTCTCCACATAACCCCCCTCATTATATTCTATTCCACCCATAGTGCTATATCCATGGCTCGCGCTCATGTATTGCGTGAAAGTTTATGAGTTTGAGATTACTAAAGTATGAAACAATTGCTTGGCTTGTCATCGGGGTTGTGCATGATGAGAGCATTCTTGTGTGACGAAAATGGAGCATGACTAAACTATATGATTTTGTAGGGATGAACTTTCTTTGGCCATGTTATTTTGAGAAGACATAATTGCTTAGTTAGTATGCTTGAAGTATTATTATTTTTACGTCAAAATGAACTTTTGTCTTGAATCTTTTGGATCTGAATATTCATATCACAAGTAGGAAGAATTACATTGAAATTATGCCAACTAGCATTCCACATCAAAAATTATCTTTTTTATCATTTACCTACTCGAGGACGAGCAGGAATTAAGCTTGGGGATGCAATATTGGGCTTTATTATCCACTTTTATATTACTTTTGGGACTAACCTATTAACCAGATGCCCAGCCCAGATTTGATGTTTTATGCCTATTTCAGTGTTTCGAAGAAAAGGAATATCAAACGAAGTCGAAACAGAACGAAATCAACTGGAGAAGTTATTTTTGGAAGGAAACCTACCGGATAGACTTGGACCCTACGTCAGAAGATGGAGATGCTCACCAGGGTAGGGGGCGCGCCCACCCCCCTGGGGCGTGCCCCCCTAAAGGAAATATTCCCTAGAGGCAATAATAATGTTATTATTTTATTTCCTTATATCATGATAAATGTTTATTATTCATGCTAGAATTGTATTATCCGGAAACATAATACTTGTGTGAATACATAGACAAACTAAACATCACTAGTATGACTCTACTTGACTAGCTCGTTAATCAAAGATGGTTATGTTTCCTAACCATAGACATGTGTTGTCATTTGATTAACGGGATCACATTATTAGGAGAATGATGTGATTGACATGACCCATTCCATTAGCTTAGCACCCGATCGTTTAGTATGTTGCTATTGCTTTCTTCATGACTTATACATGTTCCTATGACTATGAGATTATGCAATTCCCGTTTGCCGGAGGAACACTTTGTGTGCTACCAAACGTCACAACGTAACTGGGTGACTATAAAGGAGCTCTACAGGTGTCTCCAAAGGTAAATGTTGGGTTGGCGTATTTCGAGATTAGGATTTGTCACTCCGATTGTCGGAGAGGTATCTCTGGGCCCTCTCGGTAATGCACATCACATAAGCCTTGAAAGCATTGCAACTAATGAGTTAGTTGCGAGATGAAGTATTACGAAACGAGTAAAGAGACTTGCCGGTAACGGGATTGAGCTAGATATTGAGATACCGACGATCGAATCTCGGGCAAGTAACATACCGATGACAAAGGGAACAACGTATGTTGTTATGTGGTCTGACCGATAAAGATCTTCGTAGAATATGTGGGAGCCAATATGAGCATCCAGGTTCCGATATTGGTTATTGACCGGAGACATGTCTCAGTCATGTATACATTGTTCTCGAGCCCGTAGGGACCGCACGCTTAAGGTTTCGATGACAGTTATATTATGAGTTTTGATGTACCGAAGTTAGTTCGGAGTCCCGGATGTGATCACGGACATGACGAGGAGTCTCGAAATGATCGAGACATAAAGACTGATATATTGGACGGCTATATTCGGACACCGGAAGTGTTCCGGATGATTTCGGAGAAAACCGGAGTGCCGGAGGGTTACCGGAACCACCTCCCCTCCTGGGAGAAGTAATGGGCCTTATGGGCCCTAGTGGAGAGAGAGAGGGGCGGCCAGGGTGGGCCGCGCGCCCCCTCCCCCTCTGGTCCGAATTGGACTAGGAGAGGGGGGGCGGCGCCCCCCTTTCCTTCTCCCTCTCCCCCTTCCTTTCCCCCTCCTAGTAGGAGTAGGAAAGAGGGGAGTCCTACTCCTACTAGGAGGAGGACTCCTCCTCCTTGGCGTGCCCTAGGGCCAGCCAGCCTCCTCCCCTTGCTTCTTTATATACGGGGGCAGGGGGCACCCCTAGACACACAAGTTGATCCACGTGATCGTTTTCTTAGCCGTGTGTGGTGCCCCCTTCCACCATACTCCTCGATAATATTGTAGCGGTGCTTAGGCGAAGCCCTGTGATGGTAGAATATCAAGATCGTCACCACGCCGTTGTGCTGATGGAACTCTTCCCCGACACTTTGCTGGATCGGAGTCCGGGGATCGTCATCGAGCTGAACGTGTGCTAAAACTCGGAGGTGCCGTAGTTTCGGTGCTTGATCGGTCGGGCCGTGAATACGTACGACTACATCAACCACATTGTCATAACGCTTCCGCTATCGGTCTACAAGGGTACGTAGATCACACTCTCCCCTCTCATTGCTATGCATCACCATGATCTTGCGTGTGCGTAGGAATTTTTTTGAAATTACTACGTTCCCCAATAGTAGTATCAGAGCCTAGGTTTTATGTGTTGATGTTATATGCACGAGTAGAACACAAGTGAGTTGTGGGCGATATAAGTCATACTGCTTACCAACATGTCATACTTTGGTTCGGCGGTATTGTTGGATGAAGCGGCCCGGACCGACATTATGCATATGCTTACGCGAGACTGGTTCTACCGACGTGCTTTGCACACAGGTGGCTGGCGGGTGTCAGTTTCTCCAACTTTAGTTGAACCGAGTGTGGCTACGTCCGGTCCTTGCGAAAGTTAAAACAACACCAACTAGACAAACTATCATTGTGGTTTTGATGCGTAGGCAAGATTGGTTCTTACTTAAGCCCGCAGAAGCCACGTAAAACTTGCAACAAAAAAGTAGAAGACGTCTAACTTGTTTTTGCAGGGCATGTTGTGATGTGATATGGTCAAGACATGATGCTAAATTTTATTGTATGAGATGATCATGTTTTGTAACCAAGTTATCGGCAACTGGCAGGAGCCATATGGTTGTCGCTTTATTGTATGCAATGCAATTGCGTTGTAATGCTTTACTTTATCACTAAGCGGTAGCGATAGTCGTGGAAGCATAAGATTGGCGAGACGACAACGATGCTACGATGATGATCAAGGTGTCGCGCCGGTGACAATGGTGATCATGACGGTGCTTCAAAGATGGAGATCACAAGCACAAGATGATGATGGCCATATCATATCACTTATATTGATTGCATGTGATGTTTATCTTTTATGCATCTTATCTTGCTTTGTTTGATGGTAGCATTTTAAGATGATCTCTCACTAATTATCAAGAAGTGTTCTCCCTGAGTATGCACCGTTGCGAAAGTTCTTCATGCTGAGACACCACGTGATGATCGGGTGTGATAGGCTCTACGTTCAAATACAACGGGTGCAAAACAGTTGCACATGCGGAATACTCAGGTTATACTTGACGAGCCAAGCATATGCAGATATGGCCTCGGAACACGGAGACCGAAAGGTCGAGCGGGAATCATATAGTAGATATGATCAACATAGTGATGTTCACCAATGAAACTACTCCATCTCACGTGATGATCGGACATGGTTTAGTTAATTTGGATCACGTAATCACTTAGAGGATTAGAGGGATGTCTATCTAAGTGGGAGTTCTTTAGTAATATGATTAATTGAACTTAAATTTATCATGAACTTAGTACCTGATAGTATCTTGCTTGTTTATGTTTGATTGTAGATAAATGGCCCGTGTTGTTGTTCCGTTGAATTTTAATGTGTTCCTTGAGAAAGCAAAGTTGAAAGATGATGGTAGCAATTACACGGACTGGGTCCATAGCTTCAGGATTATCCTCATTACTGCATAAAAGAATTATGTCCTGGAAGCACCGCTGGGTGCCAGGCCTGCTGCTGGAGCAACACCAGATGTTATGAACGTCTGGTAGAGCAAAGCTGATGACTACTCGATAGTTCAGTTGCCATGCTTTACGGCTTAGAATTGGGACTTCAACGACGTTTTGAACGTCATGGAGCATATGAGATGTTCCAGGAGTTGAAGTAAATATTTCAAGCAAATGCCCGGATTGAGAGATATGAAGTCTCCAATAAGTTCTATAGTTGCAAGATGGAGGAGAATAGTTCTGTTAGTGAGCATATACTCAAAATGTCTGGGTATAATAATCACTTGATTCAATTGGGAGTTAATCTTCCAGATGATTGCGTCATTGACAGAATTCTCCAATCACTGCCACCTAGCTACAAGAGCTTCGTGATGAACTATAATATGCAAGGGATGAATAAGACTATTCCCGAGCTCTTCGCAATGCTGAAAGCTGCGGAGGTAGAAATCAAGAAGGAGCATCAAGTGTTGATGGTCAACAAGACCACTAGTTTCAAGAAAAAGGGCAAAGGGAAGAAGAAGGGGAACTTCAAAAAGAACAGCAAGCAAGTTGCTGCTCAAGAGAAGAAACCCAAATCTGGACCTAAGCCTGAAACTGAGTGCTTCTACTGCAAGCAGACTGGTCACTTGAAGTGGAACTGCCCCAAGTATTTGGCGGATAAGAAGGATGGCAAGGTGAACAAAGGTATATGCAATATACATGTTATTGATGTATACCTTACTAATGCTCGCAGTAGCACCTGGGCATTTGATACTGGTTCTGTTGCTAACATTTGCAACTCGAAACAGGGACTACGGATTAAGCGAAGATTGGCTAAGGACGAGGTGACGATGCCCGTGGGAAATGGTTCCAAAGTCGATGTGATCGCAGTCGGCACGCTACCTCTACATCTACCTTCGGGATTAGTATTAGACCTAAATAATTGTTATTTGGTGCCAGCGTTGAGCATGAACATTATATCTGGATCTTGTTTGATGCGAGATGGTTATTCATTTAAATCAGAGAATAATGGTTGTTCTATTTATATGAGTAATATCTTTTATGGTCATGCACCCATGAAGAATGGTCTATTCTTATTAAATATCGATAGTAGTGACACACATATTCATAATGTTGAAGCCAAAAGATGCAGAGTTGATAATGATAGTGCAACTTATTTGTGGCACTGCCCGTTTAGGTCATATCGGTATAAAGCGCATGAAGAAACTCCATACTGATGGACTTTTGGAACCACTTGATTATGAATCACTTGGTACTTGCGAACCGTGCCTTATGGGTAAGATGACAAAAACACCGTTCTCCGGTACTATGGAGAGAGCAACAGATTTGTTGGAAATCATACATACAGATGTATTTGGTCCGATGAATGTTGAGGCTCGTGGCGGATATCGTTATTTTCTCACCTTCACAGATGACTTAAGCAGATATGGGTATATCTACTTAATGAAACATAAGTCTGAAACATTTGAAAAGTTCAAAGAATTTCAGAGTGAAGTTGAAAATCATCGTAACAAGAAAATAAAATTCCAACGATCTGATCGTGGAGGAGAATATTTGAGTTACGAGTTTGGTGTACATTTGAAATAATGCGGAATAGTTTCGCAACTCACGCCACCCGGAACACCACAGCATAATGGTGTGTCCGAATGTCGTAATCGTACTTTACTTGATATGGTGCAATCTATAATGTCTCTTACTGATTTACCGCTATCGTTTTGGGGTTATGCTCTAGAGACAGCCGCATTCACGTTAAATAGGGCACCATCAAAATCCATTGAGACGATGCCCTATGAACTGTGGTTTGGCAAGAAACCAAAGTTGTCATTTCTAAAAGTTTGGGGATGCGATGCTTATGTGAAAAAGCTTCAATCTGATAAGCTCGAACCCAAATCAGAGAAATGTGTCTTCATAGGATATCCAAAGGAAACTATTGGATACACCTTCTATCACATATCCGAAGGCAAGACTTTTGTTGCTAAATTCGGAAACTTTCTAGAGAAGGAGTTTCTCTCGAAAGAAGGGAGTGGGAGGAAAGTAGAACTTGATGAGGTAACTGTACCTGCTCCCTTATTGGAAAGTAGTACATCACAGAAACCGGTTTCTGTAACACCTACACCAATTAGTGAGGAAGCTAATGATGATGATCATGAAACTTCAGAACAAGATACTACTGAACCTCGTAGATCAACCAGAGTAAGATCCGCACCAGAGTGGTACGGTAATCCTGTTATGGAAGTCATGCTACTAGATCATGATGAGCCTACGAACTATGGAGAAGCGATGGTGAGCCCAGATTCCGCAAAATGGCTTGAAGCTATGAAATCTGAGATGGGATCCATGTATGAGAACAAAGTGTGGACTTTGGTTGACTTGCCCAAAGATCGGCAAGCAATTGAGAATAAATGGATCTTCAAGAAGAAGACTGACGCTGATGGTAATGTTACTGTCTACAAAGCTTGACTTGTCGCAAAAGGTTTTCGACAAGTTCAAGGGATTGACTACGATGAGACCTTCTCACCCATAGCGATGCTTAAAGTCTGTCCGAATTATGTTAGCAATTGCCACATTTTATGATTATGAAATATGACAGATGGATGTCAAAACTGCATTCTTGAATGGATTTCTGGAAGAAGAGTTGTATATGATGCAGCCGGAAGGTTTTGTCGATCCAAAGGGAGCTAACAAAGTGTGCAAGCTCCAGCGATCCATTTATGGACTAGTGCAAGCCTCTCGGAGTTGGAATAAACGCTTTGATAGTGTGATCAAAGCATTTGGTTTTGTACATACTTTTGGAGAAGCCTGTATTTACAAGAAAGTGAGTGGGAGCTCTGTAGCATTTCTGATATTATATGTAGATGACATATTACTAATCTGAAATGATATAGAATTTCTGGATAGCATAAAGGGATACTTGAATAAGAGTTTTTCAATGAAAGACCTCGGTGAAGTTGCTTACATATTGGGCATTAAGATCTATAGAGATAGATCAAGACGCTTAATTGGACTTTCACAAAGCACATACCTTGACAAATTTTTTGAAGAAGTTCAAAATGGATCAAGCAAAGAAAGGATTCTTGCCTATGTTACAAGGTGTGAAATTGAATAAGACTCAATGCCCGACCAATGCAGAAGATAGAGAGAAAATGAAAGATGTTCCCTATGCTTCAGCCATAGGCTCTATCATGTATGCAATGATGTGTACCAGACCTGATGTGTGTCTTACTATAAGTCTAGCCGGGAGGTACCAAAGTAATCCAGGAGTGGATCACTGGACAGCAGTCAAGAACATCCTAAAATACCTGAAAAGGACTAAGGATATATTTCTCATATATGGAGGTGACAAAGAGCTCATCATAAATGGTTACGTTGATGTAGGCTTTGACACAGATCCGGACGATTCTAAATCGCAAACCGGATACGTGTTTACATTGAACGGTGGAGCTGTCAGTTGGTGCAGTTCTAAACAGAGCGTTGTGGCGGGATCTACATGTGAAGCGGAGTACATAGCTGCTTCGGAAGCAACAAACGAAGGAGTCTAGATGAAGGAGTTCATATCTGATCTAGGTGTCATACCTAGTGCATCGGGTCCAATGAAAATCTTTTGTGACAATACTGGTGCAATTGCCTTGGCAAAGGAATCCAGATTTCACAAGAGAACCAAGCACATCAAGAGATGCTTCAATTCCATCCGGGATCTAGTCCAGGTGGGAGACTTAGAGATTTGCAAGATACATACGGATCTGAATGTTGCAGACCCGTTGACTAAGCCTCTTCCACGAGCAAAACATGATCAGCACCAAAGCTCCATGGGTGTTAGAATCATTACTATGTAATCTAGATTATTGACTCTAGTGCAAGTGGGAGACTGAAGGAAATATGCCCTAGAGGCAATAATAATGTTATTATTTTATTTCCTTATATCATGATAAATGTTTATTATTCATGCTAGAATTGTATCATCCGGAAACATAATACTTGTGTGAATACATAGACAAACTAAACGTCACTAGTATGCCTCTACTTGACTAGCTCGTTAATCAAAGATGGTTATGTTTCCTAACCATAGACATGTGTTGTCATTTGATTAACGGGATCACATTATTAGGAGAATGATGTGATTGACATGACCCATTCCATTAGCTTAGCACCCGATCGTTTAGTATGTTGCTATTGCTTTCTTCATGACTTATACATGTTCCTATGACTATGAGATTATGCAACTCCCGTTTGCCGGAGGAACACTTTGTGTGCTACCAAATGTCACAATGTAATAGGGTGATTATAAAGGAGCTCTACAGGTGTCTCCAAAGGTAATTGTTGGGCTGGCGTATTTCGAGATTAGGATTTGTCACTCCGATTGTCGGAGAGGTATCTTCGGGCCCTCTCGGTAATGCACATCACATAAGCCTTGCAAGCATTGCAACTAATGAGTTAGTTGCGAGATGATGTATTACGAAACGAGTAAAGAGACTTGCCGGTAACGATATTGAACTAGGTATTGAGATACCGACGATCGAATCTCGGGCAAGTAACATACCGATGACAAAGAACAACGTATGTTGTTATGCAGTCTGACCGATAAAGATCTTCGTAGAATATGTGGGAGCCAATATGAGCATCCAGGTTCCGCTATTGGTTATTGACCGGAGACATGTCTCGGTCATGTCTACATTGTTCTCGAACCCGTAGGGTCCGCATGCTTAAGGTTTCGATGACAGTTATATTATGAGTTTTGATGTACCAAAGTTAGTTCAGAGTCCCGGATGTGATCACGGACATGACGAGGAGTCTCGAAATGGTCGAGACATAAAGATTGATATATTGGACGGCTATATTCGGACATCGGAAGTGTTCCGGATGATTTCGGAAAAAACTGGAGTGCCGGAGGGTTACCGGAACCCCCCCGGGAGAAGTAATGGGCCTTATGGGCCCTAGTGGAGAGAGAGGGGCGGCGAGGGTGGGCCGCGCCCCCCTCCCCCTCTGGTCTGAATTGGACTAGGAGAGGGGGGCGGCTCCCCCCTTTCCTTCTCCCTCTCCCCCTTCCTTTCCCCCTCCTAGTAGGAGTAGGAAAGAGGGGAGTCCTACTCCTACTAGGAGGAGGACTCCTCCTCCTTGGTGCGCCCTAGGGCCGGCCGGCCTCCTCCCCTTTCTCCTTTATATACGGGAGCAGGGGGCACCCCTAGACACACAAGTTGATCCACGTGATCGTTTTCTTAGCCGTGTGCGGTGCCCCCTTCCACCATACTCCTCGATAATATTGTAGTGGTGCTTAGGCGAAGCCCTGCGACGGTAGAATATCAAGATCGTCACCGCACCGCCATGCTGACGGAACTCTTCCCCGACACTTTGCTGGATCAGAGTTCGGGGATCGTCATCGAGCTGAACGTGTGCTAAAACTCGGAGGTGTCGTAGTTTCGGTGCTTGATCGGTCGGGCCGTGAAGACGTACGACTACATCAACCGTGTTGTCATAACGCTTCCGCTGTCAGTCTACGAGGGTACGTAGATCACACTCTCCCCTCTCGTTGCTATGCATCACCATGATCTTGCGTGTGCGTAGGAAATTTTTTGAAATTACTACGTTCCCCAACACCCCCTGCCTCGTGCCCCCCCCCTTCGGTCCACCGACGTACTCCTTTCACCCATATATACCTACGTATCGTAAAACTTCCAGAACAGATAATAGATCGGGAGTTCCGCCGCCAGAAGCCTCCGTAGCCACCGAAAACCAATCTAGACCTGTTCTGGCACCCTGCCGGAGGGGGCAATCCCTCTCCGGTGGCCATCTTCATCATCCCGGTGCTCTCCATGACGAGGAGGGAGTAGTTCTCCCTCGTGGCTGAGGGTATGTACCAGTAGCTATGTGTTTGATCTCTCTCTCTCTCTCGTGTTCTTGAGGTGATACGATCTTTATGTATCGCGAGCTTTGCTATTATAGTTGGATCTTATGTTTCTCCTCCCCCTCTACTCTCTTGTAATGGATTGAGTTTTCCCCTTGAAGTAATCTTATCAGATTGAGTCTTTAAAGATTTAAGAACACTTGATGTATGTCTTGCCGTGCGTATCTGTGGTGACAATGGGATACCACGTGATTCACTTGATGTATGTTTTGGTGATCAACTTGCGGGTTCCGCCCATGAATCTATGCATAGGGGTTGGCACACGTTTTCGTCGTGGTTCTCCGGTAGAACTTTGGGGCACTCTTTGAGGTCCTTTGTGTTGGTTGAATAGATGAATCTGAGATTGTGTGATGCATATCGTATAATCATACCCACGGATACTTGAGGTGACATTGGAGTATCTAGGTGACATTAGGGTTTTGGTTGATTTGTGTCTTAAGGTGTTATTCTAGTATGAACTCTAGGGCTGTTTGTGACACTAATAGGAATAGCCCAACGGATTGATTGGAAAGAATAACTTTGAGGTGGTTTCGTACCCTACCATAATCTCTTTGTTCATTCTCCGCTATTAGTGACTTTAGAGTGACTCTTTGTTGCATGTTGAGGGATAGTTATGTGATCCAATTATGTTATTATTGTTGAGAGGACTTACACTAGTGAAAGTATGAACCCTAGGCCTTGTTTCAACACATTGCAATACCATTTACGCTCACTTTTATCATTAGTTACCTTGCTGTTTTTATAATTTCAGATTACAAATACCTTTATCTACCATCCATATACCGCTTGTATCACCATCTCTTCGCCGAACTAGTGCACCTATACAATTTACCATTGTATTGGGTGTGTTGGGAACACAAGAGACTCTTTGTTATTTGGTTGCAGGGTTGCTTGAGAGAGACCATCTCCATCCTACGCCTCCTATGGATTGATAAACCTTAGGTCATCCACTTGAGGGAAATTTGCTACTGTCCTATAAACCTCTGCACTTGGAGGCCCAACAACGTCTACAAGAAGAAGGTTGTGTAGTATACATCATGTTGCTTAATGGATTGCTTGCTCAAAGTGCTTAGTGATATGCTCCAAAGCCCTCAACCACTTTCTCACATCCACATATGACCTAAACCAAAAGTCAAACTCGGCCCCACCGAATCTTTCTATCCGGAGCCACCGAGTTCAGTTGACATAGCCACTGCCAGAAACCCTAATCAGTTCAGTCTCACCGATGGGATCTCGCTCTCACCGAGATGGGCTTGCAAACTCTCTGTTACCCATTGCAATATTCTCGGTCCCACCAAGATATGCAATCGGCCCCATCGAGTTTGCTTGGCAAACTCTCTGTTTTGCTTATTACCCAAATAGGTCCCACCGAGTTTGAGTAATCAGTCAAACCGAGTTTTGGATTTACCCTAACCCTAGCACATTGGTCCCACCGAGTTGACCTAGTCGGTCCCACCGAAACCCTAACGGTCACTAGCTTTGTTGAATCGGTCCGACCGAGTTTATCAATTCGGTCCCACCGAGATTGGCAGGTTGTGTGTAACGGTTAGATTTTGTGTGGAGGCTATATGTACCCCTCCACCACCTCTTCATTCATGGAGAGATCCATCATAACAAACCTACACTTCCAACTTACTTTTTCTGAGAGAGAACCACCTACACTTGTGTTGAGGCCAAGATATTCCATTCTTACCATATGAATCTTGATCTCTAGCCTTCCCCAAGTTGCTTTCCACTCAAATCCTCTTTCCACCAAATCCATATCCTGTGAGAGAGAGTTGAGTGTTGGGGAGACTATCATTTGAAGCACAAGAGCAAGGAGTTCATCATCAACACACCATTTGTTACTTCTTGGAGAGTGGTGTCTCCTAGATTGGCTAGGTGTCACTTGGGAGCCTCCGACAAGTTTGTGGAGTTGAACCAAGGAGTTTGTAAGGGCAAGGAGATCGCCTACTTCGTGAAGATCTACCGCTAGTGAGGCAAGTCCTTCGTGGGCGACAACCATGGTGGGATAGACAAGGTTGCTTCTTCGTGGACCCTTCATGGGTGGAGCCCTCCGTGGACTCGCGCAACCGTTACCCTTCGTGGGTTGAAGTCTCCATCAACGTGGATGTATGATAGCACCACCTATCAGAACCACGTGTCAAAAATCTCCGTGTCTCCAAATTGCGTTTGCACACTCCAATCCCATCTCTTTACATTCTTGCAAGTTGCATGATTTACTTTCCGTTGCTCATATACTCTTCTCATGCTTGCTTGATATGTATTGTGTCGGTGTACTAGAGTAGGGGTACCCTAGTATCCCGAACTCGTGCATGGGCAGTTGCAACACCCCGCAGCAAGGCTTGCTGGGTGACCGCCAAGACCCTCCGTGGTTCCCTTGAAGACCATTCAAGAACAAAGTACTCAAACCAAGGCCCCGGCAAGAGGAGCTTGCCGGGAAGGCCGACCAAGGCCCCGGCAAGAGGAGCTTGCCGGGAAGGCCGACCCAGGCCCCGGCAAGAGGATCTTGCCGGGAAGAGACAAGACCCCGGCAAGAGGAGATTGCCGGGAAGGCCACTCAAGGCATATCAAGAAAGCTTGCCGCAACGCGCCCTGCGTCCCGGCAAGGCCCGGTGAGCAACAAGCTCCCAAACACGACAAGACGACGACCGCGGCAAGGAGCTTGCCGCGGGAAACCTCCACTTCGTGCCCGCGCTCCAGCACACCTGCTAACGTGTCGTCCTAGGACTCTCCCAAACACACGTGGCAGGATGCCGCGCAGCTAGGGGTGCGCGGTGGCAAGCAGAGATGAAGAGAAGGCCATCGTGGCAAACGGTGGCGCTCCTAACGGTCACTTTCTGCACTGTTTAGGCAGCTCAGACGGGCATTCAATGACCTTGTCCCCTGCCGTCAGAGTTAGGTAGGGTGCACTGTATCCACAGTAGCGGTAGCTGCACCTACCACATCCTTTTCCATTTTTACCCTTCTAGTCTACGTTGCTACCTGTCGGTGACCCCTTGAAAGTATAAAAGGAGGCCCAAGCGCCACGTAGAGGAGGTTCGGCCGGTTCGGCTCATCCGAAACACCAGAAACACTCCCACGCTCAGTCTGGCAGCGTCCATCGCTCCTGAGCAAGAATTCAATACACACAAACAAGCAGCAGTAGGGTTTTACGCATCCGTGCGGCCCGAAGCTGGGTAAAAACTGCTCGCGTGTACCGCCTCGATCCGCTCTTTGTGCGACCTCCGCCCCCCTCCGAACCGAAAGGGGCCCTGTCCCCATAGCTGTCGGTGGATCAGCCCTCCCCGACATCTCTGGCGCGCCAGGTAGGGGGCGTCGAGATTGTGCGAACCCGATCCGGCATGCACGCAAGCTAAATCTTCATTGTCTTCATCGACATGCCACCGAAGAAGAAGGATTCGGAGGTAGTTGTTCCGTCTGCGTCGCTTTCACCACCTCCGGAGCAAACGGGTGGTGGAGTGGACGCCGGCGGAAGAAGGGGCGTCGACGAGGGAGCTCTCAGTGCGGCCAAGTCCAAGGACAAGGCGGCACAGACCTCGGCGTCCATGCGCACACCGCGCCCCTCTCAGGAGGCGCGGGACCAGCAGCGTCATGGCGTTCGCAGCGCCATACGTCCGCTGGGCCAAGATCAAGCTGGTGGTTCTCGTGGCGCTCAAGACCAACATGCACGTCAACATGCTGGCTCGAGCGAAGTACGGTCGCCTGGACGGGGCACTGCTCCTTCTAACGTGGTTAGGAGTCCGAGCATGCCCCACTCCTCGCACCGTTCACCTCCGCCGCCCACCACTCCAGCAGAAGCCTTGGCGCGAGCTCAACTGCTCCTAGACTATCCTCCGACGGCGGACAAGACCGACGAATGGAGGGCCACTATCCAGAGCCTCATCGGCTTCGCCAACAGCGACACTGCGCGGCAACCAAGCACCTCGCTGCTGCGGCAGGACAGCCGGATGCGAGCCGATGGCAACAAGACTGGGGGAGGTGCGACTTCCATGCACTCTCCACTACGAAGGCCAAAATCGCCAACTCGCCGGGTTCACCCCGACAGCGGCTCCACCGCGTCGTCGGACCCACGAGCTCGTCGCGACCAGCGCCAAGTTCTCCATGAACGACAACAAGAAGACGCTCGAACCCGCATCGAGCGCCAAAGAGAAGCGCGACGTCAATCTGACAAGCGCGCTGGGCCCTCTGTTGACATGCATGCGCCAGGGGAACTAGGCGATCTGCCGTACGCGGTAGGTTGTCCTGCGTTCACCCGTGAGCTGCGGCAAGTCCAGTGGCCCAGCACAAAGAATGTCAAACCAGACATACCAGAGAAGTACGACGGCAAGACGCATCCGTCGGAGTTTCTCAGCATCTACACCATCGCGGTGCAGGCTGCCGGGGGACGGGACGACAAGATCCTTGCCAACTACTTCCCGCTGGTACTCAAGCCCAACGTCAGGTCCTGGCTCATGCACTTGCCGAACAATTCCATCTCCTCTTGGGCAGATTTATGCCATCGGTTTGTCGGCGCCTTTACAGGCGGCCACAAGCCACATGGCCAAGAGAGCGATCTTCATCTGCTCGCCCAGAAGGAAGGAGAACCACTGCGCAAGTACATTCAGAGATTCAGCCGTGTGCAGCACAACATCCCAGACGTCCACCCCGCTGCGACCATCAGCGCATTCCATCAGAACATGTGAAACCGAAGGATGAGGGAGGAGATGGAGATATGTAAGATCAGAGACGTCAGCGAGCTTTACGCCCTGGCCGACAAGTGTGCACGCGCTGAAGAGGGGAGGAGGCTCCCCGGAGAGGATACAGGAGCAGGAGGATCTGACAGTGAGGATGCCGCCCCGGCAAAGAAAGGCCGGCGGCGGAACAACAGAAGGAAAAAGGGCAAGGAAGTGCTAGCTATCGAGCAGACCGGCAATGGAGGTGGCGTCAAGGAAGCTAAAGCTGGCGGCTCCGGCAAGGAGGCCCAGCCTGTGGCGGCCGCCGACAAGCAGGACGGCTCTGGCAAGCAGTATTGCAAGATACACCGCACCAAGGGCCACGATCTCCAGAGTTGCAAGAAGGTTGAGCAGCTCGTTGAACTGCAGAAAGCTGAATACGAGCGACGCGACAAGGAGAAGGCCCAGGAAGGAACTGGTGGATCCGGCAAGAAACGTCCCGGCCGAGGAGGACGCCGCGGCAAGGCCAAGCAGCGGCAAGGAGACAGACCTCCCCGCGGCCGCGACAAGGATGAAAATGACGACGATGACGAAGACACAGATGATGACGAGGCCGACGAGCAGGAATTTCAGAAGGCCACAGAGGTCCTGTGCGTTGACGGTGGTGCTTCTCTGCATACTTCGCACCGCCAACTCAAGCAGTGGATGCGGGAGGTTAATGCAGCGGAACCATCCGTAGAGTCATGCAAGCCTCTGAAATGGTCCAGCACGCCTATCATCTTCGACATTGAGGATCACCCTGATCGCGTAACTGCGGTCGGGTGCTTGCCGATGTTTGTTTCACCAACTATCCGCAACCTCAAGGTCACGAAGATGCTAGTTGACGGCGGGGCCGGCTTGAATCTGATCTCCTCCGCGGTCCTTCAGAAACTCCAGATCCCTGACAGCGAGCTCGAGGAGACCGGCACATTCCAAGGAATCAACCCGGGAAGGAGCAAGCCGAAGGGAAAGATCACGCTGCCGGTCACATTTGGTAGCGAGCTGAATTTCAGAACTGAGAGGGTCACATTTGACGTTGCCGATTTTCCATTGCCCTACAATGGGATCCTTGGCCGTCCAGCGCTCGCCAAGTTTATGGCAGCCTCTCACTATGCATACAACATGCTCAAGATGCCAGGCCCGATAAGTGTCATCTCTGTCCCCGGCGACAAGAAGGATGCCCTTATCTGCGCCGACAAGATCTACCGCGAAGCAGCAGCCGCAGTTGATCACAACACACTTGCCGCTGAAGCTCCCGGGGGGAAGAAGAAGACAAAGTCCGGCAAGAGCTCTGATGCCCACTCCGGCAAGCGCACCTCTTCGGAGTGCTGCGCTGCCGTCGAGGACGCACCATCGAGCTCCACTGGCGAGTGTAAGAAGGCAATAGCAGCTCCACCTGAGACGAAGAAGGTGTCCGCCAAGGAGGATGGCACTGGTGGTACCTTCACCATCAGTGCCACGCTTGACCCCAAATAGGAAAGCGCGCTCATTGCTTTCCTGCGGGCGAATGTCGACGTGTTTGCATGGCAACCGTCTGATATCCCCGGTGTTCCCAGGAAAGTGATTGAGCACCACCTTGCCGTCTGTCCTCATGCTCGGCCCGTCAAGCAGAAAGTCAGGAAGCAAGCAGTGGAGCGCCAAGAGTTCATTGCAGAAGAGATCAGGAAATTGGAAGCAGCAGGCCTAGTCAGAGGAGTGCTCCATCCCACGTGGTTGGCCAATCCTGTAGTCGTGCGCAAGGCGAACGGGAAATGGAGGCTTTGTATAGACTTCACTAATGTCAATAAAGCTTGTCCCAAAGATCCATTTCCCTTGCCGCGCATTGACCAGATTGTTGACTCCACAGTTGGATGTGATTTGCTTTCATTTCTTGATGCATATTCAGGATACCATCAAATCTTCATGGCAGAAGAGGATGAGGAAAAAACCGCATTTATCACCCCTTGCGGCACATACTGTTTTGTACGGATGCCCTTTGGGTTGAAGAATGCTGGTTCAACATTTGCAAGGGTAGTCCATGTCGCTTTTGAGCCACAGATACACAGAAATGTGGAAGCCTACATGGATGATATAGTGGTCAAGAGCAAGGACAAGGCTACCCTGATCCAAGATTTAGAAGAAACTTTTGCAAATCTGCGCAGGATCAACCTCAAGCTCAACCCCGAGAAGTGCGTGTTTGGAGTCCCTTCCGGCAAGCTTCTCGGGTTCTTTGTGTCTCAGCGGGGAATTGAAGCCAACCCCGACAAGATCAAGGCCATCGAGCAGATTGAAGCACCGAAGCGCGTCAAGGATGTGCGAAGGCTTGCCGGATGCGTGGCTGCTCTCAGCAGGTTTATCTCTAAGTCCGCAGAGCGCGCCTTGCCATTTTTCAAAATATTGAAAAAGGCAGGTCCAATGAAATGGACTCCGGAAGCGGAGGATGCGCTGCAGGACTTGAAGAGGTACCTGTCCTCCACTCCAATACTTGTCGCACCTAAGCCACAAGAGAAGTTGTTGCTGTACCTAACGGCAACCAATCAAGTGGTTAGTGCTGCGTTAGTAGCGGAGAGGAAGGCGGATGATGAGCCAGCGACCGCGACAAGTGAATCCAGCGACAAGCAGGGGGCTTCTCCGACAAGCTCTGGCCCCGACAAAGTTGAGTCTGCGCAGGCATGCAAGGAGGTGCAGAAGAAGATGGTGCAGCGCCCAGTTTACTTTGTCAGCTCCCTTCTTCAGGGGGCTAGGTCGAGGTACTCTGGTGTGCAAAAACTGCTTTTCGCACTTCTCATGGCCTCGAGAAAGCTGCGCCATTACTTCCAGGCACACGAGATCACAGTTGTCACTCGATTTCCGCTGAAGAGGATACTGCAGAATCCAGAAGCAACATGCAGGATTGTCGAGTGGGCATTGGAACTGTCAAGCTTTGGCCTCAAGTTTGAGAGCACTGCAACGATCCAAAGCAGGGCATTGGCAGAGTTCATAGCAGAGTGGACGCCAACCCCAGACGAAGAAATTCCAGAGACGAGCATCCCCGTCAAGGAGACAAGCAAAGAGTGGCTGATGTACTTTGATGGTGCCTTCTCGCTGCAAGGCGCCGGTGCTGGCGTGCTGCTTATCGCACCCACCGGAGAGCACCTCAAGTACGTAGTCCAGATGCACTTTCCCAAGGAGCAAGCAACGAACAATACTGCAGAGTATGAGGGTTTGCTTGCCGGCCTCAGAATCGCAGCCGACCTTGGGATCAAGAATCTCATTGTAAGGGGTGACTCGCAGCTTGTCGTCCGCCAAGTGAACAAGAAATACCATAGTCCATTGATGGAAGCTTATGTTGATGAAGTGAGAAAGCTAGAAGAACACTTTGACGGCCTGCAAATGGAGCATGTTCCGCGAGCTCAGAATGACATTGCTGATGGCCTGTCAAAGTGCGCTGCACTAAAGTTGCCTGTGGAACCAGGGATCTTTGTGCTCAAGCTGACTCAACCATCCGTGACACCATCAACTGGACAGAATAAGAAGAGGAAGTTGGTTTCTGGTGACTACTTTCCGGCAGAGCTTCCCAAAGCCGCCGCCAAGAAGATCCCCAAGATCGACGCCAAGAGTGCTGAGGAGCAGTCTGCTCCGGCGAACCTCTTGGTTTGTTCCGTTGAAGCAGATGCTCCCGACAAGTTTTGCTCCGGCAAGCTTGCCGAGGAATATCATGCTCCGGCCGAACCGCAGGTTCTTGCCGTAGAAGCGGATGTTCCCGCAGCAACAGATACGCCTTTAGTCCTTGTTGTCGAGCCACAAGCTCCAGCATGGGCGCAGCAGATTGTCCGTTTCCTTCAGACAGGAGAGCTTCCCGAAGAGTAAGAAGAAGCTGAAAGAGTAGCCCGGCAGTCAAGTATGTACAAGTTTGTCGACAACACACTGTACAAAATAAGACTCAACGGTGTGAAATTGAAGTGTATTCGCCGGGAAAATGGACAACAGCTGTTGGCAGAGATACATGGAGGCATATGTGGTCACCACATTGGCGCAAGAGCACTTGCCGGCAAAGCATTCCGACAAGGCTTCTTCTGGCCGACAGCCCTCCAGGATGCAACTGCACAAGTAACCAAGTGTGAAGCGTGCCAGTTCCATTCCAAACAGATACACCAGCCAGCTCAAGCTCTCCAGACGATCCCTTTATCCTGGCCATTTTTGGTCTGGGGGCTCGACATCCTCGGCCCCTTCCCCCGAGCTGTCGAGGGCTTTGAGTTCTTGTACGTTGCAATCGACAAGTTCACAAAGTGGCCGGAAGTGGAACCAGTGAGGAAGGTGACAGCACAGTCAGCAGTCAAGTTCTTCAGGTCGATTGTTTGCCGTTTCGGGATCTCTAACAGGATCATCACCGACAACGGCACGCAATTTACGAGCCGCACCTTCATGCAGTACGTCCAAGACCTTAGCGCCAAGGTATGCTTCGCTTCTGTTGCTCATCCGAGAAGCAACGGTCAAGCGGAGAGGGCAAATGCTGAAGTGCTGCGAGGCCTCAAGACCAGAACTTTCGACAGGCTGCACAAGTGCGGAAGAAACTGGATCGAGGAGCTGCCAGTGGTTCTTTGGTCGATCAGGACGACACCAAATCGAGCCACTGGCCAGACACCCTTCGCTCTAGTCTACGGAGCGGAGGCAGTTCTCCCCACGGAACTCGTTTACGGGTCACCTCAAGTGCTCGCTTATGATGAGCTCGAGCAAGAGCAGCTGCGACAAGATGACGCGCTGCTCCTTGAGGAAGACCGTCTTCAGGCTGCTGTGCGAGCCGCTCGCTACCAGCAAGCTTTGCGTCGCTACCATAGCCGCAAAGTTAAAGCCAGAAGCTTCGAGGAAGGCGACCTTGTTCTTCGGCGCGTTCAGTCCGCCAAGAATTCCAACAAGTTGACGCCGAAGTGGGAAGGCCCTTATCAGGTGAAACGAGTCACTAGGCCCGACGCAGTCCGCCTTGAGACCGAAGATGGCATTCCGGTGAGCAACTCCTGGAACATTGAACATCTTCGTAAGTTTTACCCGTAGGGCGCGGTTGCCGGAAGCTTTTCCGGCAACCACCTTTTGTACAAGTCTTGCCGCTGTTGCATGTAATCCTTTGTACAAAGCCGGGCGCAGACCCCGTGCACCAGTAAAGTTCATGTGCCCCGCACATCTTGTCAGTTTTTCTTTATGCTATAATCCTTTTTCGCATATATTATCTGACACTTTGTGCAGCACCAGACCCCGGTAAGCAATAACGAGCCCTAGGCTCCATATCATTACTTTATTTCTCTGTTTCTTTCTCAAAAGAAGGAAGGTTCCCTCGCCCACAAGGTTTACCAGGGGGGGAAGGAGAAGATAATGGTGTGGACCAGGCCGTTCAAGAAAGTTTCTCCTTGCCGGGAAGCAGACGACAGAAAAGCTAAGTTGCTAAAGCTTGAGCAATCAGTTTTTTAAGTTTTTGAGTTATTTTCCTTGAACGACCGTGCTTTGTATGGAAAACCTGTGCGCGGAGGAACCAACTCGTAGCTAGTTGCGCCCTTACTTTGTTTCGAGTCCGCTCAACAACTTAAGTGAGCTGCTAGCGCCCTTACTTTGCTTCGAGTCCGCTCAGCAACTTAAGTGAGCCGCTAGCGCCCTTACTTTGTTTCGAGTTTGCTCAACAACCTAAGTGAGCTGCAACTAGTTGCGACAAGGTTGCTTGTCGGTAGCGACCCCGCCAGCAGGCTGCTGAAGTTCCGCACTCGGCGCTCGCGGCAAGGGTGCCTGCACCGGCAAGTTTCCCTAGAAAGCGTAGGGCAGAACCATACAAAGCCAAGAGTCGAGTAAAGGAAGTAACACAGCAATTTTTTGCCTAAGATAGAGTTATATTAAAAAATAACTTGTCGCGCCTCTAATAAAGTGTTCCCATGACATGACTGGCAGCGACAAGAAAAGAAGAAAACGGACGGCCTAATCTACGCGACCGCCGTCAACCCTTTTGACCTCGTTCACCCTGTCCACAATGGGTGCGACGAGGGCCTTAAGTGCGTCAAGATCAGCGTCCGCCGGCAGCTTCTTGAGGACGTTGGTGAGGTTGAGGCCCGGATTGCGGAAGGCCACCTTCACCAGCACCTTCTCCAGAACTCCGGCACAAATCGAGCGTGACTCGTCGGCCAACTGCTTTGGGATCCGTTCTCGGAGTTGCTGGAGTGCCGCCGCCACGCCTTTGAAGAACAGAGTGAGCTTGGCGCTGGGTTGGAGGTTCTCGTCGGAGGAGGGCGGCGGAGGTTTCTGAGATTGCAACAGCGAATGACGAAGATGGAGGAAATGCCCCTGTTTCCCCTGCTTATAAAGAGGGACGGGGCGGACATTTCGGCCTTCCAAATAAACAACCACCCACGATCTCTCCCACGACGCCGCGTTTGACGCGTGCCGTTCTGGGCGTGCGCGGTGGGAGCAGAGAGATATGCGGCGTGACCTAGGCCGCGCGTGCCCGTGCACTGTTTTGGGCCTGGCCCAACAGCGCTCGGCACCGTGTATGGCCCAGGCCCGGGGGCTCCTGTCGGTGTACTAGAGTAGGGGTACCCTAGTATCCCGAACTTGTGCACGGGCAGTTGCAGCACCCCGCGGCAAGGCTTGTCGGGTGACCGCCAAGACCCTCCGTGGTTCCCTTGAAGACCATTCAAGAACAAAGTACTCAAACCAAGGCCCCGGCAAGAGGAGCTTGCCGGGAAGGCCGACCAAGGCCCCGGCAAGAGGAGCTTGCCGGGAAGGCCGACCAAGGCCCCGGCAAGAGGAGCTTGCCGGGAAGGCCGACCCAGGCCCCGGAAAGAGGATCTTGCCGGGAAGAGACAAGACCCCGGCAAGAGGAGCTTGCCGGGAAGGCCACTCAAGGCATATCAAGAAAGCTTGCCGCAACGCGCCCTGCGTCCCGGCAAGGCCCGGTGAGCAACAAGCTCCCAAACACGACAAGACGACGACCGTGGCAAGGAGCTTGCCGCGGGAAACCTCCACTTCGTGCCTGCGCTCCAGCACACCTGCTAACGTGTCGCTCTAGGACTCTCCCAAACACACGTGGCAGGATGCCGCGCAGCTAGGGGTGCGCGGTGGCAAGCAGAGATGAAGAGAAGGCCATCGTGGCAAACGGTGGCGCTCCTAACGGTCACTTTATGCACTGTTTAGGCAGCTCAGACGGGTATTCAATGACCTTGTCCCCTGCCGTCAGAGTTAGGTAGGGTGCACTGTATCCACAGTAGCGGTAGCTGCACCTACCGCATCCTTTTCCATTTTTACCCTTCTAGTCTACGTTGCTACCTGTCGGTGACCCCTTGAAAGTATAAAAGGAGGCCCAAGCGCAACGTAGAGGAGGTTCGGCCGGTTCGGCTCATTCGAAACACCAGAAACACTCCCACGCTCAGTCTGGCAGCGTCCATCGCTCCTGAGCAAGAATTCAATACACACAAACAAGCAGCAGTAGGGTTTCACGCATCCGTGCGGCCCGAAGCTGGGTAAAAACTGCTCGCGTGTACCGCCTCGATCCGCTCTTTGTGCGACCTCCGCCCCCCTCCGAACCGAAAGGGGCCCTGTCCCCATAGGTGTCGGTGGATCAGCCCTCCCCGACATATTGTGATTGTTAAACTTGTGCCAAAACTCCACTTCAACTTAAATAAATTAAAAACTGCAACTTTTAGCACTTAGTGTCTAATCACCCCCCCACCCTCTAGACACCTCTTCTCGATCCTTTCAATTGGTATCAGAGCTTTGGTCTCCATTGCTTTGGTTTAAACACCATTGGAGGAAGATGGATGAGTCTACTTTGGGGAGTCTTAGACATAGCTAGAGTGCCTATACTTGATGAAGAATATTTTCATGAGTGGAAAAATGAAATGCTTGAGATTTTCAATGAATATCATTTGAACAAGTACATTACTAGCTCTTGTGCACCTCATGTTAATCCTTTGCATCCTACCCTTGATGAGTCTATTGACATGATCCGCAACCTTAGAATTGTTAATCTTATCACTAGAGGCTTGCCTAGAAACTTGATTGAATGTTTGCCTACTCTTGATTTTGCCTACACTATATGGAGATTTCTTGAGGAACGCTTTCCAAATTATTCCTTCAAAAATCTAGATGAAATTCTCCATAAGTCTATTGCCTTGATTAAGATGAGTTCCAATGATCCCAAATTTGGTGACTGCTTATTTGAGCTTACTAATCTTACGAGTGCCAAAGGAGATGTTGGAATCATTAGCAATATCATTTCCAAAGCTATTAGAATTCATAAAGATAACCATAGAAATGATCATTTATCTAATGAATTACCCTCTCTAGGAATTGATCAATCACAAGATGATGTTGAACATGGATACTATGATGAGGATGATGATGACAGTGACTATGATCTTAATGATGCAATGAGACACTTTGCTCTTATGGCAAATCTTCGCGGCTACATGGCTGGAGGAAAGGAATGGGTTCTTGATAGTGGATGTACTGATCATATGACCGGAGATAAAGATATGTTCTGTGAGCTTGCTGAAAACGACGGCCCTCGAAAGTATGTCACCTTTGGTGATAACTCAAAGGGTAAGGTGGTTGGCCTCGGTAAGGTGGCCATCTCACATGATAGCTCCATACATAATGTCATGCTCGTTGAGTCTCTTGGGTACAATATACTTTCAGTATCTAGACTTGCTGATTTCGGTTTCAATGTCCTATTTACTGAAGTAGATTGCCAAGTGTTTCGAAGAGACAATCATAAAATGGCCTTTACCGGTATACATAGAGGTGATTTACATTGTTGATTTCACTAAAAAGGCTCAACCTAGAACTTTCTTAATTGGTAAATCTTCTAAAGGTTGGTTATGGCATAGACGATTAGGTCATGTTGGTATGCGAAACCTTGACAAGCTTATTAAAGGAAATCATATCCTTGGCGTTAACAATGTCATATTTGATAAGGATAGACTTTGCAGCACTTGTCAAGTAGGTAAACAGGTTGGAGGAAGGCATCCCGTGAAGAACATCATGACCACAAGGAGGCCACTCGAGCTACTTCACGCGGACCTTTTTGGTCCTAACGCTTACAAAAGTCTCGGTGGAAATTCTTTTGGTCTAGTTATAGTTGATGATTTTTCAAGATTTATGTGGGTGTTCTTTCTCGATGATAAATCGCAGGTCCAAAAGATCTTCAAAAACTTTGCTAGGAAGGACCAAAATCAATTTGAAGTGAAAATCAAGAAGGTCCGCAGCGACAACGGAATGGAGTTCAAGAACGCAAATGTGGACACCTTTCTTGACAAAGAAGGGATTTCACATGAGTTCTCGGCTACATACAGACCTCAACAAAATGGAGTTGTTGAGAGGAAGAACCGGACACTCATCAAAATGGCGAGAACGATGCTTGATGAGTACAAGACGCTAAAGCACTTTTGAGCGGAAGCGGTTGAGATAGCTTGTCATGCAACAAATCGCTTGTATCTTCACAAGCTACTCGGCAAGACGGCATATGAACTCCTCACAGGTAACAGACCACAAGTTGGATACTTTCGAGTATTCGGCTCAAAGTGCTACATTCTTGATAAGCATCATCATTCTAAATTTGCTCCTAAGTCTTATGAAGGTTTCCTACTTGGTTATGGCTCAAACTCTCACACATACCGTGTCTACAATAATTTCACCCGAAAGGTTGAAGAGACGGTAGATGTGAAGTTTGATGAATCTAACGGCTCGCAAGTAGAGCAATTGCCAATTGATGTAGGAGACAAAGACCCTTCGGAAGAAATCCAAGACTTGTCTATTGGCAAGATTCGTCCAACGGAGGTGAAGGAGAGTACCTCGTCCGTCCAAGTGGAAGCTTCTACCTCACGACAAGGTGAACCAAGAGTTGATATGGAAGCATCCACAAGTGGGACACACCAAGATGAAGAAAACAAGGAAGTGCACCAAGATGAACGCCAACAACCTCCTTCTCCACCACGACAAGAGAACGACAACGTCAACAACGAAGAAGGCCAAGAAGAAGAACAAGATGAAGAATATGTTCAACCAAGATCCAAACAAAAGCTTTCACGAGTTCGAGCAAGAATTGCTAAAGACCATTGATAACCCACAAGTATAGGGGATCGCAACAATTTTCGAGGGTAGAGTATTCAACCCAAATTTATTGATTCGACACAAGGGGAGCCAAAGAATATTCTCAAGTATTAGCAGTTGAGTTGTCAATTCAACCACACCTAGAAACTTAATATCTGCAACAAAGTGTTTAGTAGCAAAGTAATATGATAGTGGTGATAACGGTAGTAAAAGTAATATTTTTGGTATTTTGTAGTGATGATAGCAATTGCAACGGGAAAGTAAATAAGCAAAGAACAATATATGGAAAGCTCGTAGGCAATGGATCAGTGATGGAGAATTATGCCGGATGCGGTTCATCATGTAACAGTCATAACCTAGGGTAACACAGAACTAGCTCCGGTTCATTGATATAATGTAGGCATGTATTCCGAACATAGTCATACGTGCTTAAGGAAAAGAACTTGCATGACATCTTTTGTCCTACCCTCCCGTGGCAGCGGGGTCCTTACAGAAACTAAGGGATATTAAGGTCTCCTTTTAATAGAGAACCGGAACAAAGCATTAACACATAGTGAATACATGAACTCCTCAAACTACGGTCATCACCGGTAAGTATCCCGATTATTGTCACTTCGGGGTTAACAGATCATAACACATAATAGGTGACTATAGACTTGCAAGATAGGATCAAGAACACTCATATATTGATGAAAACATAATAGGTTCAGATCTGAAATCATGGCGCTCGGGCCCTAGTGACAAGCATTAAGCATAGCAAAGTCATAACAACATCAATCTTAGAACATAGTGGACACTAGGGATCAAACCCTAACAAAACTAACTCGATTACATGATAGATCCCATCCAACCCATCACCGTCCATCAAGCCTATGATGGAATTACTCACGCACGGCGGTGAGCATCATGAAATTGGTGATGGAGGATGGTTCATGATGATGATGGCGACGGATTCCCCTCTCCGGAGGCCCGAACGGACTCCAGATCAGCCCTCCCGAGAGGTTTTAGGGCTTGGCGGTGGCTCCGTATCGTAAAACGCGATGATTTCTTCTTCCTGATTTTTTTCACATCGAAACTCAATATATGGAGGTGGAGTTGGAGTCGGAGAGGCAACAGGGGGCCCACGAGGTAAGGGGCGCGCCCTAGGGGGCAGGCGCGCCCCCCACCCTCGTGGAGAGACGGTGGGCCCCCTGGCCTTCCTCTTTGGCAGGTATTTTTCTTATTTTCTGAAAAGTGTCTCCGTGAAGTTTCAGGTCATTCCGAGAACGTTTGCTCCTGCACATAAATAACACCATGGTAATTTTGCTGAAAACAGCGTCAGTCCGGGTTAGTTCCATTCAAATCATGGAAGTTAGAGTCCAAAACAAGGGCAAAAGTGTTTAGAAAAGTAGGTATGTTGGAGATGTATCAACTCCCCAAGCTTAAACCTTTGCTTGTCCTCAAGCAATTCAGTTGACAAACTGAAAGTGATAAAGAAAAACTTTTACAAACTCGGTTTGCTCTTGTTGTTGTAAATATGTAAGCCAGCATTCAAGTTTTCAGCAAATATTATAACTAACCACATTCGCAATAACGCATAGCACTCAAGTTTACTCATATCAATAGCATAATCAACTAGCGAGCCATAATAATAAAACTCGGATGACAACACTTTCTCAAAACAATCACAATATGATATAACAGGATGGTATCTCGCTAGCCCTTTCTGAGACCGCAAAACATAAATGCAGAGCACCTTTAAAGACCAAGGACTGACTAGACATTGTAATTCATGTTAAAAGAGATCCAGTCAAGTCATACTCAATGTAAACTAACAGGAATGAATGCAAATGACAGCGGTGCTCTCCAACTGGTGCTTTTTAATAAGAGGATGACGACTCGGCATAAAAGTAAATAGATAGGCCCTTCGCAAAGGGAAGCAAGGATTTGTAGAGGTGCGAGAGCTTTGTTTTGAAACAAAGGTGAATAATATTTTGAGCAGTATACTTTCATTGTCAACATAACAACCAAGAGATGGCGATATCTTCCATGCTACACACATTATAGGCGGTTCCCAAACAGAATGGTAAAGTTTATACTCCCCCTTCCACCACAAGCATAAATCCATGGCTTGCTCGAAACAACGAGTGCCTCCAACTAACAAGAGTCCCAGGGGGAGTTATGTTTGCAATTATTTTGATTTAGTTTGCATAAAGCATGGGACTGAGCATCCTGGTAACCAGCCATTTATCTCGTGAGTGAGGAGCGGAGTCCACTCCTCTTGAGAATAACCCGCCTAACATGGAAGATACAGGCAACCCTAGTTGATACATGAGCTATTCGAGCATACAAAACAGGATATTTATTTGAAGGTTTAGAGTTTGGCACATACAAATTTACTTGGAATGGCAGGTAGATACCGTATACAGGTAGGTATAGTGGACTCATGTGGAATAGCTTTGGGGTTTAAGGGATTTGGATGCACAAGCAGTATTCCCGCTTAGTACAGGTGAAGGCTAGCAAAAGACTGGGAAGCGACCAGCTAGAGAGCGACAACAGTAATGAACATGCATTAAACTTAATCAACACTGAATGCAAGCATGAGTAGGATAATCCACCATGAACATAAATATCGTGAAGGCTATGTTGATTTTGTTTCAACTACATGCGTGAACATGCACCAAGTCAAGTCACTTAAATCATTCAGAGGAGGATACCACCCTATCATACCACATCATAACCATTTTAATAGCATGTTGGCACGCAAGGTAAACCATTATAACTCATAGCTAATCAAGCATGGCACAAGAAACTATGATCTCTAGTTATCATTGCAAACATGTTTATTCATAATAGGCTGAATCAGGAACGATGAACTAATCATATTTTACAAAAATAAAAGAGGTCGAGTTCATACCAGCTTTGCTCATCTCAGTCAGTCCATCATATATCATCATAATTGCCTTTCACTTGCAAGACCGAACGATGTGAATAATAATAATAGTGCACGTGCATTGGACTAAGCTGGAATCTGCAGGCATTCAATAAACAGGAGAAGACAAGGCAATATGGGCTCTTTTGTCAGATCAACAATAATGCATATAAGAGCCACTTCAACAATTTAATTATGGTCTTCTCCTATCGACCCCCAAAGAAAAGAAAAGAAATAAAACTATTTACACGGGAAAGCTCCCAACAAGCAAAAGAAGAACAGGAAATCTTTTTTAGGTTTTCTTTTTAATTACTACTACAAGCATGGAAAGTAAACTGATTAAAAGCTACAACTATTTTTTTTGTTTTTCTTAAGGTTTATTAAACACACAAGAAGAAAGCATAAAAAGGAAAATAAGCTAGCATGGATGATACAATGAAAAAGTATGAGCACCGACATCTAGCAATGAGTGTGTGAGCATAAATGTAATGTCGGTGAGAAAAATATACTCCCCCAAGCTTAGGCTTTTGGCCTAAGTTGGTCTATGGCCACGGCTGGCCTGGCGGGTATCCATAATAATAGTTGGGGTCGTACTGTGATGCAAAAGAGGAAGACTCCGATTGCCACTAGCTGACAATCATCTCCGAATCCCACTGGTAATTAGATTGTCGTGAAGTATCAAATTGTGGTTCCGCTCTGGCTCCTCGGCTGGTGCAGGGTTCCGGTAGGCGTGGATAGCCGTCAACGGAACAAGGTACGTGCCTACAGTCAAATCAAACAAAGAAGGAGCAGGCAAGGTAATAGTCTCAGGATGATGTTTATTAATGAACAATTTATATTTAAGCTCTCCTTCCCTATTCTTAACAATAAAATCATGTGCTACCATACTTTTATAATCTAGATAAACACGAGGCCGCACTTTTTCTTCCTTCTTAGCATGCCTAATAGGTATGTTAAAATGTGCAGCTAGGCATGTAGCATAGATGCCTCCAAAGATGGGGCCCTTGGTACGGTTCAGACTTAATCGTTTGGCAATAATGCCACCCATACTGAAAGAGTTATCACCGTATAAACCGTGGTGCAAAATAATAATATCAGGGATACTCAGGTTTCCATAGTTTCCGCGACCAATTAAGCAATGACTAGCAAATAATGCAAAATAACGTAAAACAGGAAAGTGAATGCTAGTGATTCGTGCATCGGAAAGCTTCCTTGTTTCCCCTACAGTGATAGTGTCAATAAATCCCTCCACATCATCATGATGTGGTTCTTCTGTATTGCCCTCAAAAGGGACTAAACAAATCCGGCAGAAATCATAAAGTGACATCTCCTTATGCTCATCATATAAATGAAACTCCACCGTAGGTGGTGAGTTCCTAGAATGAAAATGAAAGTTTTGCACAAAGGTATTTGTGAGCAAGAGATATTGATCGCATTGGTCGTGGAGGAACGCGGTAAGGCCTGTAGTCTGAGCCAATTCATGAAAATCTTCATAAATCCCGGCTGCTCTTAAGAAATCCTCGGAAGGCCATTCACACGCCCGAACCTCCGCGGTGCGAGGCAGATTATACTTAGGCTTTGGTGCCTTTTCCTTCGAGCTTTGACTCGATGAGCCCCTCAAAAGTCTCCTTGTCATTTTCTGAAAAATTCTGAAATTTTTAGTAACTTCAAAATAAAAGTAAACCAAACTCAATAATATTGATAGTAACTAATCCTACAAGTGCCTAGGGCCTATATCATGCATCAAAACTACTTGGAACCATATAAGTTTGACATGCAAGCTCAAGAACAGGGTCACCTAAGCAGCAAAAATTTGCAATGAATAAAGCACTAGAACAAAAACTAATTGGACCAATGGAGGAGTCACATACCAAGGAACAATCTCCCCAAGCAGTTTTGTGACAGGTGCTTTGAGCAAGGAGATCGAAAATGGCAGCAAAATGAGCTTGGACTCGGGTTTGAGCTGGTTATTCGTGTTTGGGGGAGGAAGATAAAGTGTATGGGTGAAAGGATAAGTGGAGGAGGGCCACCATGGGCCCACGAGGCAGGGGGCGCACCCTAGGGGGGTGGGCGTGCCCTCCACCCTCGTGGCAAGGTGGTTGGCCCCCCTAGTGTGTTCTTTGTTCCATAAATCCTCAAATGTTGTAGAAAAAATCATATTTAATTTTCAGGGCATTTGGACAACTTTTATTTTCGAGGTATTTTTATATTGCACGGATAATCAGATAATAGACAGACAAATGATTATTTTATTTAATTTAATTTAAATAACAGAAAGTAAAAGTGGGATAAAGGAAGTTGTGCCTTCTAGTTTCATCCATCTCATGATCATCAAAAGAATCCACTAACAAGGTTGATCAAGTCTTGTTAACGAACTCATTCCGAATAACATGGAACCGGAGAAATTTCGAATAACACTATGTTACCTCAACGGGGATATGCACATCCCCAATAATAAGAATATCATATTTCTTCTTGACAGTAGGAAGAGGAAATTCAAAACCTCCAAATATAATCGATGGAATTTTTCCAATAGAGTTGATACTATGAACTTGAGGTTGTTTCCTCAGAAAGTGTACCGTATGCTCATTACCATTAACATGAAAAGTGACATTGCCTTTAGAGCAATCAATAACAGCCTCTGCAATATTCAAAAAGGGTCTTCCAAGAATAATAGACATACTATCGTCCTCAGGAATGTCAAGAATAACAAAGTCCGTTAAAATAGTAACGTTTGCAACTACAACAGGCACATCCTCACAAATACCGACAGGTATAGCAGTTGATTTATCAGCCATTTACAAAGATATTTCAGTGGGTATCAACTTATTCAAATCAAGTCTACGATATAAAGAGAGAGTCATAACACTAACACCGGCTCCAAGATCACATAAAGCAGTTTTAACATAGTTTCTTTTAATAGAGCATGGTATAGTGGGTACTCCTAGATCTCCAAGTTTCTTTGTCATTCCACCCTTAAAAGTGTAATTAGCAAGCATGGTGGAAATTTCAGCTTCCGATATCTTTCTTTTATTTGTAATGATATCTTTCATGTACTTAGCATAAGGATTGGTTTTGAGCATATCAATTAATCGCATACGCAAAAAGATAGGTCTAATCATTTCAGCAAAGCGCTCAAAATCCTCATCATCCTTTTTCTTGGATGGTTTGGGAGGAAAAGGCATGGGTTTCTGAACCCAAGGCTCTCTTTCTTTACCATGTTTCCTAGCAACAAAGTCTTTTTTATCATAATGTTGATTCTTTGATTGTGGGTTATCAAGATCAACAGCAGGTTCAATTTCTATATCATTATCATAACTAGGTGGAGCATCATTATGAACATTATTATTAGCATTATCACTAGTTTCAGGTTCATTACCAGGTTGTGTTTCAGCATCAGAAATAGAAATATCATTTGGATTCTCACGTGTTTCAACAATAGGATCACTAGAAGCATGCAAAGTCCTATCATTTTTCTTTTTCTTCTTTTTAGACGAACTAGGTGCATCTATATTATTTCTCTGAGAATCTTGCTCAATTCTCTTAGGGTGGCCTTCGGGATACGATGGTTCCTGAGTCATTCTACCACCTCTAGTCATAACTGTAATAGCATTATCATTATTCTTATTATTCAATTCATTGAGCAAATCATTTTGAGCTTTAAGTACTTGTTCTACTTGAGTGGTAACCATAGAAGCATGTTTACTAATAAGTTTAAGTTCACTTTTGGCATTAGCCATATAATCACCCAAGTGTCCAAGCATATTTGAATTGTATTTTAATTGTCTACCAAAATAAGCATTAAAATCTTCTTGCTTAGTCATAAATTTATCAAACTCATCTAAGCATGGGCTAGCAATTTTAGTAAATGGGATTACAGCTTTATCATATCTATAGAGAGGATTTACCTTTACTACCCGTGTCGGGTTATCAAGACCATGAGTTTCTTCAATAGGTAAAGGATTTGGATTATACGTTTCTTCAACAGGCGGTAAATTAAGACCATGTATTTCTTCAACAGGAGGTAGATTCTTAACATCTTCAGCTTTAATACCTTTTTCTTTCATAGATTTCTTTGCCTCTTGCATATCTTTAGGACTGAGAAATAGAATACCCCTCTTTTTCGGAGTTAATTTAGGAATAGGCTCAGGAATTGGCTCCGGAAGTGTCCAATTATTTTCATTTGTCAACATATTATTCAATAGAATTTCAGCTTCATCCGGTGTTCTTTCCCTGAAAACAGAACCAGCACAACTATCCAGGTAATCTCTGGAGGCATCGGTTAGTCCATTATAAAAGATATCAAGTATTTCATTATTCTTAAGAGGATGATCAGGCAAAGCATTAAGTAATTGGAGAAGCCTTCCCCAAGCTTGTGGGAGACTCTCTTCTTCAATTTTCACAAAATTATATATATCCCTTAAAGCAGCTTGTTTCTTATGAGCAGGGAAATATTTAGCAGAGAAGTAATAAATCATATCCTGGGGACTACGCACACAACCAGGATCAAGAGAATTAAACCATACCTTAGCATCACCCTTTAATGAGAACAGAAATATTTTAAGGATATAAAAGTAGCGAGTTCTCTCATCTTTAGTGAACAGGGTAGCTATATCATTCAATGTAGTAAGATGTGCCATAATAGTTTCAGATTCATAACCATGAAAAGGATTAGATTCAACCAAAGTAATTATATCAGGATCAACAGAGAATTCATAATCCTTATCAGTAACAAAGATAGGTGAAGTAGCAAAAGCAGGGTCAGGTTTCATTCTAGCATTTAGAGATTGCTTACTCCATTTAGCTAATAATCTTTTAAGTTCAGTTCTATTTCTGCGAGCTAAAATAGCTAAAGAAGCATCTTGATGAAAAACATAACCCTTAGGAATGGCAAGTGGTTCTTCATCATCAGTATCATCAGATTCAATATTTTCAATTTCTCTAGCCCTAGCAAGTTGTTCATCAAGAAAATCACTAAGTGGCACAGTAGTATTAGGCATAGAGGTAGTTTCATCATAACTATCATGCATAGCAGAAGTGGCATCATCAGTAACATGCGACATATCAGAACGAATAGCAGAAGCAGGTGTAGGTGTCGCAAGCTTACTCAAAACAGAAGGTGAATCAAGTGCAGAGCTAGATGGCAGTTCCTTACCTCCCCTCGTAGTTGAGGGATAGATCTTGGTTTTTGGATCTCTCAAGTTCTTCATAATGATAAGCAGATATATATCCCAAGTGACTCAAAGAATAGAGCTATGCTCCCCGGCAACAGCGCTAGAAAATAGTCTTGATAACCCACAAGTATAGGGGATCGCAACAGTTTTCGAGGGTAGAGTATTCAACCCAAATTTATTGATTCAACACAAGGGGAGCCAAAGAATATTCTCAAGTATTAGCAGCTGAGTTGTCAATTCAACCACACCTGGAAACTTAATATCTGCAGCAAAGTGTTTAGTAGCAAAGTAATATGATAGTGGTGATAACGGTAGCAAAAGGTAACAGTAGTAAAAGTAATAGTTTTGCTATTTTGTAGTGATGATAGCAATTGCAGCGGGAAAGTAAATAAGCGAAGAACATTATATGGAAAGCTCGTAGGCAATGGATCAGTGATGGAGAATTATGCTGGATGTGGTTCATCATGTAACAGTCATAACCTAGGGTGACACAGAACTAGCTCCAGTTCATTGATATAATGTAGGCATGTATTCCGAACATAGTCATACGTGCTTATTGGAAAGAACTTGCATGCCATCTTTTGTCCTACCCTCCCGTGGTAGCGGGGTCCTTACGGAAACTAAGGGATATTAAGGTCTCCTTTTAATAGAGAACCAGAACAAAGCATTGACACATAGTGAATACATGAACTCCTCAAACTACGGTCATCACCGGTAAGTATCCCGATTATTGTCACTTTCGGGTTAACGGATCATAACACATAATAGGTGACTATAGACTTGCAATATAGGATCAAGAACACTCATATATTGATGAAAACATAATAGGTTCAGATCTGAAATCATGGCACTCGGGCCCTAGTGGCAAGCATTAAGCATAGCAAAGTCATAGCAACATCAATCTCAGAACATAGTGGACACTAGGGATCAAACTCTAACAAAACTAACTCGATTACATGATATATCCCATCCAACCCATCACCGTCCAGCAAGCCTACGATGGAATTACTCACGCACGGCGGTGAGCATCATGAAATTGGTGATGGAGGATGGTTTATGATGACGATGGCGACGCATTCCCCTCTCTGGAGCCCCGAACGGACTCCAGATCAGCCCTCCCGAGAGGTTTTAGGGCTTGGTGGCGGCTCCATGTCGTAAAACGCGACGATTTCTTCTCCCTGATTTTTTTCTCATCGAAACTCAATATATAGAGGTGGAGTTGGAGTCGGAGAGGCAACAGGGGGCGCACGAGGTAGGGGGCGCGCCCCCACCCTCGTGGAGAGACGGTGTCCCCCCTGGCCTTCATCTTTGGCAGGTATTTTTCTTATTTTTTGAAAAGTGTCTCCGTGAAGTTTTAGGTCATTTTGAGAACATTTGCTCCTGCACATAAATAACACCATGGTAATTCTGCTGAAAACAGCGTCAGTCCGGGTTAGTTCCATTCAAATAATGCAAGTTAGAGTCCAAAACAAGGGCAAAAGTGTTTGGAAAAGTAGATACATTGGAGACGTATCAACCATCCTGTCGAGCAAATCTACAATGATATCCAAACTGGGAGAATCACTCACTCAAAAACTCATTTAGCTAACTTTTGTGAACACTATTCATTCATCTCTAGCATTGAACCTATGAAGGTTGAAGAAGCTTTGGAAGATCCGGATTGGATAAATGCCATGCATGAAGAGCTACACAACTTTGAGAGAAATCAAGTTTGGACATTAGTTGAGAAGCCTGACAACAGCCACAACATCATCAGTACCAAAGTGGTGTTTCGCAACAAGCAAGATGAAGATGGACAAGTAGTTCGCGACAAAGCACGTCTCGTCGCCCAAGGCTACACTCAAGTCGAAGGTATGGACTATGGTGAGACATATGCCCCCGTTGCTAGACTTGAGTCCATTCACATCTTACTTGCCTATGCTAATCATCATGATATCACCTTGTACCAAATGGACATTAAAAGTGCTTTTCTGAATGGTGAAATAGAGGAGGAAGTTTATGTTAAGCAACCTCCCGGATTTGTCAATCCTAAGAAACCTAATCATGTTTACAAACTTCACAAAGCTCTTTATGGTCTTAAACAAGCTCCTAGAGCATGGTATAAATGCTTGACCAAGTTCCTTATTGAAAAAGGCTTTGAAATTGGAAAAATAGATTCTACTCTTTTTACTAAAAGGGTTAATGGAGAACTATTTGTGTGCCAAATCTATGTCGATGATATTATATTTGGATCAACTAACCCTCATTTTAGTGAAAAGTTTGGAAAGCTAATGTCGGAGAAGTTTGAGATGTCGATGATGAGTGAACTCAAATTCTTTCTTGGTTTGCAAATCAAGCAAACTAAGGAAGGTACCTTTGTCTCTCAAACGAAGTACACCAAGGACTTATTCAAGAAGTTAAATATGCAAGAATGCAAAGGTATGACTACACCCATGCCTACCAGTGGACATCTTGATTTAACCAAAGATGGTGAACCGGTTGATCAAAAGGTTTATCGCTCTATGATTGGTTCATTGTTATATCTATGTGCTTCACGTCCCAATATTATGTTAAGTGTGTGCATGTGTGCACGATATCAAGCCGCTCCTAAAGAATGTCATCTTAAGGCCGTGAAAAGGATAGTGAGATACTTAATCCATACACCAAATTTTGGCATTTGGTATCCAAAGAGGGCCTCCTTTGATCTTGTTGGCTACTCTGACTCGGACTATGTCGGTGACAAGGTTGATAGAAAGTCCACTTTGGGTACTTGTCAATTTCTTGGTAGATCTCTTGTATCTTGGTCTTCCAAAAAACAAAACTCGGTATCCTTATCCACCGCCGAAGCGGAATACATTACCGCTGGATCATGTTGTGCTCAATTACTTTTGATGACCCAAACTCTTAAAGATTATGGGATATATGTGAAACATGGTCCATTACTTTGTGACAATGAAAGTGCTATTAAGATTGCTCACAATCCCGTGCAACATTCTTGAACTAAGCATATTGAAGTTCGTCATCATTTCATTCAAGATCATGTTGCCAAAGGGGACATTAATCTTAAGCATGTTCGCACCGAAAAGCAGTTAGCTGGTATATTCACGAAACCACTTGATGAGAAAGTGTTTTGCAGGTTAAGAGGTGAATTGAACATCATTGATGCTCCAAACTTGGAGTAGGAACTCCATTTTATACATGCAAGGCGTGAGCCTATGACTAATCCTTGATATTTCTCTTATGTTGACTATCTTATGTCTTGGATATATTTGCACCTTGCATGTTATCTAACCCGTGTAGGTACTTGGATGAATCTAAATCTATGAAATTGCAACTCACTCACATCTTGAGCAATTTCTATATCACCAAGTCTCTACACAATGGTGGATGAAGACAAGGAAGCACGCAACCATTCAAACATATCCTTTGACAAACTTTATGTTGAGTTTCATGATTGTCATTTTGGATACACAAGTGCTCTTCCTTGCAAGAACTAACCCATGTAGGTAGATGAACTCAAACTCCAAGTAGTGCTCCCAACTCTTGATGAGCTACATCAACCTTGAGCAACCCACACAAGTTCAACTACATGATCATGATCAACGCCACCACCCAAGGTATGTTATTCCATCTTAGAGAAGCTTCACTCCAAGTCATGATTCAACGCAACTCGACAAGATGTGAATACATCAAAAAGCTTAAACGAAAAATGGTAACCCCATTTTGAGCTTAAACGATGAGTATGACCTATGATCAAGTGATCTCACTTAACTCCTAAGTCAATATACTCTAACATAGGTGACTTTGTCGCCGACCAATTCTAGATGAGGTTCTCTTGTGTTCTTTTTGTGCTCTTGCATTTATCTCATGCAGATTTGTTTCCAACTTCATCTAGACTTCTTTTTAGTTTCTTTTATTTTCTACTTGGCATTCCTTGTATCAAATTCATTGCAAATCTTTCAGTTAATTCCTTGCAAATCCTTGTGAGATCTTACTTGTCTAGTGAGTTGAGGTGACAAGTGTTTTCTCTACGTTGAACTCGGTCTCACCGGTCTGATGCTTTCGGTACAACCGAATGCTCTCGGCACAACCGAACCATATGACTCGGTGTCACCGATTTCACTACAGGAAAGACATCTTGCCACTTGTTTCTGCATTCTTTTTGATCCAGCTCCACTCAATGAATCTTGTCCTCGACCAGCATCCCATTCAACTTGCTGCTTTGTTCTGTGACTCAAGGACCAAACCCATCATGACAAAATCCAGAAGAACCCTTCTTTGAAATTGATTTCAAAGGGGGAGAGAGAGATCACATCAAAGCTTAATCATATCTATAGGGGGAGAGAATACTCAAGGGAATAAAGAGTAATCATCAAGGACCCCAGATGCTTGGTGTTCAAGAGAGAAGTCACATGTCTTCAAGAGGGGAAAGACATGTTCATATTTGCTCGTTTGCATTAGCTCTGTTTGTTTCCTTTGAGCTCTGACTTTGCTCTGATTTTCTGTTTCCTATCTTCTCCCAGTATCCCATGCTAGATTCAGGGGGAGCAAGACATCTAAGGGGAGGAAATCCTTGAATTTATTGCACATCTTTACCTTTGGGGACATGTCTATATCCAGTGTGGTACTTAGTACTCACTCTACATGTCATCCCAGTCTTGGTACTCTTGTGGTTTCTTTTGTTTGCTCTGGCCAGTATGTGTCTCTGTGTTATCTAACCTTGTTTACGCAGGTTCATTCCATCCTAAGACAACTCAAGACCACAAGGTAAGTATATGCATCACAGTCATGTGTATGAGAAATTCTTGATGATGTACATAATGTTTGCAAGAAGGTCTCATGAGCATGAAGGTACATTTCTCATATTCACATCATTTTCCCTGATGCACATAGCCAAGATACATGTAACACATTGCTTACTCTGTCATGTTTATGCATTCACACGCTTCCATATTCCATATTCACATGATTGCATACATGTAGGGGGAGCCTATGCATGTTACATGTCTTTCCAAAGCTTTACTTACTATTCTCTATATATTTATCTAAATCTTTGATGTATGTTGTCATCAATTACCAAAAAGGGGGAGATTGAAAGCACAAGTGCTCCCTAGGTGGTTTTGGTAATTAATGTCCACATATCTCTTGTTGGACTAACACTTTTACCTAGTATGTTTCAGATAAGTTCAACAATGAAGTGGCATGGACTAGAGGATTGCAATAGAGGTTAATCATAAGTGGGATGCTTGTCCAAGTAAGGACAATACCCAAGCACCGATCCACCCACATACCAAATTATCAAAGTACCGAACGCGAATCATATGAGCGTGATGAAAACTAGCTTGACAATATTCCCATGTGTCCTCGGGAGCGCTTTTCTCTATATAAGAGTTTGTCCAGGCTTGTCCTTTGCTAAAAAAGGATTGGGCCACCTTGCTGCACTTTATTTACTTTTGTTACTTGTTGCTCGTTACAAATTATCCTATCACAAAACTATCTGCTACTACTTACTTCAGTACTTGCAGAGAATACCTTGCTGGAAACCGCTTATCATTTCCTTCTGCTCCTCGTTGGGTTCGACACTCTTACTTATCGAAAGGACTACGATAGATCCCCTATACTTGTGGGTCATCAAGACTCTTTTCTGGCGTCGTTGCCGGGGAGTGAAGCGCCTTTGGTAGGTGGAATTTGGTAAGGAAAAATTTATATAGTGTGCTGAAATTTACTGTCACTTGTTACTATGGAAAGTAATCCTCTAAGGGGCTTGTTCGGGGTATCTTCACCCCGACCATGTAGCGACCAGACATCAAACAGTCTGATCTCTATGCTCCGGTGTCATCCCTGGATCAGTAATGCTGACACCACACAGTACTCGGAAGATTTATAACAGAGTAGCAATCACACACTTATTACATCGAGTGTCTCATAAGAGAACTTATTACAATAAATATGGCTTAAGGCCATCTAATAACGATAACAGCGGAAGGCTTGGAAGATAAGTGAGTCCATCAACTCCAACGACATCACTGAGTATAGAACCACGACCTAAAAACTCCTTAATCATCGTCTGAAAAGTCTGCAACACTAACGTTGCAGCCCGAAAACGGGTCAGCACATGGAATATGCTGGCAAGGTAACACATAGAGAGTAATGGAATGAAACAGCTATACTATATACATATTTGGCTGGTGGAAAGCTATATGGTTACAGTTTTGTGTAAAGCCAATTTTTCCCTACTGCAAAGGAATAAATTTATTTAACTATCATGGTGGTTGTTAAACATTGAGAATGGTTGGCAGCATTCTCAATCCCAATTAAGCATCATCTTTAACATAGCCCAACAAAATTAATTTAGAGTAACATGTTGAGATTCACATGAAAATCCAAGTACTAGATACTCAAGATGTCCATAACCGGGGACACGGCTAATCATGATCAGTTTATTACACTCTGTAGAGGTTTGCGCACTTTTCCCCATAAGACTCGATCGCCTCCGTTTGGTTTCTCGCACTACATGGTGTTTGAGAAGACGGATGACCGAGACATAGTCTTTCAGAAGCGCTAGCAACTTACGATCGGGTAGACCGTACCACCTACATCCCCTACATCTGCTAGTCTACCACTGTAAGAGTTCGCACAACTTAGTCAACTATGCTAGAGCCCATAATAGCTTGTGGCTGCACACGGAAGTTTCTAGTATGAATAGTCTCATGATCCCTTTGAGCCTGGGTGGCGGTCCAAAAGAAAACAGGCAAGTCCTGGAATGCCCAGGTGCCTCAATCCACCCAGATGTGTGTTTAAGTTGCCAGCTTAGATAAACCATTAATTAACAAACTCACATCTGTCATGGATATCACTCACCTAATCCACGTCTACTAGCATAGCATGGCATAATAAGCAAACGTAGAAGTAACTCCCAAAGGTTTGATAATAAACAGGTAATAGGTACTACCTCAACTACTTCCCATCCCACAATTTAATTAGATCCTAATCATGCAATGTGTGAGGATTGATCTAATTCAATAAAACTGGGTAGTAGGAAAGGTATGATCAAAGTGTTATTTGCCTTGCTGATGATCCGCAAAACCTAACAATTCGAAGTAACAGGCAGCGCACTCCGGGTATTCTATCGCAGACAAACAACCAAGCACACAATAAGTACTTATCTAATGCACAAGTAAAACTCAAATAAGAGATCTAACCAGAAGGTTCAACTTAAGAACTCCGGTTGGCAAAAAGAAACAAATCGAACGAAGCAACGAAAGTCAAACAGCGAAAGAAAACAACTTCATTCTAGTAATCTGGATCTAGGGCAAATTTTACAGTAGCAAAATCTTGTTTAAGTTGGTTAAACGGATAGAGGGTTTCGAGACGAAACTCTAGGCGCTTGAATCGCCTGATTCCGATAAACGAGCGAAAAGTTATACTAAAACGAAAATCGGATGAGGAATCGCGATCAGAAAAATCACGGATTTAATCCGAGAAAAAGAAAAACGACGAACACTCGCTAGAACGAACGAACGGACGAACGCTCGCTATTTAAATAAACCGGAAAAACCAATCTATTTAAAAAAACGAATCTAAAAAAACCGTTGGAAAAACCGACGAAAAACCGATCTATTTTAAAAAAAACGATGGCACGGAAGTCGAGGCGGCGGCGAACCTCGGCGGTGGTGTCCGGCGGCGGCGGCGGGCGGCGGCGGCTGTGGCTGGTAGCGGCGGCGGCGCGTGGGCGGGGCGGCTCGGGCTAGGGTTTGCCCCGGGTGGGCTGCCCCGGCTTTTAAAGCCTGCCGGGCCAGAGTCCCGGACGGACACGGCCCAGTTAGGTCGGTTCGCGTTTTTTTTATTCCGCTCAGAAGAAAAATAAAAAGAAATACTAAACAGACTCCAAAAATTCCGAAATAAATTTTCACGGGCTTCTAAAATCAAGCTGCACAAGGTGAACATTTATTTGGGACCTAAATGCAATTTTGAAAAACGCACATTTTTCCTAAATTCAAATAAAACACCGAAAAACTCCAAGATAAAATCTTATTTGATTTTATTATTAAATCCTCAATATTTCTTTAGTTTGGGAAAGTCATTTTATTCCCTCTCTCATATTTTTGTAATAGAAATAATTGATGATAGAATAAATAAAATCAAATGATCCTATTCTCAAAATTTGAGAAAACTCAAATATGAAAATAACGAAATCCCCAACTCTCTCCGTGGGTCATTGAGTTGCGTAGAATTTCTAGGATCAACCAAAATGCAAAATAAAATATGATATGCATTGATGATCTAATGTATAACATTCCAAATTGAAAATTTGGGATGTTACCAACCTACCCCCCTTAAGATGAATCTCGCCCTCGAGATTCGGGTTGGCTAGAAAATAGGTGAGGGTGGTCCTTGAGCAAATCTTCCTCTCGTTCCCAGGTGGCTTCATCCTCTGTGTGGTGGCTCCACTGAACTTTGCAAAACTTGATAACCTTGCTGTGGGTAACTCGGCTGGCAAACTCGAGGATCTTAATTGGTTTCTCCTCGTAGGTCAAATCGTTATCCAACTGAATAGTTTCTAAAGGCACTGTGTCTCTCAAAGGTATGTCAGCCATCTCCGCGTGGCACTTCTTTAACTGAGAAACGTGGAACACATCATGAACTCCTAACAATCCTTCGGGCAATTCCAACTTGTAGGCCACTTCTCCCATACGTTCCAAAACTTGATATGTTCCTACAAATCGTGGCGCTAACTTCCCTTTAACTCCAAAATGCTTTGTTCCCCGAAGTGGAGATACTCGAAGATAAGCTCTATCTCCGACTTCGTAAACTGTCTTCTTGCGTTTAGAATTTGCATAACTCTTCTGTCTGGACTGGGCTACCTTGAGCCTATCGCGAATCAATTTCACCTTCCGTTCAGACTCCTTAATCAAGTCAGGTCCAAACAACTGGCGGTCTCCAACTTCTTCCCATGACAACGGTGTCCTGCACCTCCTTCCGTACAAGGCTTCGAAAGGGGCCATCTTTAAACTGGTTTGGTAACTGTTGTTGTAAGAGAACTCTGCATATGGCAAATTATCGTCCCAACTAGATCCATAATATAGCGCACAAGCTCTCAGCATATCCTCCAAAATCTGATTGACTCTCTCGGTCTGTCCATCTGTCTGTGGATGAAAAGCTGTACTGAATTCTAGCATGGTTCCCAAAGTTTCGTGCAACTGTTTCCAGAACTTTGAGGTAAACTGGGTTCCTCTATCTGATACGATACTCCTTGGGACTCCATGCAGACATACGATCCTGGTCATGTATATCTTTGCCAACTTAGCACTGGTATAGGTGGTCTTTACTGGGATGAAATGAGCTACTTTTGTCAATCGATCGACTACAACCCAAATCGAGTTATAGCCTGAACGAGTCCTGGGTAATCCCATGATAAAATCCATGCCTAGCTTATCCCACTTCCATTCGGGTATTGGCAATGGTTGTAACAATCCAGCTGGCTTCTGATGCTCTGCCTTTACTCTCTGACATACATCACAGACTGCTACATACTTCACAATATCCTTCTTCATTCCGGTCCACCAGAAAATATCCTTCAAATCCAAATACTTCTTGGTATTACCTGGGTGAATCGAATATGGTGAATCGTGTGCCTCTTGCAAAATCAACTTCCTGATCTCCGAGTCATTGGGCACATAAACGCGGTCTTCAAACCATAGAGTGTCGTGCTCATCCTCACGAAATCCTTTAGCTTTTCCTTTGCTCAGTTTCTCCTTTATAGCGGCAATCTCTTTGTCAGTTTTCTGAGCTTCTTTGATTCTATCCATCAAAGTTGACTGAATCTCCAATGCTGCTACATAGCCTCTCGGAACTATTTCCAAACATAGTTCACGAAGATTATCCGCTAACTCCTTGGGTATTTCTCCCATCATTAACGTATTGACATGGCTCTTACGGCTTAATGCGTCAGCTACTACATTAGCCTTTCCGGGGTGATAATGCAATTTCATATCATAATCCTTGATAAGCTCCAACCATCTCCTTTGTCTGAGATTCAACTCCTTCTGTGTGAAAATGTACTTCAAACTCTTATGACCCGTGTACACCTCACAATGATTTCCAATGAGGAAATGTCTCCATGTTTTCAATGCATGCACTACGGCTGCTAACTCCAAATCATGCGTGGTATAATTTAACTCATGAGGCTTCAGTTGTCTTGAGGCATATGAAACAACTCTCCCTTCCTGCATAAGCACTGCTCCAAGTCCTCGACGAGAAGCGTCGCAATACACCTCATAATCTTTGGTCTGGTCTGGCAAAATCAACACTGGTGAGGTAACCAAATGTTTCTTCAACTCCTGGAAACTAGCCTCACATTCCTTCGTCCATATGAACTTGGTATCTTTCTTTAACAACTCTGTCATAGGCTTCGCAATCTTTGAGAAATTCTCAATAAATCTCCGATAGTATCCCGCGAGTCCAAGAAAACTCCGGATCTCTCCAACTATTGTTGGGACTTCCCACTTGGTCACGGTATCAACTTTAGTGGGATCAACTGCTATACCTTCTCCAGATATAACGTGTCCGAGGAATCCTACTTCCTTTAACCAAAACTCACATTTGCTGAACTTGGCATATAATTGATGTTCTCTGAGCTTTCCAAGTACCATACGCAAATGCTCCTTATGCTCCTCTTCATTCTTTGAGTAAACCAGGATATTATCAATGAACACTACGACGAACTTATCCAAAAACTCCATAAACACTTTGTTCATCATGTTCATAAAATATGCGGGTGCATTAGTCAGACCAAATAACATAACGGTATACTCGTACAGCCCATACCTGGTGGTAAAAGCTGTCTTAGGAATATCCTGTTCTCGAATCTTCAACTGGTGGTATCCTGATCGCAGATCGATCTTGGAAAATACCTTAGCTCCTTGCAATCGATCAAACAGATCGTTGATCATTGGTAGTGGGTACTTGTTCTTGATCGTTACTTCATTCAATCCTCGATAATCAACAACCATCCTTAACGATCCATCCTTCTTCTCCACTAGAAGTACTGGCAATCCCCAAGGTGAAGAACTTGGGCGAATATATCCTTTATCCAGTAACTCCTTAATCTGCTTCTTAATTTCCACCAAATCCTTTGCTGGCATCCTATATGGTCTCTTTGATATTGGCCCTGTGCCTGGCAATAGCTCAATCAAAAACTCAATATCTCTATCCGGTGGCATGCCTGGCAACTCTTCTGGAAATACTTCAGGAAAATCCCTTACCACCGGTACTTCCTCCTGCACAACTCCTGTTAAGCAATTTACTTGAGTCCTCTTTGGCACATGTCGGGATACATACTTGATCCTTCTCCCTTCTGGGGTGGTAAGCAAAATTGACTTACTAGCACATTCAATATTCCCTTTATACTTTGATAACCAATCCATGCCTAATATCACATCCAATCCTTGAGATTCCAATACTATTAGGTCTGAGGGAAAAACATAGTTACCAATCCTTAATGGTAACCGATCACACCATAGACTAGCCACATACTCTGCTCCGGGCGAGGTTACTAACATGGGTGACCTAAGGGCTTGGGTTGATAGGTTATACTTATCCACAAATCCCCTTGAGATGTATGAATGCGATGCACCAGTATCAAAAAGAACGAGTGCAGTAAATGACTTAACCAAAAACTTACCTATTACTGCATCGGGCTGAGCTTCAACCTCCTCCATGCTAACGTGGTTCACCTGTCCCCTGTTGAAAGGGTTCGGCTTCTTCCCAGAACTTCCATTGCCATTTTGGCCTTCAGGACATTCATTGGCATAATGTTCGGTCTTCTGACACTTAAAACAAGTGGCTTGGCTCAGGTCCTTCTTGGCTGGGGTTGAGGGGTTGGTGCGGTTCTGGCCGTTGCTTCCTCCATTGCCATTTCCATTCTTGGTGCAATTGTGATTGTGCGAGCTACCTCCTCCATGGGTATGCTGAAAATGTCCTCCCGGTCTAGGGGTAAAACGTGGCTTCTGCTGAGCTCCTGAAGTGTACTTTCCTTGTCCATACTTCCTCTTGCGATTCTCAATTTGCTGCTGCTTGCCTTCAATCATAAGAGCACGATCTACCAACTCCTGGTAGTTGTTGAAGGTGGCTACCATCAACTGCATGCTCAACTCATCATTCAGTCCTTCCAGAAACTTCTCCTGCTTAGCTGCATTCGTAGCGACGTCATCTGGTGCATAACGTGCTAACTTACTAAATTCCTCCATGTACTGGCCAACTGTCCATCATCCTTGGCGCAAGTTGCAAAACTCACACTTCTTCATGGCCATAGCTCCTGCTGAAACATGTGTAGTACGAAAAGCCTGCTGAAACTGGTCCCATGTGACAGTGTCGACAGGGAAAGTGGCTGTGAAATTCTCCCACCATGATGCTGCGGGTCCTTCTAGCTGATGTGTGGCAAACTTCACCTTCTCCGCATCTGTGCATCCTGTTGTGGTCAACTCCCTAGCTGTCTTGCGGAGCCAATCATCTGCTACTATCGGTTTGGTGCTACTGGAAAACACCGGCGGATTCAGCCTAAGAAAATGGGCTAAGTGGTCAACAGGTGGTGGTGGTGGTGGGTTGTTGTTGTTGTTCCCTTGATTCTGATTCTGGACTAGCAACTGCATCAATGTGTTCTGCTACTGGATCAGCTGGGTGAGCTCCGGTGGAAAGGTAAATCCGGGGTCACGTCTCGGAGGCATCTGAGGGTTTAGAAAAGATGAGATGTAAGAATAGAGGGGGGGGGGTCTAAAGAGAAAACACTACCCATATGCACATGAGGCAAAAGCAAACAATTCACTTCATTCAATCAAACAAGGGCATACAATCGATCTAACTATCGCAAAAGTGCTCGGACTACTATATTTACATGGTGGACTAGTACTACTAATGAGGTGGTCTACTAGAAATATCCTTCGGTTGCAGACTCCATGATATCTGCTCCAGCTTCATCAACATAGTCATCATCGCTACTATCTGGTTCCGAGTCGGTGCCGTCGATGATGATGTAGTCTTCCGGCCTAATCTCATTGGGTTCTTCGTCTTCATCTACTGGCGTAGGGCCTCCCATAAATATTTCAATCTTCTTGATTAGGTCGTCATTCTTCTCCACCAATACTTCAATTTCTTCTTCATAATCTTCACGTGTAGCCTTGAGTTCTTCCTCCAGTTCCTTGATTCTAGTCTTAGCCTTCTTCAGATCTATCATGTCGACGCACATCTGGTTCTCCTGTCGTCCAATGTGCTGGTTTAACTCCTGGATAAAAGCTGCGATTGATCTATCCTTCCTGATGCTGATCATCTCCCAGTGTTCATCTCGGCGCCCACAAATCTGGTAGATAGTATCCTTGAGATCCTTGCCGTAGACTTCTCCAATGTGTCCCATGGCGATGTGAGCTGCCATGCTCTTTCCTAGACTCCAAGTTGGTGCATCAAAAGAAAACTCTATGGGCTCAGTGACTAGCATGAACGTCCTTCCTGGAACTTGAACTTGAATCATCCAGCGCTCTTCTTCAGGTAAAGTGGCGTTGTAGGTTCCGGTGAAGCTTGGTACTCCTATGTTCACGTATCTAGTGACTTCCTTCAAGTGTCGTCCAAAGGGTGTATCTTCATCCGGTTGTGTGAACTTATTCCTTGCATCCGCCATCCTAAAGAGTAGAAAAGATGAGAGGTCGGAAGAGAAGAGAGTGAAAAGTGATCTAGGTCTTTTAGCTTAGTGGTCGTGTCCTACAGTCAGCGTGTGCTCTAATACCATCTCTGTAGCGACCCGACCTCAAACAGTCTGATCTCTGTGCTTCGGTGTCATCCCTGGATCAGTAATGCTGACACCACACAGTACTCGGAGGATTTATAACAGAGTAACAATCACACACTTATTACATCGAGTGTCTCATAAGAGAACTTATTACAATAAATATGGCTTAAGGCCATCTAATAACGATAATAGCAGAAGGCTTGGAATATAAGTGAGTCCATCAACTCCAACGGCATCACTGAGTATAGAACCACGACCTAAAAACTCCTTAATCATCGTCAAAAAAGTTTGCAACATTAACGTTGCAGCCCGAAAACGGGTCAGCACATGGAATATCCTGGCAAGGTAACACATAGAGAGTAATGGAATGAAACAGCTATACTATATGCATATTTGGCTGGTGGAAAGCTCTATGGTTACAGTTTTGCATAAAGCCAATTTTTCCCTACTGCAAAGGAATAAATTTATTTAACTATCATGGTGGTTGTTAAACATTGAGAATGGTTGACAGCATTCTCAATCCCAATTAAGCATCATCTTTAACATAACCCAACAAAATTAATTTAGAGTAACATGTTGAGATTCACATGAAAATCCAAGTACTAGATACTCAAGATGTCCATAACCGGGGACACGGCTAATCATGATCAGTTTATTACACTCTGCAGAGGTTTGCGCACTTTTCCCCACAAGACTTGATCGCCTCCGTTTGGTTTCTCGCACTACATGGTGTTTGAGAAGACGGATGACCGAGACATAGTCTTTCAGAAGCGCTAGCACCTTATGATCGGGTAGACCGTACCACCTACATCCCCTACATCTGCTAGTCTACCACTGTAAGAGTTTGCACAACTTAGTCAACTATGCTAGAGCCCATAATAGCTTGTGGCTGCACATGGAAGTTTCTAGTATGAATGGTCTCATGATCCCTTTGAGCCTGGGTGGCAGTCCAAAAGAAAACAGGCAAGTCCTGGAATACCCAGGTGCCTCAATCCACCCAGATGTGTGTTTAAGTTGCCACCTTAGATAAACCATTAATTAACAAACTCACATCTGTCATGGATATCACTCACCCAATCCACGTCTACTAGCATAGCATGGCATAATAAGCAAACATAGAAGTAACTCCCAAAGGTTTGATAATAAACAGGTAATAGGTACTACCTCAACTACTTCCCATCCCACAATTTAATTAGATCCTAATCATGCAATGTGTGAGGATTGATCTAATGCAATAAAACTGGGTAGTAGGAAAGGTATGATCAAAGTGTTACTTGCCTTGCTGATGATCCGCGAAACCTAACGATTCGAAGTAACAGGCGGCGCACTCCGGGTATTCTATCGCAGACAAACAACCAAGCACACAATAAGTACTCATCTAATGCACAAGTAAAACTCAAATAAGAGATCTAACCAGAAGGTTCAACTTAAGAACTCCGGTTGGCAAAAAGAAACAAATCGAACGAAGCAACGAAAGTCAAACGGCGAAAGAAAACAACTTCGTTCTAGTAATCTGGATCTAGGGAAAATTTTACAGTAGCAAAATCTTGTTTAAGTTGGTTAAACGGATAGAGGGTTTCGAGACGAAACTCTAGGCGCTTGAATCGCCTGATTCCGATAAACGAGCGAAAAGTTATACTAAAACGAAAATCGGATGAGGAATCGCGATCAGAAAAATCACGGATTTAATCCGAGAAAAAGAAAAACGACGAACGCTCGCTAGAACGAATGAACGGACGAACGCTCGCTATTTAAATAAACCAGAAAAAACGATCTATTTAAAAAAACGAATCTAAAAAAACCGTCGGAAAAACCGACGAAAAACCGATCTATTTTTTTTAAAAAAACGATGGCACGGAAGTCGAGGCGGCGACGAACCTCGGCGGCGGGCAGCTGGCAGCGGTGGCGGCGCGTGGGCGGGGCGGCTCGGGTGGCTCGGGCTAGGGTTTACCCCGGGTGGGCTGCCCCGGCTTTTAAAGCCTACCGGGCCAGAGTCCCGGACGAACACGGCCCGGTTAGGTCGGTTCGCATTTTTTTTTATTCCGCTCGGAAGAAAAATAAAAAGAAATACTAAACGAACTCCAAAAATTCCGAAATAAATTTTCTCGGGCTTCTAAAATAAAGCCGCACAAGGTGAACATTTATTTGGGACCTAAATGCAATTTTGAAAAACGCACATTTTTCCTAAATTCAAATAAAACACCGAAAAACTCCGAGATAAAATCTTATTTGATTTTATTATTAAATCCTCAATATTTCTTTAGTTTGGGAAAGTCATTTTATTTCCTCTCTCATATTTTTGTAATAGAAATAATTGATGATAGAATAAATAAAATCAAATGATCCTATTCTCAAAATTTGAGAAAACTCAAATATGAAAATAACGAAGTCCCCAACTCTCTCCGTGGGTCATTGAGTTGCGTAGAATTTCTAGGATCAACCAAAATGCAAAATAAAATATGATATGCATTGATGATCTAATGTATAACATTCCAAATTGAAAATTTGGGATGTTACAGACCATTAGAGCAAAGAGTTGCTCCTCAACCAACTGAACCTACTGAAAATGAAAATGTCTGCTTTGAAATTCCTCCGGGTATGATAGAAAAACTGCTAGCTAATCCTTTTGTAGGAGATGGAACAAAGCATCCTAATGAGCATCTAATATATGTGGTTGAAGTTTGTGGATTATTTAAGCTTGCAGGTGTACCCGGAGATGTTGTTAAGAAGAAGGTCTTCCCTTTATCTTTGAAGTGAGATGCATCGACATGGTATAGGCTATGTGATGATATGGGCTCATGGAACTACGAATGATTGAAATTGGAATTTCATCAGAAGTTTTATCCTATGCATCTAGTTCATCGTCATCGCAATTATATATATAATTTTTGGCCTCGTGAAGGAGAAAGCATCGCTCAATTATATATATAATCTTTTATGATGAAGACTATGGAATTCAAATGGGATTTATTGGAAAGGATTAAATGCAACTCTGAAGATTGGGACCTCGATGAAGGTAAGGAGTCAGGTATGACACCTAAGTTTGATTGTGTTAAATCTTTTATGGATACCGATGTTTTCCGTAAATTTAGCACTAAATATGGACTTGACTCTGAGATAGTAGCTTCTTTCTGTGAATCTTTTGCTACTTATGTTGATCTCCCCAAGGAGAAGTGGTTTAAATATCATCCTCCCATAGAAGTAAAAGTAGCTGCACCTATTAAAGTTGAAGAAAAGATTATCACTTATAATGATCCTGTTGTTCCTACTTCTTACGTTGAGAAACCACCTTTCCCTGTTAGGATAAAAGATCATGCTAAAGTTTCAACTGTGGTTCGTAAAAGCAATATTAAAACTTATACACCTCCTGAGCAAGTTAAAGTTGAACCTAATATTGCTATTGTTAAAGATCTCTTGTTTGATAATATTGATGGGCATGTTATTTATTTCTGTGATGAAACTGCTAGAATTGCTAAACCGTGTGCTAAAGATAAACCTAGACATGTGGTAGGCATGCCTGTTATTTCTGTTAAAATAGGAGATCATTGTTATCATGGCTTATGTGATATGGGTGCCAGTGCTAGTGCAATACCTATTAGCCTATATAGAGAAATTATGCATGATATTGCACCTGTTGAGTTAGAAGATATAGATGTCACAATTAAACTTGCCAATAGAGATACTATTTCACCAATGGGAATTGTTAGAGATGTTGAAGTCTTGTGTGGAAAAACTAAATATCCTGCTGATTTTCTTGTTCTTGGTTCCCCACAAGATAGCTTTTGTCCTATTATATTTGGTAGACCCTTCCTGAACACTGTTAATGCTACCATAGATTGCAAAAAGGATGTTGTTACTATCGGTTTAGATGATATGTCTCATGAATTTAATTTCTCTAAATTTAGTAGACAACACCATGAAGAAGAATTACCTAATAAGGATGAAATTATTGGTCTTGCTTCTATTGCCGTACCTCCTAGTGATCCTTTAGAACAATATTTGCTAGACCATGAAAATGATATGTTTATGAATGAAAGAAGGGAAATAGATGAAGTATTCTTTAAATAGGAACCTATTCTGAAAAACAATTTACCTGTTGAAATCCTAGGGGATCGTCCTCCACCCAAGGGTGATCCCGTGTTTGAGCTTAAACCGTTGTCTGATACTCTTAAATATGCTTATCTTGATGAGAAAAAGATATATTCTGTTATTATTAGTGCTAACCTTTCAGATCATGAGGAAGAGAGATTATTGAAAACTCTGAAGAAGCACCGTGTTGCTATTGGGTATACTCTTGATGATCTTAAGGGCATTAGTCCCACTCTATGTCAACATAAAATAAATTTGGAAGAAGATGCTAAACCAGTCTGTGATCATCAACAACGGTTGAATCCTAAAATGAAAGAAGTGGTAAGAAAGGAAATACTAAAGCTCCTTGAGGCAGGTATAATCTATCCCATTGCTGATAGTCAGTGGGTAAGCCCTGTCCATTGTGTCCCTAAGAAAGGAGGTATTACTGTTGTTCCTAATGATAAATATGAATTGATTCCTCAAAGAATTATTACAGGTTATAGGATGGTAATTGATTTCCAAAAATTAAATAAGGCCACTAAAAAGGATCATTACCCCTTACCTTTTATCAATCAAATGCTAGAAAGGTTATCCAAACATACACATTTTTGCTTTCTAGATGGTTATTCTGGTTTCTCTCAAATACCTGTGTCAGCCAAAGATCAATCAAAGACTACTTTTAATTGCCCTTTTGGTACTTTTTCTTATAGACGTATGCCTTTTGGTTTATGTAATGCACCTGCTACCTTTCAAAGATGCATGATGGCTATATTCTCTGACTTTTGTGAAAAGATTTGTGAGTTATTCATGGACGATTTCTCCGTCTATGGATCTTCTTTTGATGATTGCTTGAGCAACCTTGATCGAGTTTTGCAGAGATGTGAAGAAACTAATCTTATCTTGAATTGGGAAAAGTGCCACTTTATGGTTAATGAAGGTATTGTCTTGGGGCATAAAGTTTCTGAAAGAGGTATTGAGGTTGATAAAGCCAAGGTTGATGCTATTGAAAAGATGCCATGTCCCAAGGACATCAAAGGTATAAGAAGTTTCCTTGGTCAGGACGGATTTTATAGGAGGTTCATTAAGGACTTCTTAAAAATTTCTCGGCCTCTGACTAATTTATTATAAAAAGATATACCATTTGTTTTTGATGATGATTGTGTAGAAGCATTTTAAATACTTAAGAAAGCATTGATCTCTGCACCTATTGTTCAGCCACCTGATTGGAATTTACCTTTTGAAATTATGTGTGATGCTAGTGATTATGCTGTGGGTGTTTTTCTAGGGCAAAGAGTTGATAAGAAATTAAATGTTATTCAATATGCTAGTAAAACCCTAGACAATGCTCAAAGAAATTATGCTACTACTGAAAAAGAATTCTTAGCAGTTGTATTTGCTTGTGATAAGTTCAGACCTTAAATTGTTGATTCTAAAGTAACTATTCACACTGATCATGTAGCTATTAAATATCTTATGGAAAAGAAAGATGCTAAACCTAGACTTATTAGATGGGTTCTCTTGCTACAAGAATTTGATTTACATATTGTTGATAGAAAGGGGGCTGAGAACCCCGTTGCAGACAACTTGTCTAGGTTATAAAATGTGCTTGATGACCCACTACCTATTGATGATAGCTTTCCTGATGAGCAATTAAATGTCATAAATGCTTCTCATACTGCTCCATAGTATGCTGATTATGCTAATTACATTGTTGCCAAATTCATACCACCTAGTTTCACATACCAGCAAAACAAAAGGTTCTTCTATGATTTGAGGCATTACTTTTGGGATGGCCCACATCTTTATAAAGAAGGAGTAGATGGTGTTATTAGACGTTGTGTACCTGAGCATGAACAGGAACAGATCCTACGCAAGTGTCACTTTGAAGCTTATGGAGGACACCATGCTGGAGATAGAACTGCACATAAGGTATTGCAATCTGGTTTTTATTGGCCTACTCTCTTCAAAGATGCCCGTAAGTTTGTCCTATCTTGTGATGAATGTCAAAAAATTGGTAATATTAGTAGACATCAAGAAATGCCTATGAATTATTCACTTGTTATTGAACCATTTGATGTTTGGGGTTTTGATTATATGGGACCTTTCCCTTCCTCTAATGGATATACACATATTTTAGTTGTTGTTGATTACGTTACTAAGTGGGTAGAAGCTATTCCAACTAGTAGCGCTGATCATAACACTTCTATTAAAATGCTTAAAGAAGTTATTTTTCCAAGATTTGGAGTCCCTAGATATTTAATGACTGATGGTGGTTGACATTTTATTCATGGTGCTTTCCGTAAAATGCTTGCTAAATATGATGTTAACCATAGAATTGCATCTCCTTATCACCCACAGTCTAGTGGTCAAGTAGAATTGAGTAATAGAGAGCTCAAATTAATTTTGCAAAAGACTGTTAATAGGTCTAGAAAGAATTGGTCCAAGAAACTTGATGATGCATTATGGGCCTATAGAACCGCATATAAAAATCCTATGGGTATGTCTCCGTATAAAATGGTTTATGGGAAAGCATGTCACTTACCTCTCGAACTAGAACACAAGGCATATTGGGCTATTAAAGAACTCAATTATGATTTTAAACTTGCCGGTGAGAAGAGGTTATTTGATATTAGCTCACTTGATGAATGGAGAACCCAAGCCTATGAAAATGCCAAGTTGTTTAAAGAAAAAGTTAAAAGATGGCATGACAAAAGAATACAAAAGCGTGAGTTTAATGTAGGTGATTATGTATTGCTATACAACTCTCGTTTAAGATTTTTTGCAGGAAAACTTCTCTCTAAATGGGAAGGTCCTTACGTTATTGAGGAGGTCTATCGTTCCGGTGGCATAAAAATCAACAACTTCGAAGGCACAAATCCGAAGGTGGTGAACGGCCAAAGAATTAAACATTATATCTCAGGTAATCCTATAAATGTTGAAACCAATGTTATTGAAACCGTAACCCCGGAGGAATACATAAAGCACACTTTCCAAAACGTTCCAGACTCCGAAAAGGAATAGGTATGTGGTACGGTAAGTAAACCGACTCCAAAATAGTTTTTAAGGCAATATTTCTCCGTTTTGGAATATTTAGAAAAATAGAAAAATAAGTAGCAGTCCGGGAAGGACACGAGGGCTCCACGAGGGTGGAGGGCGCGCCCTACCCCCTGGGCGCGCCCCCTACCTCGTGGGCACCTCGTGGGCACCTCGTGCGCTCTCCGGACTCGTTTTCTTACACGACACGTATTTTGGTTGGTAAAAATTCATTATATAATCCCTCGGGGGTTTTGACTCCCGTATCACGCAATTATCCTCTGTTTGTGTTTCGAGCTGTTGCTACTGCAGATTAGAGCAAGATGTCTTTGCAAGAGTCAGTCGGGGAGAGCCGGGTGTCTCATCCGGCACCGAGATCAATGACAAACAACAACGTTGACCTCTTTGGGCCAGCAACGGAGGAAGAGATGGAGGCCGAATTGAAGAGGATAGATGCCATGGAAGAGGATCAAGAAGTCACTTCCCGCTTCCGAGCTGGATTCACAATGGGAGAACTGCAGAGCTCGGCTATTCCAAACTCGGTTATCCCTTCTAATGTTAGATTTCTTTCTTATGAGAATATGAAAAAGAGTGTCACTGGTTCTCCCGCAGCTATGCAGCACCCTTGGGTGCAGGGAGCTTTGGCTGTTACAGGAAAACTCCGAAAGGAAATAATGGACCTCAAGCAGAAAGTCAATAAGCTCGAGGAGGAGAATCGTATACTTAGGGGCATCATCGCCAAGAACATCACATCACCACCCACGAAAAGAGAGACATAATCACCTGGGTATGTGCACTCCCCTTGGCAACTGCCAAGCTTGGGGGAGTGCCCCGGTATCGTATCACCATCACTTTTATCTTTACTGTTTTTCTTAGTTCGATCCTTTTGGTAATATCTTGGTTTAGTAGAATAAAAGTTCTTAGTATGATCTAGTTGTGAGTTTTGCTTTATGATCCTTCTATGTAATCGAGTCCGTGAGCTATGTATAATAAAGATTAGTGTTGAGTCAAGGGCTTGATTCTTTTGCCATGATCTTAAGTGAATAAAAGAAAAGAGAAAGAAATAAAAAGAAACAAAGAGATCATATGGATCTCATGGAGAGTAACGAGCTCACATAGAAAAAGTATGATGAATAAAAGTTGTTGAGAGTTGACAAACATAGTTTTGGTCATCGTTGCAATTAATAGGAAGTAATAAAGAAAGAGAGGTCTTCACATATAGATATACTATCTTGGACATCTTTTATCATTGTGAGCACTCATTAAAATATGACATGCTAAAGAGTTGACGTTGGACAAGGAAGACAACATAATGGGTTATGTTTTCTTGCATCTGAGATAAATTATATTGGCATGGATCATCCAACATGGTTGAGCTTGCCTTTCCCTCTCATGCTAGCCAAATTCATCGCACCAAGTAGAGATACTACTTGTGCTTCCAAATACACCCTTAAACCAGTTTTACCATGAGAGTCCACCATACCTACCTATGGATTGAGTAAGAGCCTCCAAGTAAGTTGTCATCGGTGCAAAGCAATAAAAATTGCTCTCTAAATATGTATGACTTATTAGTGTGGAGAAAATAAACTTTATACGATCGTGTGATATGGAAGAAATAAAAGCGACAGACTGCATAATAAAGGTCCATATCACAAGTGGCAATATAAAGTGATGTTCTTTCGCATTAAGATTGTGTGCATCCCACGATAAAAGCGCATGACAGCCTCTGCTTCCCTCTGCGAAGGGCCTATCTTTTACTTTTATCTCCTACCTTGCATAAGAGTCATGGTGATCTTCACCCTTCCTTTTTACATTTTATCCTTTGGCAAGCACAGTATGTTGGAAAGATCCTGGTATATATGGCTAATTGGATGTGAGTTTTCATGAACTATTATTGTTGACATTACCCTTGAGGTAAAACGTTGGGAGGCAAAACTATAAGCCCCTATCTTTCTCTGTGTCTGATTAAAACTCCATACCCATAAGTATTGCGTGAGTGTCAGCAATTGTGAAAGACTATATGATAGTTGAGTATGTGGACTTGCTGAAAAGCTCTTATAAGTTGACTCTTTCCTATGTTATAAAAAATTGCAATTGCTCCAATGACTGAGATTATAGTTTGTTAGTTGTCAATGAAGTTTACGATTCATACTTGAAATTGTGATTGAATTATTACTCTAGCATAAGAAATTATATGACAAGAATTGTATAAGTTGATGTTCTAAGAATGATCATGATGCCCTCATGTCCGTATTTTATTTTTATCGACACCTCTATCTCTAAACATGTGGACATATTTTTCGATTTCGGCTTTCGCTTGAGGAAAAGCAAGGTCTAAGCTTGGGGAAGTTGATACGTCCATTTTGCATCATGCTTTTATATCGATATTTATTGCATTATGGGCTGTTATTACACATTATGTCACAATACTTATGCCTATTCTCTCTTATTTTACAAGGTTTCCATAAGGAGGGAGAATGCCGGCAGCTAGGATTTTGGGCTGGAAAAGGAGCAAATATTAGAGACCTATTCTGCACAGCTCCAAAAGTCCTAAAACTTCACGGAAGACGTTTTCCAAATATATAAAAAATACTCAGCGGAAGAAGTTCACCAGGGGGGCACACCCTGCCCACGAGGGTGGGGGCGCGCCCTACCCCCCTGGGCGCGCCTCCTACCTCGTGGGCCCCCTGGTGGCCCTCCGATGACCATCTTCTGCTATATGAGGTCTTTCGATGAGGAAAAAATAATAAGCCATCTTCTCGGACGAAACTCCGCCGCCACGAGACGAAACCTTGGTGAAACCAATCTAGGGCTCTGGCGAAGCTGTTCTGCTGGGGAAACTTCTCACCGGGAGGGGGAAATCATCGCCATCATCATCACCAACGCTCCTCTCATCGGGAGAGGGCAATCTCCATCAACATCTTCACCAGCACCATCTCCTCTCAAAACCCTAGTTCATCTCTTGTATCCAATTCCTATCTCCAAGTCCGGGATTGGTATATGTGGGTTGCTAGTAGTGTTAATTACTCCTTGTAGTTGATGCTAGTTGGTTTATTTGGTGGAAGATCATATGTTCAGATCCTATATGCATATTAATACCCCTCTGATTATGAACATGAATATGCTTTGTGAGTAGTTACGTTTGTTCCTGACGACATGGGAGAAGTCTTGCTATTAGTAGTCATGTGAATTTGGTCTTCGTTCAATATTTTGATGAGATGTATGTTGTCATCCCTCTAGTGGTGTTATGTGAATGTCGACTACATAACACTTCACCATTATTTGGGCCTAGAGGAAGGCATTGGGAAGTAATAAGTAGACGATGGGTTGCTAGAGTGACAGAAGCTTAAACCCTAGTTTATTTGTTGCTTTGTAAGGGGATGATTTGGATCCATATGTTTCATGCTATGGTTAGGTTTATCTTAATACTTTTGTTATAGTTGTGGATGCTTGCAATAGAGGTTAATCATAAGTGGTATGCTTGTCCAAGTAAGGACAGTACCCAAGCACCGGTCCACCCACATACCAAATTATCAAAGTACCGAACACGAATCATATGAGCGTGATGAAAACTAGCTTGACGATATTCCCATGTGTCCTCGGGAGCGCTTTTCTCTATATAAGAGTTTGTACAGGCTTGTCCTTTGCTACAAAAAGGATTGGGCCACCTTGCTGCACTTTATTTACTTTTGTTACTTGTTGCTCGTTACAAATTATCCTATCACAAAACTATCTGTTACTACTTATTTCAGTACTTGCAGAGAATACCTTGCTGGAAACCGCTTATCATTTCCTTCTGCTCATCGTTGGGTTCGACACTCTTACTTATCGAAAGGACTACGATAGATCCCCTATACTTGTGGGTCATCAAGGATGTGGAACCCCTTCAAAATGCTAAGGACAAATGATTGGCTCAAGCTCCAAGCTCAAGGCTCTACATTTTCTATTTTAGTGATCCAAGATCACACTGAGTCTATAGGAAAAGCCAATACTATTAAGAAGGGATGAGGTGTTGCTTAATGGCTTGCTTGCTCAAAGTGCTTAGTGATATGCTCCAAAGCCCTCAACCACTTTCTCACATCCACATATGACCTAAACCAAAAGTTAAACTCGGCCCCACCGATTCTTTCTATCCGGAGCCACCGAGTTCAGTTGACATAGCCACTGCCAGAAACCCTAATCAGTTCGGTCTCACCGATGGGATCTCGGTCTCACCGAGATGGGCTTGCAAACTCTCTGTTACCCATTGCATTATTCTCGGTCCCACCGAGATATGCAATCGGCCCCATCGAGTATGCTTGGACAACTCTCTGTTTCACTTATTACCCAAATCGGTCCCACCGAGTTTGAGTAATCGGTTAAACCGAGTTTTGGATTTACCCTAACCCTAGCACATCGGTCCCACCGAGTTGATCCAGTCGGTCCCACCGAAAACCCTAATGGTCACTAGCTTTGCTGAATTGGTCCAATCGAGTTTATCAATTTGGTCCCACCGAGATTGGCAGGTTGTGTGTAACGGTTAGATTTTGTGTGGAGGCTATATGTACCCCTCCACCACCTCTTCATTCATGGAGAGAGACATCAGAACAAACCTACACTTTCAACTTACTTTTTCTGAGAGAGAACCACCTACACTTGTGTTGAGGCCAATATATTCCATTCTTACCATATGAATCTTGATCTCTAGCCTTCCCCAAGTTGCTTTCCACTCAAATCCTCTTTCCACCAAATCCATATCCTGTGAGAGAGAGTTGAGTGTTGGGGAGACTATCATTTGAAGCACAAGAGCAAGGAGTTCATCATCAACACACCATTTGTTACTTCTTGGAGAGTGGTGTCTCCTAGATTGGCTAGGTGTCACTTGGGAGCCTCCGACAAGTTTGTGGAGTTGAACCAAGGAGTTTGTAAGGGCAAGGAGATCGCCTACTTCATGAAGATCTACCGCTAGTGAGGCAAGTCTTCGTGGGCGACGGCCATGGGGGGATAGACAAGGTTGCTTCTTCATGGACCCTTCGTGGGTGGAGCCCTCTGTGGACTCGCGCAACCATTACCCTTCATGGGTTGAAGTCTCCATCAACGTGGATGTACGATAGCACCACCTATCGGAACCACGTCTCAAAAATCTCTGTGTCTCCAAATTGCGTTTGCACACTCCAATCCCATCTCTTTACATTCTTGCAAGTTGCATGCTTTACTTTCCGTTGCTCATATACTCTTTGCATGCTTGCTTGATATGTATTGTGATTGTTAAACTTGTGCCAAAACTCCACTTCAACTTAAAGAAATTAAAAACTGCAACTTTTAGCACTTAGTGTCTAATCACCCCCCCCCCTCTAGACACCTCTTCTCGATCCTTTCAATAAAGCTCCAAGAAAGCGTCGGGGTCTCCAATTAGGTTGTGGAGATCGCCCCGAGCAATTTGACGGGTACCGGTGACCGCCCCAAGGGTTTCCAAAGTGTACGGGTTCGGTGACCGCCCCCAAGGGTTGCCATTTTGTACGGGTTCGGTGCCACCCTCAAGGGTCCCTTAGTGGAATCATGACATCTTGCATTGTGCGATGGCGTGAGGAGATTACAGTGGCCCTAGTGGCTTCTTGGGGAGCATTGTGCCTCCACACCGCTCCAAACTGAGATTAGCACCCGCAAGGGTGTGAACTTCGGGATACATCATCGTCTACGCGTGCCTCGATTATCTCTTACCCGAGCCCTTTACTTGTGCACTTTAGTTTGTGATAGCCACATTGTTTCTTGTCATATATCTTGCTATCACTTAGGAGTTTATCTTGCTTAGCATAAGTTGTTGGTGCACATAGGTGAGCCTAGTTGTTGTAGGTTTTGTGCTTGACAAATTAACTGCCAGGTTTATTCCGCATTTGTTCAAGCCTTAACCGTAAATATTTTAAAACGCCTATTCACACCCCCCTCTAGGCGACATCCACGATCTTTCAATTGGTATCAGAGCCTCGTCTCTCCTTTTGGGGCTTAACCACCTAGAGAGTAAGGATGTCTACTAGGGGTTTAGGATTCTTTGACACTCTTAGTTTCAATGGCACAAATTTTGATGTTTGGGTAATTCGCATGCTTAATCTCTTTAGGGCCATGGACCCAAATTTAGAGCGAATTGTAGATATGGGTTTTTCTCCTCCAAAGGATCCCCAAAGATTATCTTTAGAGGATGAGAAAAACTCTTATCTCAATGCTCAAGCTTCTAATGTGATTTTCGATGCTTTGAGCAATGTCGTTATATTTCAACTCATGCCATTCTGGGATGCTCATGAGTTGTGGACAAAACTTCAAGATAAATATGGTGTGTCCAAGATTTGTGGGGATGATTGTTCTCCCTCCACCTCCGGCCGTGTTGCCTTCTCAACTTCTTCTACTTCACCTACATGTGGTTTGCCACAAGGTAATGACATGGTGAGTAGTGGTGTACATTGCAATGATGGTAGTGGGCCTATTGTTGATAATCCTTCATCACTTTCCTATTGCAATGCTTCATCTTTGGAATTTAGCACTCCGAGCACTCCAAATGTTTCACATGCTTGTGTTGATAGTCCTTGCATATCATGTAGAAATTGCTTGACTAAATCTCATGATGATATGTTTACTATGTCTTGTTGCCATGATAAAAATGCATATATTTCCTCAAATTGTTGTGCTAACAATGTAGAGGAAGCCCAAAACCCCATGGAACAAGATGTGGTCTTGAATGGTGCTTCAACGGATCCTACATCATCATCTATTGCATTTTGCCTTATGGCCAAGGCTTCAAAGGTATCTCCCACTTTGAATCCCAATATATCTTGTGATGATATTGATGATGGCAAGAGTGATGATGATGTTGATTATGATGAAGAGAATGATGATGTTGCCTCCTTAAAATTAAGGGGGAAATGATATTTAAAGCTCTTCTTAAGAATAAAATTGCTCGTTCCAACTTCATGGAAATCATGTCTATTGCTATTAAGGGCAAGAAATATATTGATAAGTTGGAATCTCATCTTGAGGAGCATGAGGTCACCATTGATAAAATGGAAGGTCATGAGCGTGATTACGCTAATGAGATTGCAGACCTCTCTCAAGCTCTTGATCTTGAACAAACCACCAAGGAATCTCTTGAGGAGACTTTTGCTCTAGAATTATATAGAGTGAAGGAATCTCATGATAGAGCTCTTGAGGTGGCCAATGTTTTTGAAACTAAAAATGCTAAGCTTGAAGTTGCTCATGCTAGACTCCTTGAGGATTTTGAGCACCTCGAAAATGGCTCAAGGGTCATCAAGGTGAGCTCATCAAACTCATCGAGTCTCATGATCAACTTGAAGCTTCTTATTTAAAAGATCTTGCCAAGTTGTCCTCTCCTATTGTTGTTAATGACGATGCTTGTGCTACTAACTCTATTACTTGTGAAGCATCCATTTTGAAGGAGAACGTTGAGCTACGGGCTCAACTTGAGTTGCTATCTAGCAACTATGGGAAATTGGAAGAAAGCCATGAAAATCTCTCAAGCTCTCATGATGATCTTCTAGTATCCCATAATGTGTTAAAGATAGATCATGAGGCCATGATTGCTAAGGTAACATCTAGCGAGCCTCATGTGGATACTAGCACTACTTCTAGTCAAAATGCTATGTTGCCATGTGCTAGTCCTTGTAATTCATCTACTCACAATGTTGGTACATCTTGTGATGAATTGCTTTCCTTGCCTTGTTGCTCTAACGATGAAGCTTATAATTCCTCTAGTACTTGTGTTGAGACTAACCATGTATAGGAAATCAAAGAGCTCAAGGCCCAAGTCACTTCTTTGAAGAAAGACTTGGAAAAGAGTCATGAAGAGAAATTCACACTCAACAATATCTTGAGTGTGCAAAAATCCCCCAATGACAAAGGTGGACTTGGATTCAACTCCAACAAGAAGAATAAGTCCAAGGTGAACAAAAATAAGGGCCAAGAACAAGTCAAGAATTCGGCCAAGATTGTTTGCTTCAAGTGCAAAGTAGAAGGGCATCATGTTAGATCTTGCCCATTGAAGAAGAAGCCCATTAGTGACAAGCAACAAGGGAAGCAGACACAAGTTCACTCTCATTCTCAACCTCAAGTTGAAGAAAGGCCTATTCCCAAGAACAATCAAGATAATGCTTCTCAAGTTGAGAAATCAAGTGAGAAGAAAGTAAAGAGTAGACGTTGCTACCTATGTCGTGAAAAAGGTCATGTCGCTTCTTCATGCACAAATGGTACCTTATCCAACCCTTTTCTAATTGATGATATCTATTCTCTTGGGAAGGATAAGTGTCGGTGTCAAAACCAGTGGATCTCGGGTAGGGGGGTCCCGAACTGTGCGTCTAAGGCGGATGGTAACAGGAGGCAGGGGACACGATGTTTTACCCAGGTTCGGGCCCTCTTGATGGAGGTAAAACCCTATGTCCTGCTTGATTTATTCTTGATGATATGAGTATTACAAGAGTTGATCTACCACGAGATCGGAGAGGCTAAACCCTAGAAGCTATCCTATGGTATGATTGTATGTTGTCCTACAGACTAAAACCATCCGGTTTATATAGACACCGGAGGGGGCTAGGGTTACACAAGGTTGGTTACAAAGGAGAAGATATACATATCCGTATTGCCTAGCTTGCCTTCCACGCCAAGTAGAGTCCTATCCGGACACAGGACGAAGTCTTCAATCTTGTATCTTCATAGTCCAACAGTCCAGCCAAAGGATATAGTTCGGCTGTCCAGAGACCCCATAATCCAGGACTCCCTCAGTAGCCCCTGAACCAGGCTTCAATGACGATGAGTCCGGTGCGCAGTGTTGTCTTCGGCATTGCAAGGCGGGTTCCTCCTCCGGATATACCACAAAAGAGTTCGAATAAAAGGATAGTGTCTGGCCCTGCAAAATAAGTTCCACATACCACCGTAGAGAGAATAATATTTCCACAAATCTAATATGCTGACACATTTTGGCAACATGACATCATGCCATGGCTCGGTGATTATTTGAACCGTTTTTTCTTTAACTAGCCCCGCACATAATGCGAGGTAGTTTCTTGACATGTCTTGTCAAAGCAGAGATTGTGTCCCCCTTATTACGGGATTCTCATTAATACGGTCGTGGGTAACCCAACCGCGCCTAGGACTCCTAGATTTTAGGCAAGTCCCAAACGGCCACGAGGAGGACGCTTGATATTCACCCTCTTTGTCGGATTTCGGGTTCCGACAGACCCTTGAGGTTCGAACACTGGGGTGCGTGCGGAGATTTCGCCTCCTACCTACCTGCACCCCTCCGCCATGCTTGGATCTAAAGTAAGGAAAGAACAACACAAGAGACACAGGGTTTATACTGGTTCGGGCCACCGATGTGGTGTAATACCCTACTCCAGTGTGTGGTGTGTGGATTGCCTCTTGGGCTGATGATGGCGAACAATACAAGGAAGAACAGCCTCGCGAGGGTCTGTTCTTGGCTGGGGCGATGAACTGCTCGGAGGAGTTCGGTCACCTTTCTCTCTCTCTCTCTCTCTCTCTGCCCTCCTCTGACCGACCCTTCTAACGTGCCTCTTCCTTCCTACCTCTTTTTCGTCCTTCCTTAGCTATGTGGGTGGCTGGTCCTATTTATAGAGGCCCTGGTCCTCTCCCCAAATATTGAGTAGGAAGGGAGCCAACAATGGCGGGCTAATTTGAAGGGGGGACAGCAAGTATCAGCTATCCTAACAAAAGTAGTCTTCGCCTGCGCAAAGCTCTGGTGATGACGCCGTCTTGGGCTCCACAGTGACCTCCGCCTCGTAGTCCTCCTGGTCTTGGTCTCGTTGCACCGAAATGGCAACCTTTGCCTAATGCCTCGGTACTCCGCGGCTGCGCTTGCCCCCTTTGCACCAAAGAGGAAAGGAGGACGCTGCGCGGGCTGGCACCCGCCTGGCGCCCTGAGTTGTCACGGCTTGCATCATGGGCACCTCGTGAGGTACCCCGCCTTGATCTCTCCGCCTCCTCGTGAGCCAGCCTGACGAGGCCGTGCTTGAGGAAGCTCTGCATCATCCGCCCCACGAGGCTTGGCCCCTCGCGAGGGTCTTGGGTTTGTGTTGCTGAAGATGGGCCGTGCTGGGCCCCCCTTTGAGCCACGCCGCAGGCTGCAGGCAGGCAAGTCTGGGGACCCCCGTTCCCAGAACGCCGATAGTAGCCCCCGGGCCCAAGGTGCGCCTGGACTTGGCTGTGCAGGGAGGCGGAAGGGCAAGAGCGAAGCGCCGCGGGCCCTAACAGCCTGCGGCCTTGGGCGCCGCGTGGCGGTTGACTGGACGTGGGCGCCTCCACTTCCCCACGGTGCCTCGGCAACTGCACTGACTGGACAAGTCCCTGCATGCAAAAACGGGTCATGATTACCTGCGATTGTGGAGGCCGGCGGTTGGCCTCCGCCGGCTATAAGTACGGGACGGCGTGCACCCTTCCGATTCATCTCTCCTTGCTTCTCCTTCCTCCCGATCCTTGCTCCGTCTTGCCGCGATGGCTCCAATCCACCGGTTCTCGACGACAGAGAAGGGAAAGGCTCCCCGAGAGGGGCCAGACCCTCTCTCGCCGAAGAAACGGCTCATCCCCCGTGGCCCGGACGAAGGGGCCCTTCAGGTGGTGCCGAGGCCTTGGGGCGAGCGGGCGCCGCCGGGGTTCCCGCTTACATTGTACGCCCACGTCGAGGGCCCCGAAGGAGCTGATGCCGACCGCCACGGGCGCCGCCGCCGTCGGCGCCGTCAGGTCACGAAGGTGTGGGTCGTCCCCCTGGGGTCCACACCAAGGGCTCCTCCCAAGAGTTCGTGCTCCACGTCGCCATTCCTCTTCAGTCTTGGATTCGCCTGCCTCCCTTCTTCGCCTCCATCATCCCGCAGGGGGAGCCCCTGGAGCTCTGGCTGCAGCACCCTCGCGACCGAGGCAGAGGTCGCGGTCGTCGCCCCGGGCAAGGTCTACATGACCCGGGGATGGAGGGAGATCGCCCAGGTTTGCAGAACAAGGGGAGTCTTCGCGATCCACTTGGACTACGACGGTGCTTCGGTGATGCTCTTCAAGGTCTTCGATGCGAGCGGGCGCCGGCTGGAGTGTTGCCCCGGGGAAGGTGGCCAGGGCCCTGCTGTGACGAGGACTGGGCACGCCACCCACTCCCTTGGAGGCTCCTCAGGTGGTGGAGGCATCAGAGGTTCCAGCGACTCCGGCGAGCTCTTCGTGACTCCGGAGACGAGCGACGACACCTACGAGCCCCCGAGCCGGCGCCGCTCCTGGAGCAGGGCGGGCTCGTCAGGCTGCCGCCGACTCTGATCTGGATGGGGTTGGCGTCGGTGCTTGACGGCCCACTATTGATGATGGCGTCTTTTGCAGGGACGCGCGTAGCTTGCGCCCCTTTAGGATCCATTCCCTGTGAGGAATCAAAAACGCGTCCCGTAGGGGCTTGTAAGGTGCCTGTGATCCTGTCTTGTATACATAACACTTGTCGTAGAATTGCGCGAGTTGCTCATTCCATCTTAGCTCAGTCCTCCCTTTCGAACCTCATGAGGGCTTGGTGCTCTGCGTCGACAGGTCCTAGTCCCAAGGCGGCTTCAGCCGTCGCTGGTATGCCAGGTCGCGATGCCGTGGTCAAGGCCAGGAGGTGAGCGACCTGGAGTCCGGTAAGAGCCCCTGAGTCGCGATGCTCAGGAGGTCCCCTTTGGCTCCCAAGCAGCCGTCGTTTGGTGAGAAAGGGGAGTGGCGTCGCTAACAAGGGATAGCATTAGGTGCGGGGATGGTGCCACGGCAGCTGGCGCTTCCGGGTGATAACTTATCTCGAGGATCAGGGACCGCTCTCTGGTGTGTGGACAGGTCCGCGCATTGGCAGGAGCGGGGTTGCTTGGCGAGGTCCTCGTGTGTCTCCTCCCTCTCGCCTTAGCTCCCCTTTCTGCTCTACATCCTCGGGTCCCGGCCCTCGAGCGAATCTCAGTCGTTGCTGGTATGCCAGGTCGCGATGCAGTGGTCAAGGCCAGAGGGTGAGGGCTGGAGAGCCAGTAGGAGCCCTGAGTCGCGATGCTCAGGCACCCCCCCTTTAACGTGCAAGCGGTTCGCGCGGACGAGAGCGAAGGAGGCTCAGCAAGAGCCTTGCCTGACGCAGCTCCTTCAGGAGGTCCTGCAGGTCCATCATAGAAAAAGCAAGGGGTTGCTATACAATTGACGGTCAGCCGTTGGTTGCTTCCGAGGGGTAGTGAGGCACTGAAGGCTTGACGAGGTGACGCTATGTGGGGCTGCCGCGGCCAGAGCTCAGTCATCCAGGTTTGTCGGCGTTGTAGGGACGGACCCATGCGCAAGCGTCGTGCCGTTCGAGAGCAGCTCTATTAGTTGGCGTCAGCTGAGTGGGCAACTAGATAAAACACGTTAGCCGCGAAGGAGTGGATTCGTTCGAATAGATGCTGGGAATGCGGAGATCACTGGGTCAAGCCCGAGCGACTTGGGGGTGATGCAGCCTGAGGGGCGTCCCCAACAAGGTAAGATAATTGACGCAAAATAAAAGGGATACACGCCGCAGGGACGGACCCACGCGGCCTGGGAATAATGCAGCCCTGGGGGCGCTCCCAGCTGGAAGTAAATCTTGAAAGATGTCACCTGATGATGTTGAGGACGAAGGGGTGTTGGTGTAGCAGGCTCGGGGGGCTGCGGGAGCTGATCCTCACGAGCCCCAGGCCCAGGGGCCTCGGGAGGCTCCGGAGGCGCTGGCAGCTCCTCGCGGGCCATCTCCATCCCTGCCAGGGCTGCGGAACGCCTGGCCTCTCATGCCTCCGTGATGCCCCTCATGAGGCACTGCTACGCGTCAGCCGCGTTCGGCAAGCCGTAAGGCATGCAAACGTAGCTGTGGGGTGGACCTCCGTAGCGCCCCACTCGCGAGGGCCAGAGGCGCTCCAGAGAGACGACTCGGTTGAGCCTTGGTATGTCGATGCAGACGCGCAACCCACCATCCTCGCCTGGATGGGGGGCCACTGCTAGTAGGCGGCGGGCGCCTCTCATGACTCTTGACTCCTGTAGCTCCTGAATGGCCTTGCTGACGAACTCCTGTGGGTCTGGATATCCTTGCCTTGCTCCTTCTTGAGGGAAACGTGCTTCAAAACACGCCTCCATGTGGTGCCCAAGCGCCTCCCTCGTGACCCTAGCTAGGCCGGTGGGCCTCCAGGGGAGAGCCCCCGAGCCCTGCCTAGGGAGGGCGCCGGGCGCGCTTTCCTATGCGATGGAAGGAGGCTCCCCCTGGGCAGGCGCGGGCCCTGAGGGGCCTGCCTCCTGAGGGGCCGGGCCGAACGATGTCTTCTTCTTCTTGGGGGCGGTCTCGGGAAGCGTCCTGCTTCCGCGATCTGGGTCTTCCAGTGATGCGGCCTGAAAGGCTTGTTCCAGGGAACACACCGCGTCCTTCTCTTCACAGGGCACCGTGATGACATCGCCACTTCCTGGCATCTTGAGGACGTTGTAGCCGTGGTGAGTCACGGCCATGAACTTGGCCAGTGCTAGGTACCCAAGGATGGCGTTGTACGGCAAGCGAATGTGAGTGACGTCAAAGTCGATGATCTCGGTGCGGTAGTTGTCATGTGCCCCGAAGGTGACAGGGAGGCGGACATGCCCAATCGGGACCGTTGAGCCGTCAGTGATGCCGGAGAAGGGCTTGGTTGGCTGAAGCTGGCTGTAGGGCACTTGGAGGTTGTTGAACGTCTCCACGGACAGGACGTTGAGCCCTGCCCCGCCATCGACGAGGATCTTGGTGACCACCATGTTGCTGATGATTGGGGAACGAAGCATCGGGAGGACTCCCGCTGTTGCCGCACACTTGAGCTGATCTGCCGAGCTAAACGTGATGGCGCACGCCGACCACCTAAGAGGGTGTGTGGCTTCGAGTCGAGGGAGTACCGCGTTCACTTCGCGGGCGAACTACTTGAAGATGCGCTGAGAGGCTGGGGCTTGAGCTCCGCCCAGGATGCAGGCGATCGCGCGCGGCTCCTGGAAGCCCCCAGCCTCCTCGTCCTGATGGCGGTCCTCGTTTCTCCTTGGCTGCGGCGGCAGCGGTGGGAGGCATGCGTTGCCTAGCGGGCGATCCTCGCGAGGCTGATCCCTCTAGTCTCCCTCGCGAGGCTGATCCCTCCATCCTCTCTCGCGAGGTGGGTCTTGCCAGCGATCCTCGCAAGGTTGGTCGCGCCACCCTTGGCGCGGCCCACGGTCTTCCCAGCGTCCTGCGTTTCTTCCTCCTCCCCGACCGTAGCCCCGGTCACCGCGGTCGGGGTGACGTCCGATCCTTCCTTCACGCACGGCTCGGAGTTCTTGGCATTCGTTGGTGTTGTGGGTGTGGAGGTCGTGGTACACGCAGTACCGGCTGCCCTTGGGAGGTTCGAGCCGATCTCTGCCCCGCTTGGTGTCTGGTTCTGCCGCGAGCACTGCATCCCCCTTGCGCTTCACATCCTTGGCCTTGAGCTTCTTCTCTTCTGGGTCTGCGGCAGGCAGCTCGAGGAGGGAGAGACGCCCCTCCTCAGCCCTGGCGCACTTGTTTGCCAACTTGAACAGCTCCAAGGAAGTGCACATGTCTTCATGCATCGCCAACTCCTCCTTCATCTTGACGTCGCGCACGCCGTCGGAGAAAGCTGAGATGATGGCCTCCTCAGTCACCTTGGGGATCTTGAGGCGTGCGTTGTTGAAGCGCTGGATGTACTTCTGCAGGGTTTCCCCGGGTTGTTGCTTGAGGCGGCGCATGTCGCTCACGGCGGGTGGCCGGTCGCGAGTACCTTGGAAGTTAGTGATGAAGCGGGTGCGCATCTCTTCCCAGGAGGAGATTGAGCTTGGAGCCAGGTTCAGGAGCCAGGTGCGGGGCCCGTCCTTGAGCGCCATGGGAAACCAGTTCGCCATGACCTTCTCGTCTCCGTTGGCAGCTTTGATGCCCAGCTCGTAGAGCTGGAGGAACTCCGCAGGGTCGGCCGTGCCGTCGTAGCGAGGAGGCAAGTCTGGTTTGAACTTGCCGGGCCATGCGATGCTGCGTAGTTCGGTGGTGTAGGCGCGGTAGCCTGCTGTGGCCACGGGAGGCCTTGGGTGACGGAGAGCCTGGTCTTGCATGTCCCCACGCGCCGGAGCAGGGGGATGGTCGCGACGTGCTGGAGCAGGGAGCGCCCGGGCAGCTTCTGGCGGGCGAGGGACTTCTTGGCAGCTCTGTTCTTGCTGCGCTGGCACCTGACGGAGCGGGTTCCGCCCAGGGGCCATGCGCCTTGGAGCCATGGCGTCTTCTTGAGGAGGAGGCGGCCGGGGCACCGCCGGAGCCTCTTCGCCCGCGCGGGGCGGGGTGCGGTGCAGCGGAACGGACGGCGTGGAAGAGCCCCCTGCAGCGCGGACAAGCTCGGCGACGCGGTCGAGCCATTCCTTGTAGACATCGTCGATAGGACGGTAGCGCAGGAGCTCGTTTGCCACGATGAGTGCAGCCCGAGCCTCCATGGGCACGCGGAGCGCGCGGGACGAAGATCCAGCTGGGGCGAGCGAGGGAGTTGCGGTGCGGCCGTCTTGCCGCATGGACGGATGCTGGGACAATGCTTGCCGCTCGTCCCCTGCCGGGCCGGTGGCGGCGTTGACGGCAGGTGACGGGGAACGGCGTAGATGCCCGCCGACAGGGGCCGTCTGGGCGACGCGGGAAGCGAGTGCGGCCCAGCGCTCGGCGCGGGCCCGACGAGCGTCAGACATGGGCATGACGGTCGGAGGAGAACGGGGCGGTGGAAGACGAATTCCGGTGCACCCCTACCTGGCGCGCCAAATGTCGGATTTCGGGTTCCGGCAGACCCTTGAGGTTCGAACACTGGGGTGCGCGCGGAGATTCCGCCTCCTACCTACCTGCACCCCTCCGCCATGCTTGGATCTAAACTAAGGAAAGAACAACACAAGAGACACAGGGTTTATACTGGTTCGGGCCACCGATGTGGTGTAATACCCTACTCCAGTGTGTGGTGTGTGGATTGCCTCTTGGGATGATGATGGCAAACAATACAAGGAAGAACAGCCTCGCGAGGGTCTGTTCTTGGCTGGGGCGATGAACTACTCGGAGGAGTTCGGTCACCTTTCTCTCTCTCTCTGCCCTCCTCTGACCGACCCTTCTAACGAGCCTCTTCCTTCCTACCTCTTTTTCGTCCTTCCTTAGCTATGTGGGTGGCTGGTCCTATTTATAGAGGCCCTGGTCCTCTCCCCAAATATTGAGCGGGAAGGGAGCCAACAATGGCGGGCTAATTTGAAGAGGGACAGCAAGTATCAGCTATCCTGACAAAAGTAGTCTTCGCCTGCGCAAAGCTCTGGTGATGACGCCGTCTTGGGCTTCACGGTGACCTCCGTCTCGTAGTCCTCCTGGTCTTGGTCTCGTTGCACCGAAATGGCAACCTTTGCCTGATGCCTCGGTACTCCGCGGCTGCGCTTGCCCCCTTTGCACCAAAGAGGAAAGGAGGACGTTGCGTGGGCTGGCACCTGCCTGGCGCCCTGAGTTGTCACGGCGTGCGTCATGGGCACCTCGTGAGGTACCCCGCCTTGATCTCTCCGCCTCCTCGTGAGCCAGCCTAACGAGGCCGTGCCTGAGGAAGCTCCGCGTCGTCCGCCCCGCGAGGCTTGGCCCCTCGCGAGGGTCTTGGGTTTGTGTTGGTGAAGATGGGCCGTTCTGGGCCCCCCTTTGAGCCACGCCGTAGGCCGCAGGCAGGCAAGTCTGGGGACCCCCGTTCCCAGAATGCCGACACTCTTTATAAAGGGTCAAGGCTTTTACTTTTTTCCTCCGTGCTCAATCGAATCCTTCCCCCGCCTCGAGTTCTAACACCCAAAGCCCAGGTTAGGTGCTTCGGACCTTCAATCATGTCCGGATCCAGCCTCCAGGGCCGGTGGATGCCCTCCTCCGTCACGAAAGAGGATATCAAGAAGTTGAGGGAGGCAAGATACTTGACCGCCGAAGTCTCGCATCGGCTGCCTGCCCGAGGGCAAGTCGTCCCTACTCCTGAACCCAATGAAGACGTCGTGTTTATCTCCCACTTCCTCCGAGTACTAGGCCTCACTCTGGATCCCTTCGTAAGGGGTTTGATGTTCTATTATGGGCTTGATTTCCACGATCTAGCCTCGGATTCCTTTCTCCACATCTCGGCATTTATTGTCGTATGTGAGGCCTTCCTCCGCATTACCCCTCACTTCGGCCTGTGGCTCAAGACCTTTGATGTGAAGCCGAAGACTGTTGAGGGGCAGCATGCAGCGTGCGGAGGGGCATTAATGAGGAAGATCGCTGGAGCTCCGTGGCCAAAGGGTTCTTTTCCAGAGTGTCCGGATTATGGCAACGGGAGTGGTTCTACGTCACCGCTCCCAGAAGTGCCAAGTGGGTAGCTTCCCCCGCCTTTCGCTCGGGCCCTCCACCACAACTGATGTCATGGATCAGCAGGGGGCTGAGCTGGGGTCCAGCCTAGGATGTGCCCATACTGCAGAGCTGCATCCAGATCTCTTCGAGGGAGATTTTAGTTTGGTTATGGTACTGCAAGTCATGTTGGTTCATTGAGTCCAGCCTTGCAAACACCGGCCCCTCCACTTGTGGGAATTCAACCCAGAAGGACCGCGTGCTATTTAGAATTTCCTTGGCCTAACGCACGAGGAGATGTACAAGTCGTCCTTCGGACCCCAAATAGAGTGTCCGGACACCTCTGAGGACGTGGGCCTGAGCAGCAACCGCACCGCGGCCCAAGTAAGTAATCCTCTAGCCGAACACACTGTCTTTCATTTATCATGATGTCATTCTGAAGAATCGCTTTTTGACCAGGACTGGATAACAAAGAAGAGATGACCCGGTGTTCGGCCCCCCTTCCCGAAGGCTTGGACAATCCGGTGCTGGAAAAGATGCTTGAGCCAGCACCTTGCCCGGTGCCCTCAAAGGAAGATAAAGGGGGGAATAAAGAGGGCGAAAGCGGGCCCCCACCGCTACCTATTCCAACCGAGGGAACGAGCGCCTCCGTGAGAGAGGATAACCAAGGGAAGGAATCTGACATTCCCTCGCCCCGGGGAGGAAGAGGACTACCTCTGATGATCCGAAAACCAAGGTTTCCAAACAGGAGAAGAAAAGTCCACCAGAGGGTCCCGCCTCGGAGGGTGCTCTTTCTGCACAAAGTCTGTGCGGGGATCGGCCCTCTAACGAGCTGTAAGTAATCAAAAAGTACTTAATAGTGAAGATATGCTACCTTACTTCTGAGAAAGATAACCGAAGCATCTATCTTGCAGTTCGGATCTGAGCCCTTCTCAGCAGAGCTCATCTTCGGGGTATCTTCTTCCGGAGATGATGGAGAGCGAAACGCCTCCCCCGGGCTCCCTGGCTCAAGAAGCGGGCGACCTTGAAGTGTCATCACGAAGAGTTTCTCCGGATCCGGCAAGGCCAGAAGGTAATCCCATGGTCACCCGAAGCCCTCAGTATCCGGCTCTTGAAGAGAGCAATCAAAATAGTCCGGCACCATCTAGTATGCGGTCGGATGTACTGAAGGGTCTGCTAGAGTGAGCGACTATCTCAGAAGAGCACCGTACATTAATGTGTACGGTGATTGAAAGGATTTCGTCCACCGAAAACGGGTTGCATGAAGCCTTTATGAGTCTACTGGCGAGCTTTGAGGTACGTGAAATGGTATACATTTGTGATGGTACCGCGCATTTTTAGGTGTGTCCTGTGTAGATAGTAGCCCCTGAGACTCTGGTTGTCGTCGAAAACGGCGACGAACAGAGGATCGTTGTCGGTGTCAAAACCGGCGGATCTCGGGTAGTGGGTCCCGAACTGTGCGTCTAGGCCGGATGGTAACAGGAGGCAGGGAACACGATGTTTTACCCAGGTTCGGGCCCTCTTGATGGAGGTAAAACCCTACGTCCTTCTTGATTAATATTGATGATATGGGTAGTACAAGAGTAGATCTACCACGAGATCAAGGAGGCTAAACCCTAGAAGCTAGCCTATGGTATGATTGTTGTATATGGAGTTGATGTCCTACGGACTACTACCCTCCGGTTTATATAGACACCGGATAGGGTTAGGGTTACACAGAGTCGGTTACAATGGTAGGAGATCTTGAATATCCGCATCGCCAAGCTTGCCTTCCACGCCAAGGAAAGTCCCATCCGGACACGGGACGAAGTCTTCAATCTTGTATCTTCATAGTCCAGGAGTCCGGCTGAAGGTATAGTCCGGCTACCCGAACACCCCCTAATCCAAGACTCCCTCAATCGTAGTCCCAGGTAATAACCAGACCGCCTTTATGTGCAGGTGTCTGAAGCTCCGATGGCTAGCCGGACTGATGGGGGTTGCCGAACTAAAGCAGCGACTGGATGCGGCGGATGCCGATATCGAGCTTGTTAACAAGCGGCTTGACGAGGCACAGGGTAGGTGATGTTTATAGTGAATGTCACATAGTAAGAGCAGCGTGATGCCAGTATCTTTAATATGTTGTGACTGCAGATGGAGCTGACACCATGGAGGCCCTGCGGGCGGAGCTTGCCCGAGCCAAGGAGCAAGCAAGGAGTGGTAATGCGGCCGCTTTGAAGGCGATCGAAGAGTTGAGAGCCGAGAAGGTCGTGCATAGCGAGAGCAAAGATAAAATGGCCAAAATGGTTGTGAAGTTAAAAGACACTGCCGACCGCTGCCAGTTTCTTGAAGAAGAAAGCCAGGCGAAGGCTACGGACCTCGAAAAGGCCACAATGGCGACCAAAGACACCCGCTCTGCAATGAGAGCAAAGAAGGAGGAACTGCGTGAAGCCGGGGATATTGTGGCTGGGAAGCCCTTTATGCTGCGGAGGAAGTTCGGCGATCCGTGGTATGCCCCTCTGTATTGGCTGTGGAGTTCGGCCGATGCATATCTGGACTTAGCGGCGAGCGCTGTCGATGCGGCCGAATACTTCCGAGATCAGACAGATCGGGAAGTGGACAAGCTGTTCTGGTCGCAATTTAACGTTCCAGAGCGTCCGCTTCCATTGATTGATCAGCTTGCCGAATGGGCCGAACTCAATAGATTGTCTGGACTCGCCATGAGGTCTGTCGTGGATCATCTGTGGCCAGAAAGGCCAAAGCCGAACAGCTATTTCAGCTTGGTGCAGCAGTTCCTTGGTGCGGTGCCACGCATTAATGCGATGAAGAGGTCGGCGTGCATAGAAGGCTCGCGGATGGCCCTTGCCCGTGTCAAAACATACTGGGCGGAGATGGATGCCACCACTATCGCGGCGCAGGGTTCGGCCATAGGCCGAGTGGCTGCCGAGCACTATTTTGAAGAAGTTCTTGAGGGCGCTCGTTCGATAGAGGCCCAGTGCTCGAAGAATGTTATGTTTGAGTGACATGTATTCCCATTGTAAAAACAATGTTTCATTGAATTTATCAAGGTTGTATTTATACTTTTGCCCGAAAGTATTGTGATGCCTCCTGTGCAACCGTTTATGTATACCTGTATATAACCTGAAAGATTGCAGTCGTCGGCTTCAGCCCCCACGCATATAATGTGGGGGTGTTCGTAGAAGACGCGTATTCACACTTAATCCAACGTCTTGGTCCTATTAAGGAGGTGGTAGCGCAGCGAACTAGCCAACCGGACTATAATGCTTTAACACTTTCACTTAGCCATAGGAGTTTGATAGTGTGGCTACTATATAGCCCCTGGTGGCTCCACACTCATCCGGATTCAGGGTGCGTACATGCCTGGCCGGGAAACGGCCCTTCGTTAATGCGGAGGAATCCCTAAGATTCCAATAAGTCATTGAGTGGTTGATCAGTCTCACGCTATATCATGACAGTCCGTTTTCGGCTTTCTCTACTGAGGTGCTCGTCTGGATGAACCAGGGAGCGGAACGTAAGGCAGCAAAACACAGGAGCCGGGCAAACCTAACATTTGACCAAAGACATGATTTGGAGCTGATGCATATAAGGCCAAACTCGCGACGCCGAACACTCCCTAAGGTATTCGGTCTTTATGGTGTAAACTGGGTCTAAATAGTACCCTTTGTAATAAGCCCCTGGTGTCCAGGTACGTGCATTATTCTGGCGTGGCCACATGCCAAGACGTCAGCATCCTTCTCAGTTGTACTGAGAATCCGAGGGATGTAAATCAACAAGAGACAGCAAAAAAGGTTTACGCAGGGTCTTAATCTACAAAGAATCTTGGAACGGGTCCCTGCTGCACGTCTGCGCCTGTGTCTCCGTTGTGCCATATCCTGGACGGCGTAGCACGATGGTCATCTGAAAAAGAGAGCAACTTAATTGAAAAGTTATCGTGCAAAAGTTAAGTTATACTAAATAAACAATATGTAGTTGAAAATGAGTAAAGGTGAGCCTTATTGCCACTTTTGCGCGCGCGTTGAGCCCCTTGTATTGTAATAGGGGTATAGCCATCAAACCTGTATTAATTACATATAGCTGAGCCGGACTCGTCTAGCCGTGTCCGTGGTCTTAACGACCTGTCAAATGCTTGAGTTGGTGAGGCCGTTTAGTGTGCGGCGGCCAAGGCGGCCGCACCGTCTTCGGCATGCAAGGAGCGCTCAATATTTCCATTTACTGTAATGATGCCGCGTGGACCGGGCATCTTGAGCTTGAGGGAAGCGTAATGCGGTATTGCATTAAAGCGAGCGAAAGCTTCGTGTCCGAGTAGTTCTTGATAGCCACTTTGGAACGGAGCGACGTGGAAAGTTAAATTTTCGCTGCGGAAGTTATCGGGGAAGCCGAATATAACCTCTAGTAGCAGGGAGCCCCTTTAGTGAGCCTCCAGGCCTGGCACTACTCCTTTAAAGGTAGCATTGCTGCGGCAAATTTTTGTTGGGTCTATCCCCATTTTGCGGACTGTGTCCTGATATATCAGATTTAAACTGCCGCCGCCGTCCATCAAGACTCGAGTGAAGTGGTATCCATCAATTATTGGATCTAATACCAAGGCAGCCCATCCTGCACGCTGGATACTTGCCAAGTAATCTCGATGGTCGATGGTGATCGGTTGGGACGACCAGCGGCGGAGCTCCGCGGTGATAGGCCCTGGGGCATGTTCCTCTAAAGGTGCCGCTTTGTTTCTCCCTTTTATCACGTGTAACACGTTGATTGTTTTGACTTCTGGTGGGAATTTCTTCTATTCCCCTGTGCTTTGCTCACGAGGCTCGTCCTCATCTTCACTTGGTGTATCCTGCCCCTTGTGTTCGACGTTGAGCTTGCCGGACTGTTTGAAGACCCAACATTCTCTGGGGGTATGATTTGCAGGTTTATCCGGGGTGCTATGGATCTGACATATTTGGTCCTGAATTTTGTTTAGGCTGGACAATTCGTCTCTGTTGCCTTTGGAGGGCGGCTTCTGCTTCCCTGGCCGAGAGCTTCTAAATCCGGCGTTTACAGTCGTGCTCTTCGAGCTGTCTTCTTTATTCCGGCGCTTATTCTTGATGCGTCGTGATTTCCCGTTTCCATCCCTGACTTTGGATGTACTTGGGTCGCTGGTGCTGCATCGGGCTAACCAGTTGTCCTCGCCCGCGCAAAAACGGGTCATGAGGCTTGTTAATGCTGCCATTGTTCTCGGCTTTTCTTGACCGAGGTGTCTGGCAAGCCATTCGTCTCGAACGCTATGCTTGAAGGCTGCTAAGGCTTCAGCGTCCGGACAGTCAACTATTTGGTTCTTTTTAGTGAGGAACCTGTTCCAAAGTTTTCGGGCTGACTCACCGGGTTGTTGAGTTATATGACTTAAATCGCCTGTATCCGATGGTCAGACATATGTCCCTTGAAAATTTGCCTGAAAGGCGTCTTCGAGCTCTTCCCAGCTTTCGATGGAATTTTCGGGGAGGCTTTTAAGTCAGTGCTGAGCTGGCCCTTTGAGCTTGAGGGGTAAGTACTTGATGGCGTGGAGATCGTCTCCTCGAGCCATCTGGATGTGGAGGATGTAGTCCTCAATCCAGACCCCAGGGTCCGTTGTTCCGTCGTATGCCTCTATGTTTACGGGTTTGAATCCCCCTGGAAATTCATGGTCCAGCACCTCGTCGGTGAAACATAGAGGGTGTGTGGCACCCCTGTATTTGGGTGTACCGTGGTGTTCAGATGTTTGTTGTGTTGCATTGTATGTTGGAGTGCGCCTGCGTCGTCCATACATGGATCTGGTTGCGTCGTCCTTTTGATGCGAGCCCTTACACGGATCGCGTACTAGTTTATGTGCGACGTCGTTTGCCGCTTTATGTTGGCTATGAAGTCGTCTATCCGACCGGATGGCCGTTTTATTTTTTAATTGTGGAGGATCTAAGGCCTCCTCATCAAATTCAGGTAGCAACTTTCGCTTCGGATAGCTCTTGGTGTGGTGATTACTGTCGTACTTCGCTGCAGTGTTGAGTACTTCACTCCATTTGATTTTGAGTGTGTCTTGTGCAGCCTTGAGCCTTTGCTTCTGTTTTTTCAGACTCCTCGCCGTGTCAACAAGCCTTTGGTGGGCATTATGTTGCTCCTGGCGCCTGTCCGGTGTGATGTCGTCCGGACTGTTATCTTCGACGGAGTCAGGTTGTTCGGTTTGATTCCCCGTGTTGCCCTGGGCGGGCGATGGTGCACCCTGCTCTATTGCTGGGTCTATATGATTGTTATTTCTGCCGAGGCGGGATTTGGAGCGGCGTTTACGCCGCCGCGTTGACTGCTTTTCGAGGGAACAACCCTTCGCTGCGTCCTTCCATTCCTCGTCGTTGTTTTCTTTGGGTGTGTCCACCATGTATACGTCGTGTGATGAAGTGGGCGTCCAGTGCCCTGTGGGCAGTGGTTCCTCTTCGTCTCCCGCACCGTCGTCCATACCGTCGATGTCTTCGGAGTCAAAGTCGAGCATGTCGGTTAAGTCATCGACAGTGGCTACTAAGTGGGTGGTGGGTGGGCGGCGAATTTCTTCGTCATCCGCATCCCAATCCTGCCGGACGTAGTTCGGTCAGGACTCTCCTGACAAGGAGAGAGACCTTAATGAGTTCAGTATGTCGCCAAAGGGCGAGTGCTGAAAAATATCCGCGGAGGTAAACTCCATGATCGGCGCCCAATCGGATTCGACAGGAACGGGCGCAGGCGGTTCGGAGTCCGTGGCCGGAGAAGGAACCAGCAATTTAGCAACACAACTCTCGTGAAGGGTAAGGTCGATATTCGGCTTGATCACCGCAGAGGATACGGCCTCCGTGCCGGGGTCTATCCACCCGTCCATGGATGGCGCAACTGGCTCCAAATTGAGGGTCGGAGCGGTTGGCGGTGCGATTTCTCAAACACTGTCCGATGGTAGAGCTAAATCGTACTCATCGTGACCGCGTGGCGCATAAGGCAGGGGCTCGAATCCGTCGAAGATCAAGTCTCCACGGATATCAACCGTGTAGTTTAAGCTTCCAAACCTGACCTGGTGGCCAGGGGCGTAACTTTCGATCTGCTCCAGATGGCCAAGCGAGTTGGCCCGTAGTGCGAAGCCGCCGAACACAAGGATCTGTCTGGGGAGAAAAGTCTCACCCTGGACTGCATCGCTATCGATGATCGTAGGAGCCATCAAGCCTAACGGTGACGACACAGAGGAACTCTCAATGAAAGCACCAATGTCGGTGTCAAAACCGGCGGATCTCGGGTAGGGGGTCCCGAACTGTGCGTCTAAGGCGGATGGTAACAGGAGGCAGGGGACATGATGTTTTACCCAGGTTCGGGCCCTCTTGATGGAGGTAAAACCCTACATCCTGCTTGATTTATTCTTGATGATATGAGTATTACAAGAGTTGATCTACCACAAGATCAGAGAGGCTAAACCCTAGAAGCTAGCCTATGGTATGATTGTATGTTGTCCTACGGACTAAAACCCTCCGGTTTATATAGACACCGGAGGGGGCTAGGGTTACACAAGGTCGGTTACAAAGGAGGAGATATACATATCCGTATTGCCTAGCTTGCCTTCCATGCCAAGTAGAGTCCTATCCGGACACGGGACGAAGTCTTCAATCTTGTATCTTCATAGTCCAACAGTCCGGCCAAAAGAATAGTCCGGCTGTCCGGAGACCCCCTAATCCAGGACTCCCTCAATAAGGTTGGCAATGTGTTTGCCAAATTTGTTGGTGCTCAAAGTGGTGTCAAGAAAAGAACCATTTGGGTAGCCAAGGTTACTGTGACTAACCTCTTAGGACCCAACTTGGTTGGGGACCAACAAGCTCAAACTTGATCAATAGGTGATGTTGGAGGTCATTGGAGACTTGGCTACATTATTAAGAATTAAGGGGACTTCATCATTCTTATTGTCTCAAGCCAAGTAATTCGTATTATCAAGTTTCTATCTTATATCCAATGTTCCTCCTTGCGGTAACTCATGCTTAAATTGTTTACATTGAAAGTTACTTGCCCCTTTGCATGTTTGGCTTTGTTCCTTGCATGTGTTTGTATATTTTATGCTTCCAACTTGATTATCTTGAGCAATCAAGTATGTGTGTGTTGGTTTGCACATCATGTACATGTGTGTCATTCGTTGAGCCTTTGTGCATCTTGGTCATATCTTAGTTGGCTCTTGTGAGAGATTAATGGAATATCCCATTATGGGGAGGGATGTGCTTTGTGCACTTCACAATCCTATAAAGGTGGGTACATGGGGAATACCACTTAGTATTGATATTGCAAGCTTATCTAGTCACTATGTGGTATGTCTTCTCATGAGAAATTCAAATTCTAAATAGTCCATTAATTATCTCTTGTTGGATCCTTTTATTTGCCTCTTGTTTATCCTTAATTGGTATCACATTATGGGGGAGTAATATGCTATGTGTATATTACTAGCCTAGAAAATGTGTACATTTGAGATATTTTCACCTAGTGTTGATATTGTAAATTATCTTGTTCCTAGGTGGCATGTTAGCTCTACAACTTGCAATTTGCTTGTGTTTGGTGTGAAGATGATGTTGGATATCCTTGCAATCTACCACCGGGAATTATTTCCAAATACTTCTTGTCTTTTGACAATTGGTACTCACTTGTGTGGTAGAAATTATTGATCATCTTTACATTAGCCTTTGCTTTTATTTGCCTTATCTCTTGCCTAGGATTGTGTCAACTCCCATTGTATTCCATACCACTTGTGGATCTTGTTATTTCCTAAAGCTTGTCTAGTGTTTGTATAGATATAGTGAAAGTGGTGATCCCATCTTGTGCTTTTTGTATTCAAATGCAAATTCTCCATAATGCACAATGCTCGGGGGAGCTATCCTATTTTTCTTAGAACACTCACCTTGTGATCCTTTTCAACTGTGTGTTGGTGGAATGCAAATTGTTTCTTTTGGTACTTTGTGCCATCATGAAACTTTGTAGAGCACTTGGTTTGTTTGGAACCATTCTCTCTTTTGGGAGTTTGACATCTTCCTTTTTGTGTATCAATGGATATCTCATTCCTTGATGTATCGTTTAATGATATCCTCCAAGTCATGATTTATTCATTTGGTATCCTTTCTTCACTTGGCTTTTCTTTTTCTTTTGGTTTCGGTTCTTGAAAGTCTTGAGCATGCATATTTACTTCGTGTAGTATCTTTGGCATGTTTTCTTCTTTGACCCAATATATAGGGGAAACTCTACCAAGTCTCAAATTGGATGAGATGTGCATGAAATTCATTTTCGTATCTATATGCACATTTTTATGTGGATTTTGTCCTATGTATTGTTGGTTCTCTAACTATTTGGTCCCAATGAGTTTGGGTACCATTTTGTTTGTGTTTTTGTTCTAGGAACAATTGGAGATACATTGGATGCTCGGCTTACTCACAAGGAAGGTGTTGTCATCATGTGCTTATTGGAGTTGAGCTACGATGATCAATTAACTACTATCTACCTTAAATTGGTATCTACTACATCCTTCCAATGTTAACTCGGTAACAAGTATCTTCATATTCTTCATGCACACATTTCTTGCATCAACCTTGTGTAGGTTGTATCATGGCATGTTATTCATTCATTCTTGTGATACTTGTTTCCTTTCTCAAAGCATCCAAACAATGATCTCTTGTTGCTAGTTGTGATGTATTTGTTGTTCGTGTGTGGACTTCATTTATATACAATAAGACCATATCTAGCCATGTGCTATGCTCCCAAGCAAATATCTTATTGGTATATGTATGACCTCCCTTTGGATATCTTGTTCCTCGTGTTGTAACTATTTCGGGTGTGCATCCTTCTTTGTAGATATATATCATCATGATTTCATCTACATAGAATCTTATACACTTGAGAGAAGTTGCATATCTAGTTGATATCCTTTCTTTCACGTCCACCTTGTCTTTCTCTTGTTATTTCTTTGGTGGCTCCGTGAAATCTTTTGCCTTGAGTGTGTGTCTTCTTTCGTTGCATCTTGATGCACTCTTGTGTGGTGGAGATTATTTTCCTCATGCTTATCTTTACGAGGCTTTTGCCATCTTAATTGGTATCCCTCGTCTTGATGAGGCTTTCATCTTCTATCTTCACCACGGGTTGTCACAAGCATAGGTTCTTTATATGCTTATTAGTAAGCTTGTGAACCCATTTGCTAGTTGTGTGTGGGAATGATAGGCCTTGCACCGTGTGCCTCATTCTTTCAAGACTTTATGGATGCTTAATGCTCATCCGTACTTTAGTCTTCTCAAGTGCATTGCCTTGACTCACACACATCATTTTGGTTGAGCCCATTCTTAAATTGCTTATTTTACTTGTTGCTCAACCATGTGTTTGTTGCAAGTACTAGGCTTAGTTTCCTATTTGCTCACTTGCACTTGTTGTAAGTTTCTATTGATTTTGGGGGAGCTATGATCCTATTTTGTGCACTTTGTATCCAAATACAAATATTCTTATGTGTGCACAAATCATGGGGAGCTTCTCTAGTTTCTCTAGAAGAACACTCCTTTGCTCATATCGTAATATCTTTTATTCTTGTGGCTCGTAGGATCATTGGTCTAGTTGGTTCAATTGGTATCTTTTGATAGCTTGCTTCAATTGGTACCTTTTGATGCATAATTCCTTGTATAAACTCTCTTGAAAGTGATTGTCATCAATTATCAAAATGGGGGAGATTGAAAGAACATGTGGTGCCCCCATGTTTGGTTTTGGTAATTGATGACAATCTCTATGGACTAATGATTGCCCTGAGTTATATTTGAAGGTTTTGTCCATAGGCTTTTCTTGGAGTACATGTGTTGGTTTCAAGGAGAGTTTGTGTCGACCAAGGTGCTATTCAAGGAATTATCCAAAGATTGGTCATGTGAGTGTTGAGCTTATTGCAAGCATGTCTTGAAGAAGAAGATTGTGTGATCATTCATGTCTACCTTCAAGACATCATCCAAATGAAGAGAATTGGAAAGATTCAAGGTTGATCAAGATTAAGTCAAGAATGAATCAAGTTGATCAACACACAAAGCATACAAGATGTACCGAGGGATCAAGTGATCCCATGGTATGGTAAGCATTGTCCATTACACTTTGTTTGCTAACCCATTTTTTTCATGAGAGTTCTTTGTGGGGTTAGGTTGCGATGTGCAAGTTCAAGTGGAGCATCATGAAGAGATCAAATGCTTGAAGCTTGCCGTCCATTTTGGTAACAATGGATTTATGAAGATATGCTGAAGAGTGGCTCACCCATAGTGGAGTATGGGGGAGCAATCAACTAGTCTTTATCGAGCCAACACAATCTAGAAAGGTGGTCCAACTTGAGGAAGTCAAGATCGTCATCATCTAGCTCAAGTGGACTATCTGCAAGACAAAGGTTTGCCCTTGATAGGTTTTCTATTTTACCGGTCTCATAGTGGTAGTTGGTGAAAGAAATATGCCCTAGAGGCAATAATAAAGTTATTATTTATTTCCTTATATCATGATAAATGTTTATTATTCATGCTATAATTGTATTAACCGGAAACATAATACATGTGTGAATACATAGACAAACATAGTGTCACTAGTATGCCTCTACTTGACTAGCTCGTTAATCAAAGATGGTTATGTTTTCTAACCATAGACATGAGTTGTCATTTGATTAATGAGATCACATCATTATGAGAATGATGTGATTGACTTGACCCATTTCGTTAGCTTAGCACTTCATCGTTTAGTTTGTTGCTATTGCTTTCTTCATGACTTATACATGTTCCTATGACTATGAGATTATGCAACTCCCATTTACCGGAGGAACACTTTGTGTGCTACCAAACGTCACAACGTAACTGGGTGATTATAAAGGTGCTCTACAGGTGTCTCTGAAGGTACTTGTTGGGTTGGCGTATTTTGAGATTAGGATTTGTCACTCTGATTGTTGGAGAGGTATCTCTGGGCCCTCACGGTAATGCATATCACATAAGCCTTGCAAGCATTGCAACTAATAAGTTAGTTGTGGGATGATGTATTACAGAATGGGTAAAGAGACTTGTCGGTAACGAGATTGAACTAGGTATTGAGATACCGACGATCAAATCTCGGGCAAGTAACATACCGATGACAAAGGGAACAACGTATGTTGTTATGCGGTCTGACCGATAAAAGATCTTCGTAGAATATGTAGGAGCCAATATGAGCATCCAGGTTCCGCTATTGGTTATTGACCGGAGACGTGTCTCGGTCATGTCTACATTGTTCTCGAACCCGTAGGGTCCGCACGCTTAACGTTACGATGACAGTTTCATTATGAGTTTATATATTTTGATGTACCGAAGGTTGTTCGGAGTCTCGGATGTGATCACGGACATAATGAGGAGTCTCGAAATAGTCAAGACATAAAGATTGATATATTGGACGACTATATTCGGACACACGAATGGTTCCGGGAGTTATCGGATATAAAACGGAGTACTGGGGGTTATCGAACCCCCCCGCTCCCCCGGGGGGGGGGGGGTTAATGGGCCTCATGGGCCCAAAGTGGAGCAGAGGAGGGGCGGCCAGGGCAGGCTGCGCGCCCCCTCCCCCTCTAGTCCGAATTGGACAAGGAGGAAGGGGCGGCGCCCCCCTTTCCTTTCTCTCCTCTCTCCCTTCCTTACCCCTCTCCTAGTTGGACAAGGAAAGGAGGGAGTCCTACTCCCGGTAGGAGTAGGACTCCTCCCTGGCATGCCTCCTCCTGGCCGGCCACCCCTCCTCCTTGCTCCTTTATATACGGGGGCAGGGGGGCACCTCTAGACACAACAATTGATCCTTGAGATCTATTAGCCGTGTGTGGTGCCCTCCTCCACCATAATCCTCGATAATATTGTAGCGGTGCTTAGGCGAAGCCCTGCGACTGTAGAACATCAAGATCATCACCACGCCATCGTGCTGACGGAACTCTTCCCCGACATTCTGCTGGATCGGAGTCCGGGGATCGTCATCGAGCTGAACGTGTGCTAGAACTCGGAGGTGCCGTAGTTTCGGTGCTTGATCGGTCGGGCCGTGAAGACGTACGACTACATCAACCGTGTTGTGCTAACGCTTCCGCTTCCGGTCTACGAGGGTACGTAGACAACACTCTCCCCTCTCGTTGCTATGCATCACCATGATCTTGCGTGTGCGTAGGAATTTTTTTGAAATTACTATGTTCCCCAACAGTGCCATCCGAGCCTAGGTTTTATGCGTTGATGTTGTGCACGAGTAGAACACAAGTGAGTTGTGGGCGATATAAGTCATACTGCTTACCTGCATGTCATACTTTGGTTCGGCGGTATTGTTGGATGAAGCGGCCCGGACCGACATTACGCGTACGCTTACGTGAGACTGGTTCTACCAACGTGCTTTGCACACAGGTGGCTGGCGGGTGTCAGTTTCTCCAACTTTAGTTGAACCAAGTGTGGCTACACCCGGTCCTTGCGAAGGTTAAAACAGCACCAACTTGACAAACTATCGTTGTGGTTTTGATACGTAGGTAAGAACGGTTCTTGCTAAGCCCGTAGCAGCCACGTAAAACTTGCAACAACAAAGTAGAGGATGACTAACTTGTTTTTGCAGGACATGTTGTCATGTGATATGGTCAAGACATGATGCTAAATTTTATTGTATGAGATGATCATGTTTTGTAACCGAGTTATCGGCAACTGGCAGGAGCCATATGGTTGTTGCTTTATTGTATGCAATGCAATTGCGCTGTAATGCTTTACTTTATCAGTAAGCGGTAGCGATAGTCGTGGAAGCATAAGATTGGCGAGATGACAACGATGCTATGATGGTGATCAAGGTGTCGCGCCGGTGACGATGGTGATCATGACGGTGCTTCGAAGATGGAGATCACAAGCACAAGATGATGATGGCCATATCATATCACTTATATTGATTTCATGTGATGTTTATCTTTTATGCATCTTATCTTGTTTTGATTGACGGTAGCATTATAAGATGATCCCTCACTAAATTATCAAAGTATAAGTGTTCTCCCTGAGTATGCACAGTTGCGAAAGTTCTTCGTGCTGAGACACCATGTGATGATCGGGTGTGATAGGCTCTACGTTCAAATACAACGGGTGCAAAACAGTTGCACACACGGAATACTCAGGTTTAACTTGACGAGCCTAGCATATAACAGATATGGCCTCAGAACACAGAGACTGAAAGGTCGAGCGTGAATCATATAGTAGATATGGTCAACATATTGATGTTCACCCTTGATACTACTCCATCTCACGTGATGATCGGACATGGTTTAGTTGATTTGGATCACGTGATCACTTAGAGGATTAGAGGGATATCTTTCTAAGTGGGAGTTCTTAAGTAATATGATTAATTGAACTTAAATTTATCATGAACTTAGTACCTGATAGTATCTTGCTTGTCTATGTTTGATTGTTGATAGATGGCTCGTGTTGTTGTTCCGTTGAATTTTAACGCGTTCCTTGAGAAAACAAAGTTGAAATATGATGGAAGCAATTACACGGACTGGGTCCGTAACTTGAGGATTATCCTCATTGCTGCACAGAAGAATTACGTCCTGGAAGCACCGCTAAGTGCCAAGCCTGCTGCAGGAGCAACACCAGATGTTATGAACATCTGGTAGAGCAAAGCTGATGACTACTCGATAGTTCAGTGTGCCATGCTTTACGGCTTAGAACCGGGTCTTCAAAGACGTTTTGAACGTCATGGAGCATATGAGATGTTCCAGGAGTTGAAGTTAATATTTCAAGCAAATGCCCGGATTGAGAGATAAGAAGTCTCCAATAAGTTCTATAGCTGCAAGATGGAGGAGAATAGTTCTGTCAGTGAACATATACTCAAAATGTCTGGGTATCATAATCACTTGACTCAACTGGGGGTTAATCTTCCTGTTGATAGTGTCATTGACAGAGTTCTTCAATCACTGCCACCAAGCTACAAAAGCTTCATGATGAACTATAATATGCAAGGGATGAATAAGACTATTCCTGAGCTCTTCGCAATGCTAAAAGCCGCGGAGGAAGAAATCAAGAAGGAGCATCAAGTGTTGATGGTCAATAAGACCACCAGTTTCAAGAAAAAGGGCAAAGGGAAGAAGAAAGGGAACTTCAAGAAGAACAGCAAACAAGTTGCTGCTCAGGAGAAGAAACCCAAGTCTGGACCTAAGCCTGAGACTGAGTGCTTCTACTGCAAGCAGACTGGTCACTGGAAGCGGAACTGCCCCAAGTATTTGGCGGATAAGAAGGATGGCAAAGTGAACAAAGGTATATGTGATATACATGTTATTGATGTGTACCTCACTAATGCTCGCAGTAGCACCTGGGTATTTGATACTGGTTCTGTTGCTAACATTTGCAACGCGAAACAGGGGCTACGGATTAAGTGAAGATTGGCTAAGGACGAGGTGACGATGCGCGTGGGAAATGGTTCCAAAGTCGATGTGATTGCGGTCGGCATGCTACCTCTACATCTACCTTCGGGATTAGTATTAGACCTAAATAATTGCTATTTGGTGCCAGCGTTGAGCATGAACATTATATATGGATCTTGTTTGATGCGAGACGGTTATTCATTTAAATCAGAGAATAATGGTTGTTCTATTTATATGAGTAATATCTTTTATGGTCATGCACCCTTGAAGAGTGGTCTATTTTTGATGAATCTCGATAGTAGTGATACACATATTCATAATGTTGAAATCAAAAGATGCAGAGTTGATAATGATAGTGCAACTTATTTGTGGCACTACCGTTTAGGTCATATCGGGGTAAAGCGCATGAAGAAACTCCATACTGATGGACTTTTGGAACCACTTGATTATGAATCACTTGGTACTTGCGAACCGTGCCTCATGGGTAAGATGACTAAAACGTTGTTCTCCTGTACTATGGCGAGAGCAACGGATTTGTTGGAAATCATACATACAGATGTATGTGGTCCAATGATTGTTGAGGCTCGTGGCAGATATCGTTATTTTCTCACCTTCACAGATGATTTAAGCAGATATGGGTATATCTACTTAATGAAACATAAGTTTGAAACATTTGAAAAGTTCAAAGAATTTCATAGTGAAGTTGAAAATCATCGTAACAAGAAAATAAAGTTTCTATGATCTGATCGTGGAGGAGAATATTTGAGTTACGAGTTTGGTCTACATTTGAAACAATGCGGAATAGTTTCGCAACTCACGCCACCCGGAACACCACAGCGTAATGGTGTGTCCAAACGTCGTAATCGTACTTTATTAGATATGGTGCGATCTATGATGTCTCTTACTGATTTACCGTTATCGTTTTGGGGTTATGCTTTAGAGATGGCTGCATTCACGTTAAATAGGACACCATCGAAATCCGTTGAGACGACGCCTTATGAACTGTGGTTTGGCAAGAAACCAAAGTTGTCGTTTCTGAAAGTTTGGGGCTGCAATGCTTATGTGAAAAAGCTTCAACCTGATCAGCTCAAACCCAAATCAGAGAAATGTGTCTTCATAGGATACCCAAAGGAGACTGTTGGGTACACCTTGTATCACAGATCCGAAGGCAAGACTTTTGTTGCTAAATTCGGAGTTTTTCTAGAGAAGGAGTTTCTCTCGAAAGAAGTGAGTGGGAGAAAAGTAGAACTTGATGTGGTAACTGTACATACTCCCTTATTGGAAAGTAGTACATCACAGAAACCGGTTTCTGTGACACCTACACCAATTAGTGAGGAAGCTAATGATAATGATCATGAAACTTCAGATCAAGTTACTACCGAACCTCGTAGATCAACCAGAGTAAGATCCGCACCAGAGTGGTACGGTAATCCTGTTCTGGAAGTCATGCTACTAGATCATGATGAACCTACGAACTATGAAGAAGCGATGGTGAGCCCAGATTCCGCAAAATGGCTAGAAGCCATGAAATCTGAGATGGGATCCATGTATGAGAACAAAGTGTGGACTTTGGTTGACTTGCTCGTTGATCGGCAAGCAATTGAGAATAAATGGATCTTCAAGAAGAAGACTGATGCTGACGGTAATGTTACTGTCTATAAAGCTCTACTTGTTGCAAAAGGTTTTCGACAAGTTCAAGGGTTTGACTACTGTCGTGGTTTTGTCACGGCAGATGTCCTAGAGAAAGGACTTAGTCGTGAGGCCATCGTAATGGGTTAGCTCGAAGGGGTTAAAGCGGACACAGGGACGCAAGAGGGTTTATACTAGTTCGGCCCCTTCGATGAAGGTAAAAAGCCTACGTCTAGTTGTGATGGGATTGATGAGGTTTCGATGACTAGGGAGCAAACAAGCTTCGCCTAAGTCTCGAGTTGTTCTCTGTCCTTCTAAACCGCCGCCGGGTCATCCCCTTATATATACGGGTGATGCCCGTCGGTTCACAGAGTCCTAACACCGGTTCATATTCGTATCCGGGTTGGTCTCTCCTTATTCCTATCTTACAATACAAGTTTACATACAGATGCCGGTTTACGGCTACAAGTCTTAAACCAACTACGGGACTCAGGCCCTCATCTATCTTCTTGGGCTTTAACACTCTTGAGTTACTGATGAAGTTAATCCGGCCCACATAGGCCGGTTTACGCCCAATAGTAATATTCCCAACATTAGGCCCCAGATTGATTTGAACGGGTTCATGTCAATCCTTAGCAAAATCTTCATCTTCAACATCTTCTCGTAGTTGCTGAACCGCCATGATGTCATCCTCTCCAGTTGCTGTAAGCCGAGGTGACGTCATCTGTCATAAAGAAAACATCCATGATATCTCCTTGTTTAATAAACTCACAACAACCGAGGCGACAGCTCCACTTCCGAAATTTTCGGTTCCTGGATTCACGCGCCTGACACATGTCTTTTTGCCTTATAAATAGGGCCGAAGGGTCATTTCTTTTCTCCCCTTCGTGCACTTCCTCTTCGTCTTCCTCGCGTCGCCAGTCTCAGAGCTCCGCTGCCGCCGTCGTCTTCTGCATCGACTTTGGCCGCTGCATCAACCTGAGCGTACCAGAAAACTGCGGCGACCTTCCGCATCTTCCTCAGCTCTGGTAGGTCTTCTGCTCTTCTCAACATAGATCTGTTCTAGGGTTTCGTGTTCTTGCTGCGTTCATCACCTGTTCATGTTCGTATACTAGCTCCTGGATACATCTGTGAACCCCTTCTCTGTGTAGTGATAACTTTTAGTATCTGCCTTTAGTTTCATGCCTAAAACCATAGATCTCACATATATTTCCGCCCGTTGATTCAATACTGTTCTGCTTTGAGCTTTTGAATATTTTCCTTCTTTTCTAAACTTGCTTCAGATCCATCGCTGTAGAGAAATCTTGTGAAATCTGTTTCTGTACACTTACTCATCCGCAATCTCAACTGTTTCAATGCTTAGATCCGGCGGTTTAACTTGGTGTAGAAAAAATTAACAAACCGGTATATACCATTAGTCCCCTTGTTGAACCGCTAGATGTTGTTGCTTCATAAAACTCCGGTTTAGATAGAGCTGTCTCCGGTTTAACATTGTACATACCAGTGTACTTTAATCAATGCATTCTTGAACCGGAATCACCTATCTTGTAGATTTCATCATGGCCAAGCAAGTATATGAGTGCAACTGGGTTCCTTCTCGCGTCACAGAGACTCAACTGAACAATTTAGTCCTGATCGGCGCCTTAGGCAGCAAAAATACCATCCATTGGAGGGTCCCTGGCAAAGAATGCCCTCCCACACCTCAAGAAGGAGAGGTCGTCGTTTTCGTAGATCACTTAGCCCGGGGCTTTAAGCCGCCCGGTTCTAAATTTTACCGGGATGTTTTAGCCAATTTTCAACTCCGCCCACAAGACACTGGCCCCAACTCTGTTACAAACATGTGTCACTTCCAAGTGCTCTATGAGGTGTTCTTTCAAGAGGAGCCCATAGTTGAGTTGTTCAGAGAATGCTTCCATCTAAACCGCCGCACCGAGTTTACTAATGGTTCCAATACGGAATTGGGTGGTGTGGCGATTCAGAAAAGGAAAGAGGTCACATACCCTCACGCCAAACTGCACAACCACCCCCAAAGAGTGGAATCAAACATGGTTCTATTGCAAAGACACCTCCCCTGCTGATGAAAATCCTTTGCCTGGCTTTCGTCCGGAGCGGCTTAGCAATACACACCCATTTCCGCAAAGGTTGACTGCCAAGGAGAGAATCAAATACGCTCCTCAACTGTCCAAGCTCAGATCCTTCATGGCCAATGGTTTAACAGGGGTTGATCTCGCTCGCTGTTGGATATTGTGGAGCATACTGCCCCTTAGTCAGCGCTCCGGTTTGATGTGCGAGTATACTGGCAGTGTTGATGACCCACTGCGACATGCTAAGATCCAGCTCACCAACGAAGAAATCACAGAGGCTGTGAATAAAATGCTGAATGAACCGGAACACATCTGTGCTCGAACCGGCCTGCTTCCCTTCTGTGCCACCAACAAACTGCCAGTTGTAAGAGTTTAATTTTTCTTTTTACTGAACCTGTTTATTGATATATCTGGTCATTGTTTAATATCAATGTCTGTTTAAATAGGGCAATGATCCGTTTTGGAGCAAGAAGCTTCCATAGGAAAAGCCAGAAAAAACAGACAAACCGGAAAGACCAACCCGGCCAAAGACTATAGTCGTGAAATGGCCTGCTCATAAGAAGAAAACCACTGCATCTTTTGATCCGGCCGCTGATGATGATGTGGGTAATCCGGACCTTGAGGTAGAGCTTGACTCACTTAGCTTATTTTTCACACGCCTTATTGATGATGATATTTGTCAGGATGATGCCGAAACCAGCCATGCTGATGCTGCAGAGGTAATTACTCTCTCTTCCGATTCAAACCCTTTGCCTTCGCTAAAAATCCGTCAGGCAAATCGGAAGGTTAAATTTTCTCATCCTCTTGCTTACTTGGATCCCAAATTTCTTATGAAGACCCAACAGCACGAAGCTCGCCGCACAACCCGGCACAGCGGCCAGGTAGTTACCTCCGCCGGTTTACCGAACAGTCCGGTTCCGAAACGCCGTTCAGAGGTCTCTAATTTGCTTGTAAATGCTTGTCCTAAAGCGGGCTGTTTTCGTCAACCTCTTAATCCATCTGACTCCGATTATCAGGTTACTTCCCACTCATCCTCTGGTGAGTCATCGGCTACTCAGCTGCCACCGCTCAAAATGGTGCTTGGGTAAGCTATACTTATCATAATATTTCTGGTACATCACCTTGGAACATATGCTGTATTTGACTTTGTTATTCCTTTCAGGGCCAAGCCTAGGCCGAGCAAGAAGGCTCGCCTGGATAAAGCGGCCGAGGAAGACGCCGTCCCTGAACCTGGTAAAACACCAGATCTTGAAGCGGCTATTCATGAAGATATACCCAATGATCCACCACAGCAGGATGACGATTTTATTGCTGAAGAAATGCCTATTGACACCTCAGGCCCTGTCAACCAGCCCACAAGCCCCATCCGGATTGAGAAATCCACCAGTCCATCAAAGCCTACTGATAAGCCAACGGCCCCAGTGCAAACCGGCGATGCCAAGGATGATGAGGTTGTCATTACTGGCATTGGTCGCACAGAGCCAGGCAATCCCATTGCTTTATCCAGACACACTGCCAAGGAAGAATTTGCTGCCATTGGCAAGGGAAAATGGAATGCCGATCTGACAACTTATGCCGCTTTGAACGCCCAAGATCTCCATTCCGGCTATCTGAACCGGCTATACACCAGCCGTGACTATGAAGCTGGTCTGGTTAATATGATGAAAGAGAAATATGAGGTAACTTCCATATGCTTATCTGCGTATGTACTTCAATCTGTCAACTCTCCTAGCCCCCAAGGGCCGGTTTAGAATCTCTGTTCAAACCGGGACTTGTCAATGCAGACTTCAATGTTTTCTGAATTTGCTGATATAGCCCCCAAGGGCCGGTTCAACTTAGTGTAGTTAAACCGGGACTTTAGGTAATCAATATTGTAGCAGCAGTATTAACTGAACAAATAGCCATTAGCCCCCAAGTGCCAAGTTGAATACTTGTATTGAGCTTGGGACTTTTCTGAACAATTGAAGAGCAAATATGCATTAGCCCCCAAGTACCAAGGGCATAACTTGTTATGTGGTTGGTACTTCAATTCTTGTACCGTTATCTAAATCGTATGACTGTCTATATGCAGGCTGAGCTGAACAAAAGGGAAAACCAAATCGCTGATCTGCAAGAAAATCTGAAGTGCCAACAAGCTGAAACCTCCAAAGCAAAAGAGGAATTAACCAGCGCTTTAAGCGCCATGGAACAACTTAAGAATGGCTGCAAGAAGGAGCGGGCGGATTGGGCCACTGAAAAATCCACTTTAACCAAACGAGCAGAAGATGCCAAGGCTGCACTGAAACCGGTGGTGGATGAACTGACCAGCATAAAGCAGCAAGTGCATGCCATGACCGCTGCTATCTTTGGTAAGCTGGTTTGATTTCTGGATTGATTCGGCCGTCTTATAGAGCTGCCGGTTTGTTAACCCTTTGTAATATTTCAGGGACACGCATTGATCACTTGGGGTCAGATGTGCGAAGAAATTGAAAGCCGCCTACACATTGATCGAACAACTGTACACTGGTGCACAGCGGATCATCTCTACTGCATCCCACAACAATCCGGCGCCCACTTTGATTCAGGACACTCTGAAGAGACTGTCGATGCTTCCTGCCCGGGCTGAAGAGCTGAAGAAATCTGCTGCTCAAACTGGTGCGATCAATGCCTTAATCCGGGCAAAAGCTTGGGTGCCGGATTTTGATCCTGTTGAAGCGGCTCAGGGCTATCCCAGCTTGAAGGAAGACGGGTCAGAGTTTAGTGAAGCGGATCTGCGAGCAATAAACCGGGAGGTGCGTCCACTAGCTTGTCAATTGGTTGAAGAAGTAGACTTGTCTCATTATTAAGCCCAATATGACAACCAAAACAAGCGAGTAGTTGCACCAATTCCTGAAGTGGAAAATCTTATCCCTCCAATCCGTAAGCATACTTACGCTCCCGATATTGAACCGTCGTTGCTGATCCATGATGAAGCTATCTTTCAAGCATTAATGGGAATCGACTGGACAACTGTTGATTTCCAGCCGCTGGGTAGAGAAGCTGAAGTTGAAGCTGCGCGGGATGACCCACAACCATCAGGCCAGGCTGGTGATCAAGCTTGAACCGGAAGCCGGTTTAAACTGCTTCTCCTTTGCGAAAAAACAATGATCTTATTTTGGGCACTGTGTTGCCTTGTAATAGGCTAGCCGATACTCTTGATTTTGATATGCCTTCGTGCATAATTACTGCAACTTGTTCTTCCTTTGGGTGATGAACTTTCCAAAGTATTTTCTGCAATACAAAAAATCTTAAAGTGCCACCGCGGTTGTACCGTCAGGCGGAGTATGATGTCTGCATATGTGAAATCAAAATATCTGAAATTTAAGCATATGATCAAATCTTTGGGATACATAATACCTGCCATCGTTGGGCATGAAGTTGGCTTGCCTAATCTTGAAGCGGAGGTTTATAAACCCACACTGTTGGAGGAGATAGCAACTCCTGTATATATATAATGCCGGTTTCCCATGTAAACCGTGCCGGGTTATAATAAAACACCGTGTTACTCCGTAATAGGATGTTAATAAAAAGTCAAACCGGGCAAATAGTCTCCGGATTAAAAATGGACCGTGTTCCGTCAATTGACAGTTTGAACCGGTTTAAAACTTTGTCGGTTTAAAAAACGCAACAAAAATAAAGAAATATCTATCAAAGAAAATTGTGAAGCAAAGGCAATGATAAAACCGTTTGCAAAAAGAGGCTTATTTGAGCCGATCAGATGGCGTTACCATGGTCGGACACGACCAAGCTCCCGATAGGTATAGCTATGGTTCAAGTCAACCAGGTCCCCAAATGAAACTGTGGCATTTATGCCGATCAAGAGGCGTGGCAATGGTTCGGGTTCGACCAAGCCCCCAAGTGATTCTGTGGCCTTAGGACGATCAAGAGGCGTGACTGGTTCAGACTTGACCATGTCCCCAAGTGATCTGGTGGCTTTCGCCTATCAAAAGGTGTTGCATTGGTTTGGATACGACCAAGCCCCCAAGTGATATTACATGATGCTTTGAAAAGCTAACTCAAGGGGTAAACCAGAGGCCGCTTTAGAACAACTCCGTGTAACCACACATGATGTAAAAGAACAGATACCCCACTTTAGCTGAGGTTCCGGTTTATTATATTAATCATAATATATACATCGTCGTAATATGTACATAAGTAGAGCCAATGGCTCAGGTATAGTAAGGCCGAAGATGAGCTATGTTCCATGGCCTGTTGGTCTCCTCCTCTGATGTACGTGAGTCTTTATGCTCTCGAATATCGATCAGATAGTATGACCCGTTGTGCAGATTCTTGCTGACCATGAAAGGTCCCTCCCAAGGTGGGGATAACTTATGCATATCAGTCTGATCTTGGATGAGCCGAAGCACCAAATCTCCCTCTTGAAAGGTTTTGGTTCTAACTCGGTGACTGTGATAACGACGAAGATCCTGTTGGTAAATCGCCGAGCTAGCAGCTGCTATGTCACGCTCTTCATCCAACCGGTCCAAAGCATCTTGCCGTGTTGTCTCGTTGTCCGCTTTAACATAAGCCGCCACACGAGGTGAATCATGACAGATATCACTAGGGAGAATCGCCTCCGCTCCATAGACCATGAAGAATGGTGTGTATCCTGTTGATCTGTTGGGTGTGGTATTGATGCTCCATAACACAGACGGTAACTCTTCTACCCAACAACCCGGTGTTCTCTGCAAAGGAACCATAAGCCGGGGCTTGATGCCTCTCAAGATCTCCTGATTAGCCCTTTCTGCTTGACCATTGGACTGTGGGTGCGCTACGGATGAAACGTCAAGCCGGATGTGCTCCCGTTCGCAGAACTCCTTCATGGCACCCTTGGACAAATTGGTACCATTATCTGTGATGATACTGTGTGGAAAGCCAAACCGGAAAATCACTTTTTTGATGAACTGAACCGCCGTGGCCGCATCACACTTGCTAACAGGTTCTGCCTCCACCCACTTTGTAAACTTGTCAACCGCCACCAGGAGGTGGGTCTTCTTATCTTTGGACCTTTTGAAAGGCCCAACCATATCCAGCCCCCAAGTCGCAAACGGCCAAGTAATTGGAATGATTCTCAATTCTTGAGCCGGCACATGAGCACGTCTTGAAAACTTTTGGCAACCATCACATCGTCTGACCAGAGCCTCCGCATCAACATGAGCAGTTAACCAATAGAAGCCATGGCGGAACGCTTTAGCCACCAAAGATTTTGAACCGGCGTGGTGACCACAATCTCCTTCGTGGATCTCACGGAAAATTTCACAGCCTTCTTCAGGAGACACACAACGTTGAAACGCCCCTGATACACTACAATGATGCAACTCGCCATTGACAATAGTCATGGACTTGGACCGCCGGATTATCTGTCGGGCCAGAGTCTCATCCTCTGGTAACTCGCCCCGGTTCATGTACGCCAGGTAAGGAAGCGTCCAATCTGGAATGACATGAAGAGTTGCCACCAATTGAGCCTCCGGATCAGGAATAGCCAAATCCGCTTCACCAGGGAGCTTGACTGACAGGTTGTGCAGCACATCCAGAAAAACATTGGGCGGGACCGGTTTGCGCTAAGAGCCCAGCCGGCTTAAAGCGTCCGCCGCTTCATTCTTTCGTCGGTCCATGTGGTCCACCTGATAGCCTTTAAAGTGACCTGCAACAATATCCACCTCACGACGATATGCTGCCATGAGTGGGTCCTTGGAATCCCAAGTGCCAGACACTTGTTGAGCCACGAGGTCCGAGTCACCGAAGCACTTAACTCGACTTAGATTCATCTCCTTAGCCATCAGGAGACCATGGAGTAAGGCTTCATACTCACCTACATTGTTAGTACAAGGGAACATTAAGTCGAGAACGTAACAAAACTTATCACCTCGTGGGGAAGTTAATACGACTCCAGCCCCCGAGCCTTCCAATTGCCTGGATCCGTCAAAATGGATGGTCCAATATGTGTGATCCGGATTTTCTTCAGGTGCTTGCAGTTCCGTCCAATCATTGATGAAATCAACAAGTGCTTGAGACTTAACCACCGTCCGAGGCACATACTTCAACCCGTGCGGCCCAAGCTCTATAGCCCACTTGGCAATCCGGCCAGTCGCTTCCCGGTTCTGGATGATATCCCCCAAGGGAGCAGAACTGACCATCGTAATGGGGTGCCCTTGGAAGTATTGCTTAAGCTTCCGGCTTGCCATAAAAACTCCATATACCATCTTCTGCCAATGCGGATACCTTTGCTTGGACTCAATGAGTACCTCGCTAATATAATAGACCGAACATTGAACCGGATGCTCCTTGCCTGCCTCTTTTCGCTCCACCACAATAGCCACACTGACCGCACGAGCATTAGCAGCAACATATAGCAGCAACGGCTCCTTGTCAATGGGAGCGGCGAGCACAGGCGGATTGGCCAATTGCCGCTTTAAGTCCTCAAATGCTTTATCAGCAGCAGAACTCCAGACGAATTGATCCGTCTTCTTCAACATCTGATACAAAGGGATTGCCTTCTCACCAAGGCGGCTGATAAACCGGCTTAACGCGGCAATCTGGCCTGCCAGGCGTTGAACATCACTGATACACTTCGGTTTAGCCAGGGAGGTGATGGTTGTGATCTTCTCCGGATTAGCCTCGATTCCCCTGTTGGACACCAGAAAACCCAATAACTTGCCTGCCGGTACACCAAAGACAGACTTGGCCGGATTAAGCATCATCTTGTACGTCCTCAGGTTATCAAAGGTTTCCTTCAAGTCGTCAACCAGAGTCTCCTTCTCCCTTGACTTAACCACGATATCATCCACGTAAGCATGTACATTACGGCCAATCTGCTTGTGAAGACAATTGTGTACACACTGTTGATAAGTTCCCTGGGCACTCTTGAGCCCAAAGGGCATAGACACATAGCAGAAGGCTCCAAAGGGAGTTATGAATGCCGTCTTCTCCTGGTCCTTAACTGCCATTTTGATCTGATGATAGCCAGAATATGCATCCAAAAAACTCAAACGCTCACAACCCGCTGTAGCATCAATAATTTGATCAATACGGGGGAGGGCAAAAGGATCTGCTGGACAAGCCTTATTAAGATCCGTGTAATCCACGCACATGCGCCAGGTGCCGTTTTTCTTAAGGACCAGCACCGGATTGGCAAGCCACTCAGGGTGGAAAACTTCAATAATAAAGCCAGCTGCTAAGAGTCTGGCTACCTCTTCTCCAATTGCCTTGCGTCTTTCTTCGTTAAACCGGCGGAGGAACTGTTTCACCGGTTTGTATTTAGGATCCACATTAAGGGTGTGCTCAGCGAGTTGCCTCGGTACACCTGGCATGTCAGAGGGCTTCCATGCAAAAATGTCCCGATTCTCATGGATGAACTCGATGAGCGCGCTTTCCTATTTCGGATCCAAGTGGGCACTGATGCTAAACTGCTTGGACGAATCGCCAGGCACGAAGTCAACAAGCTTAGTTTCAGCTGCCGATTTGAACTTCAGGGCCGGATCATGTTAGCAATTGCCGCATTTTATGATTATGAAATTTGGCAAATGGATGTCAAAACTGCATTCCTGAATAGATTTCTGGAAGAAGAGTTGTATATGATGCAACCAGGAGGTTTTGTCGATCCAAAGGGAGCTAACAAAGTGTGCAAGCTCCAGCAATCCATTTATGGACTGGTGCAAGCCTCTCAGAGTTGGAATAAACGCTTTGATAGTGTGATCAAAGCATTTGGTTTTGTACAGACTTTTGGAGAAGCCTGTATTTACAAGAAAGTGAGTGGGAGCTCTGTAGCATTTCTGATATTATATGTGGATGACATATTATTGATTGGAAATGATATAGAATTTCTGGATAGCATAAAGGGATACTTGAATAAGAGTTTTTCAATGAAAGACCTCGGTGAAGCTGCTTACATATTGGGCATTAAGATCTATAGAGATAGATCAAGACGCTTAATTGGACTTTCACAAAGCACATACCTTGACAAGGTTTTGAATAAGTTCAAAATGGATCAAGCAAAGAAAGGGTTCTTGCCTGTGTTACAAGGTGTGAAGTTGAGTAAGACTCAATGTTCGACCACCGCAGAAGATAGAGAGAAAATGAAAGATGTTCCCTATCCTTCAGCCATAGGCTTTATCATGTATGCAATGCTGTGTACCAGACCTGATGTGTGCCTTGCTGTAAGTCTAGCAGGGAGGTACCAAAGTAATCCAGGAGTGGATAACTGGATAGCGGTCAAGAACATCCTGAAATACCTGAAAAGGACTAAGGATATGTTTCTCGTATATGGAGGTGACAAAGAGCTCATCGTAAATGGTTACGTTGATGCAAGCTTTGACACTGATCCGGACGATTCTAAATCGCAAACCGGATACGTGTTTTTACTGAACGGTGGAGCTGTCAGTTGGTGCAGTTCTAAACAAAGCGTCGTGGTGGGATCTACATGTGAAGCAGAGTACATAGCTGCTTCGGAAGCAACAAATGAAGGAGTCTGGATGAAGGAGTTCATATCCGATCTAGGTGTCATACCTAGTGCATCGGGTCCAATGAAAATCTTTTGTGACAATACTGGGGCAATTGCCTTGGCAAAGGAATCTAGATTTCACAAGAGAACCAAGCACATCAAGAGACGCTTCAATTCCATTCGGGATTTAGTCCAAGTGGGAGAGATAGAAATTTGCAAGATACATACGGATCTGAATGTTGCAGACCCGCTGACTAAGCCTCTTCCACGAGCAAAACATGATCATCACCAAGGCTCCATGGGTGTTATAATCATTACTGTGTAATCTAGATTATTGACTCTAGTGCAAGTGGGAGACTAAAGGAAATATGCCCTAGAGGCAATAATAAAGTTATTATTTATTTCCTTATATCATGATAAATGTTTATTATTCATGCTAGAATTGTATTGACCGGAAACATAATACATGTGTGAATACATAGACAAACATAGTGTCACTAGTATGCCTCTACTTGACTAGCTCGTTGATCAAAGATGGTTATGTTTCCTAACCATAAACATGAGTTGTCCTTTGATTAACAGGATCACATCATTAGGAGAATGATGTGATTGACTTGACCCATTTCGTTAGCTTACCACTTGATCGTTTAGTTTGTTGCTATTGCTTTCTTCATGACTTATACATGTTCCTATGACTATGAGATTATGCAACTCCTGTTTACCGGAGGAACACTTTGTGTGCTACCAAACGTCACAACGTAACTGGGTGATTATAAAGGTGCTCTACAGGTGTCTCCGAAGGTACTTGTTGGGTTGGCGTATTTCGAGATTAGGATTTGTCACTCCGATTGTCGGAGAGGTATCTCTGGGCCCTCTCGGTAATGCATATCACATAAGCCTTGCAAGCATTGCAACTAATAAGTTAGTTGCGGGATGATGTATTACGGAACGAGTAAAGAGACTTGCAGGTAACGAGATTGAACTAGGTATTGAGATACCGACGATCAAATCTCGGGTAAGTAACATACCGATGACAAAGGGAACAACGTATGTTGTTATGCGGTCTGACCGATAAAAGATCTTCGTAGAATATGTAGGAGCCAATATGAGCATCCAGGTTCCGCTATTTGTTATTGACCGGAGATGTGTCTCGGTCATGTCTACATTGTTCTCGAACCCGTATGGTCCGCACGCTTAACGTTACGATGACAGTTTCATTATGAGTTTACATATTTTGATGTACCGAAGGTTGTTCGGAGTCCCGGATGTGATCACGGACATAAGGAGGAGTCTCGAAATAGTCGAGACATAAAGATTGATATATTGGACGACTATATACAGACACAGGAATGGTTCCGGGAGTTATCAGATATAAAACAGAGTACCGGGGGTTACCGGAACCACCCCAGGGGGGTTAATGGGCCTCATGGGCCCAAAGTGGAGCAGAGGAGGGGCGGCCAGGGCAGGTTGCGCGCCCCCTCCCCCTCTAGTCCGAATTGGACAAGGAGGGAGGGGCGGCGCCCCCCCCCTTTCCTTTCTCTCCTCTCTCCCTTCCTTCCCCCTCTCCTAGTTGGACAAGGAAAGGAGGGAGTCCTACTCCCGGTAGGAGTAGGACTCCTCCCTGGTGCGCCTCCTCCTGGCCGGCCGCCCCTCCCCCTTGCTCCTTTATATACGGGGGCAGGGGGCACCTCTAGACACGACAATTGATCCTTGAGATCTATTAGCCGTGTGCGGTGCCCTCCTCCACCATAATCCTCGATAATATTGTAGCGGTGCTTAGGCGAAGTAGAACATCAAGATCGTCGCCACGCCGTCATGCTGATGGAACTCTTCCCCGACATTCTGCTGGGTCGGAGTCCGGGGATTGTCATCGAGCTGAACGTGTGCTAGAACTCGGAGGTGCCGTAGTTTCGGTGCTTGATCGGTCGGGCCGTGAAGACGTACGACTACATCAACCGCGTTGTGCTAACGCTTCTGCTTCCGGTCTACAAGGGTACGTAGACAACACTCTCCCCTCTCGTTGCTATGCATCACCATGATCTTGCGTGTGCGTAGGAATTTTTTTGAAATTACTACGTTCCCCAACAGTTGGGAGACTGGGTTATAGGATCTATTGTCGTACTATCAAGGGGGGCTCTCGATGAGTAGCTTGATCATATCGTTCATAGAGAGCTCAAACCATTGCATCCTTGCATCATCTTTACTGGTTCTTGTTTGGTTCGCTTTGTGAGTCTTAGAGCTTATGGTCATCTTGATGACAAGCTCGAGTTCATCGAAAATGAAGTTCACATGCATCTTCTATGATGTTTTCGATGTTGGAGGTTTTGTCGGTTCTTCTCGGTTGGAGGTTTCACTCCTCTATTTCACTCCTCTATTTGATGCTACTCGTCGTCTTGTTTCCAACAAGCTTGAGTTTGCTCAATTCGGAGCTCATATGCAGAAGTTATAGAAGTTCTTGTTTTCTTGGAAGTGGCTTTTGTCTGGTCCCAGCGGTAGTACCGTGAGCCCAAGCGGTAGTACCGCTTGGAGCTCTCAGCCGTAGTACCGCTGCAGTACTGCTCTACTTCTGCCTCGATTTTGGGTCCTGCACTTTTCGTGTCGGGTTTAGTAGTAGTTGCACGGCAGTAAGACACGGTAGTTCTGCCTAAGCGGTAGTACCGCTCCGGTCGGGCAGTAGTACTGCTACTGCATTACTGCCGCGGTACTCTGCTCTGCCCTGCCTCTTTTGGTCCCGTGTTCTGCTCCTCCAGCGGTAGTGCCGCTGGGGTGAGCGGTAGTACCGCTTATAAGCGGTACTACCGCCCCAAGGTTCATGTTTTGTTGCTCCCTTTCCCTGCTTCTTCCGTCCGAGCGGTAGTACCGCTCGTGTGCAGGCTGAGCACATAACGGTTGGTTTTTTCCCTCCTATAAAAGGGGGTCTTCTTCCCTATTGAACCTTATCCTTTGAGCTCGTGTTCTTCCACCATTGTTGACCTTCTTCGAGCTTGCTAACTCTCAATCCCTCCATGGATTCTTGCTAGTTTTTGAGGGAAAAGAGAGAGGAGATCTAGATCCACATTTCCACCAATCACTTTCTCCTCTATGTGAGGGGAACCCCTTGGATCTAGATCTTGGAGTTCTTGGTGTTATCTTTCTTGTTCTTCCTCTCATTTTCCTCCCTAGCATTAGTTGCTTCGATGGGATTTGAGAGAGAAGGACTTGGGCACTCCGTGTGCCCTTGCCATTGCATTTGGTGCATCGGTTTGAGTTCTCCACGGTGATACGTGGAAGTTACAAGTTGAGAAGCTTATTACTCTTGGGTGCTTGGTGCCCTTGAGCTTGTTCCTCTTGGGTGCTTGGGCGCCCTAGACGGTTGGTGGTGTTTGGAGCTCAATCATTGTGGTGTAAAGCTCCGGGCAAGCGTCGGGGTCTCCAATTAGGTTGTGGAGATCGCCCCGAGCAATTTGACGGGTACCGGTGACCGTCCCCAAGGGTTGCCAAAGTGTACGGGTTCGGTGACTGCCCCCAAGGGTTGCCATTTGTACGGGTTCGGTGACCGCCCTCAAGGGTTGCCATTTGTACGGGTTCGGTGACCGCCCTCAAGGGTCCCTTAGTGGAATCACGGCATCTTGCATTGTGCGAGGGAGTGAGGAGATTACGGTGGCCCTAGTGGCTTCTTGGGGAGCATTGTGCCTCCACACCGCTCCAAACGGAGATTAGCATCCGCAAGGGTGTGAACTTCGGGATACATCATCGTCTATGCGTGCCTCGGTTATCTCTTACCCGAGCCCTTTACTTATGCACTTTACTTTGTGATATATAGCCATATTGTTTCTTGTCATATAGCTTGCTATCACTTAGTAGTTTATCTTGCTTAGCATAAGTTGTTGGTGCACATAGGTGAGCCTAGTTGTTGTAGGTTTTGTGCTTGACAAATTAACCGCTAGGTTTATTCCGCATTTGTTCAAGCCTCAACCGTAAATATTTTAAAACGCCTATTCACCCCCTCTAGGTGACATCCACGATCTTTCAGCATGGTTCGCAAGTACCAAGTGATTCATAATCAAGTGATTCCAAAAGTCCATCAGTATGGAGTTCTTCATGCGCTTTATACCAATATGACCTAAACGGCAGTGCCACAAATAAGTTGCACTATCATTATCAACTCTGCATCTTTTGGCTTCAACATTATGAATATATGTATCACTACTATCGAGATTCAACAAAAATAGACCACTCTTCAAGGGTGCATGACCATAAAAGATATTACTCATATAAATAGAACAACCATTATTCTCAGATTTAAATGAATAACCGTCTCGCATCAAATAAGATCCAGATATAATGTTCATGCTTAACGCTGGCACCAAATAACAATTATTTAGGTCTAAAACTAATCCTGAAGGTAGATGTAGAGGTAGCATGCCGACGGCGATCACATCGACTTTGGAACCATTTCCCACGCGCATCGTCACCTCGTCCTTAGCCAGTCTTCGCTTAATCCCTAGTCCTTGTTTCGAGTTGCAAATATTAGCAACAGAACCAGTATCAAATACCCAGGTGCTACTGCGAGCTCTGGTAAGGTACACATCAACAACATGTATATCACATATACCTTTGTTCACCTTGCCATCCTTCTTATCCGCCAAATACTTGGGGCAGTTCTACTTCCAGTGACCAGTTTGTTTGTGGTAGAAACACTCAGTCTCAGGCTTAGGTCGAGACTTGGGTTTCTTCTCCTGAGCAGCAACTTGTTTGCTGTTCTTCTTAAAGTTCCCCTTCTTCTTCTTCCCTTTACCCTTTTTCTTGAAATTGGTGGTCTTGTTGACCATCAACACTTGATGCTCCTTCTTGATTTCTACCTCCGCTGCTTTTAGCATTGCGAAGAGCTCGGGAATTGTCTTATTCATCCCTTGCATATTATAGTTCATCACGAAGCTCTTGTAGCTTGGTGGTAGTGATTGAAGAACTCTGTCAATGAAACTATCAACAGGAAGATTAACTCCCAGTTGAGTCAAGTGATTATGATACCCAGACATTTTGAGTATATGTTCACTGACAGAACTATTCTCCTCCATCTTGCAGCTATAGAACTTATTGGAGACTTCATATCTCTCAATCCGGGCATTTGCTTGAAATATTAACTTCAACTCCTGGAACATCTCATATGCTCCATGACGTTCAAAACGTCGTTGAAGTCCCGGTTCTAAGACGTAAAGCATGGCACACTGAACTATCGAGTAGTCATTAGCTTTACTCTGCCAGACGTTCTTAACGTCATCAGCAGCATCTGCAGTAGGCCTGGCACCCAGTGGTGCCAGTAATGAGGATAATCCTCAAGTTACGGACCCAGTCCGTGTAATTGCTACCATCATCTTTCAACTTTGCTTTCTCAAGGAACGCATTAAAATTCAACGGAACAACAACACGGGCCATCTATCTACAATCAACATAGACAAGCAAAATACTATCAGGTACTAAGTTCATGATAAATTTAAGTTCAATTAATCATATTACTTAAGAACTCCCACTTAGATAGACATCCCTCTAATCATCTAAGTGATCACGTGATCCAAATCAACTAAACCATGTCCGATCATCACGTGAGATAGAGTAGTTTTCAATGGTGAACATCACTATGTTGATTATATCTACTATATGATTCACGCTCGACCTTTCGGTCTCAGTGTTCTGAGGCCATATGTGCATATGCTAGGCTCGTCAAATTTAACCCGAGTATTCTGCGTGTGCAAAACTGGCTTGCACCCGTTGTAGATGAACGTAGAGCTTATCACACCCGATCATCACGTGGTGTCTCGGCACGACGAACTTTGGCAACGGTGCATACTCGGGGAGAACACTTTTATCTTGAAATTTAGTGAGAGATCATCTTATAATGCTACCGTCAATCAAAGCAAAATAAGATGCATAAAAGATAAACATCACATGCAATCAATATAAGTGATGTGATATGGCCATCATCATCTTGTGTTTGTGATCTCCATCTCCGAAGCACCGTCATGATCACCATTGTCACCGGCGCGATACCTTGATCTCCATCGTAGCATTGTTGTCATCTCGCCAACTATTGCTTCTACGACTATCACTACCGCTTAGTGATAAAGTAAAACAATTACAGGGCGATTGCATTGCATACAATAAAGCGACAACCATATGGCTCCTGCCAGTTGCCGATAACTCGGTTACAAAACATGATCATCTCATACAACAAAATATAGCATCATTTCTTGACCATATCACATCACAACATGCCCTGCAAAAACAAGTTAGACATCCTCTACTTTGTTGTTGCAAGTTTTACGTGGCTGCTATGGGCTGAGCAAGAACCATTCTTACATACGCATCAAAACCACAATGATAGTTTGTCAAGTTAGTGTTGTTTTAACCTTCTCAAGGACCGGGCGTAGCCACACTCGGTCCAACTAAAGTTGGAGAAACTGACACCCGCCAGCCACCTGTGTGCCAAGCACGTCGGTAGAACCAGTCTCGCGTAAGCATACGCGTAATGTCGGTCCGGGCCGCTTCATCCAACAATACTGCCGAACCAAAGTATGATATGCTGGTAAGCAGTATGACTTGTATCACCCACAACTCACTTGTGTTCTACTCGTGCATATAACATCTACGCATAAAACCTGGCTCGAATGCCACTGTTGGGGAACGTAGTAATTTCAAAAAAAATTCTACGCACACGCAAGATCATGGTGATGTATAGCAACGAGAGGGAATAGTATCGTCCACGTACCCTCGTAGACCGTAAGTGGAAGCATTATGAGAACGCGGTTGATGTAGTCGAACGTCTTCACGATCCGACCGATCCAAGTACCGAACGCATGGCACCTTCGAGTTCAGCACACGTTCAACTCGATGACGTCCCACGAACTCCGATCCTGCAGAGCTTCACAGGAGAGTTCCGTCAGCACGACGGTGATGATGTTGCTACCGACGCAGGGCTTCGCCTAAGCACCGCTACGATATGATCGAGGTGGATTATGGTGGAGGGGGGCACCGCACACGGCTAAGGGATCAATGATCAACTTGTGTGTCTAGAGGTGCCCCCTGCCCCCGTATATAAAGGAGCAAAGGGGGGAGTCCGGCCGGCCCTCTATGGCGCGCCAGGAGGAGGAGTCCTCCTCCTAGTAGGAGTAAGACTCCCCTCTTTCCTACTCCTACTAGGAGGGGGAGAGGGAGAAGGAAAGGGGGGCGCCGCCCCCCTCTCCTAGTCCAATTCAGACCAGAGGGGGAGGGGCGCACGGCCTGCCCTAGGCCAGCCCTCTCTCTCTCCACTAAGGCCCATAAGGCCCATTATTTCTCCCGGGGGGTTTCGGTAACCCTCCGACACTCCGGTTTTCTCTGAAATCACCCGGAACACTTCCGGTGTCCGAATATAGTCGTCCAATATACCGATCTTTATGTATCGACCATTTCGAGACTCCTCATCATGTCCGTGGTCATATCCGAGACTCCGAACTACCTTCGGTACATCAAAACACAAAAACTCATAATACCGATCGTCACCGAACTTTAAGCGTGCGGACCCTACAGGTTCGAGAACTATGTAGACATGACCGAGACACGTCTCCGGTCAATAACCAATAGCGGAACCTATATGTTCATATTGGATCCCACATATTCTACGAAGATCTTTATCGGTCAAACTGCATAATAGCATACGTTGTTCCCTTTGTCATCGGTATGTTACTTGCCCGAGATTCGATCGTCGGTATCTCAATACCTAGTTCAATCTCATTACCGGCAAGTCTCTTTACTCATTCCGTAATGCATCATCCCGCAACTAACTCATTAGTCACATTGCTTGCAAGGCTTACAGTGATGTGCATTACCGAGAGGGCCCAGAGATACCTCTCCGACAATCGGAGTGACAAATCCTAATCTCAAAATACGCCAACTCAACAAGTACCTTTAGAGACACCTGTAGAGCACCTTTATAATCACCCAGTTACGTTGTAACGTTTGGTAGCACACAAAGTGTTCCTCCGGTAAACAGGAGTTGCATAATCTCATAGTCATAGGAACATGTATAAGTCATGAAGAAAGCAATAGCAACATACTAAACGATCAAGTGCTAAGCTAACGGAATGTGTCAAGTCAATCACATCATCCTTCTAATGATGTGATCCCGTTAATCAAATGACAACTCATGTCTATGGCTAGGAAACATAACCATCTTTGATCAATGAGCTAGTCAAGTAGATGCATATTAGTGACACTCTATTTGTCTATGTATTCACACATGTATTATGTTTCCGGTTAATACAATTCTATCATGAATAATAAACATTTACCATGATATAAGGAAATAAATAATAACTTTATTATTGCCTCTAGGGCATATTTCCTTCACCAAGCGCCGTCCCGCACCGAGAGTTTTATTCTACGCGCACACATGCAACTGCCGCCGCCTCCTCCAAAAAAGTTAGAGTTCCTTTGTCTCCCGCCAGAGCCACAATTGGTGCGTCTCATCTCCGGTGGCCCTAGGGCCATGGGGGTGCGATGGATCCTGGCACTTGCCGGCAAAAGGGCTCCGTTTTTAGATATTTATTTTGGTTTTGTTAGGCTTTGTGTCTTGCTTAGAAAGACGAGACAACGACGAATCCCTGAAAATGGAATAAGGTTATGCCCGTCTGGCCTCCGTTCGGGTGGTGCATCTAGCATCGTCGGAGGGTGTGTGGAGGTGTCTCTCCAACAGATCTCATAGGATTTGGCCGTTGGTTGTTTTTGGTGAATCTACTCGAATCCGGTTATCGTTCGTCTCCGTTTATGTGTCTTCAGGATGGATCCTTTCGATCTACGCGTTTCTTCATCAGTGGCGGTTGTTGTTCTGGTGCGATGGTCCTATAGGTTGTTAGTACGATGACTTTCCGACTATCTACTACAACAAGTTTTGCCCGGCTCCGACGAAGGAGGGACGATGACGGCGGTGCGCCTTCAGCTTGTTTCATTGCTTGTAGTCGTCGCCAGGTGGTCTACGATTACAGATGTAATTTTTATTGTTTTTGTTGTTCATTATTCTAACATGATTTTAAATGAATAGACCGAAAGTTTCCTGAAAAAAAGTAACGAGAAATTTTAAGGTGTTCCAACTATTATAGATCATTCATTATTTCTAATTCAATGGCTAAGATTGAACTTACGAGCTAACAGATCACCAATGAGAGATAATAGGTTACCTACCTCTCATATTTGGTAAGCATCAGAAAAGAATTGATTATAAGATATTTCTAGTATTGCATATATCCTAGTAAAAGGAAATTATCGCATTCCTATTTGGTGCAACTAAAGCCATTAAACGTTGCGGCTAACACGGAAATGTTAGGAGGTCAGAGAATAATGTGACGACAAATTAAAATTTATTCTTTATGACAACTTTAGTTACTTGAGGGTGACAACTTCAGTTGTGAAACATGATAACTTTCTGTTTGGATGGTAAATTTTATTTTTTTTATTTTTTTGGATGACAACTTTAACTGTAAAAACGTCAGGACGGTGTTATTTCGTGCTACACGTGTGGCACTCATCATTTAGGCAAAAAATTGTGAAATAGAGGTTGTAACGTGAGAGCAGATTAAGTTGGAACACAGAACTGGATAAAATATTTACACTGATATTGTAACGTGACAGTATTGATATTTTCCCTGAAGCCGCTACACATGGGTACACGACATTTGGACATGGACGCGTCTTCGGAGCACATGGTCGGATTTTATTTTAGGGTCTGTTTAGGACACATCTAGATGTGACATAGTTATGTCACATCTAAGCTGATTTTCACTTTGTTTGTGATTTATTTTTTTTGTTCTAGTTTTTTTGTTTCTTATTGCTTCATTATATATTTATGGGAGGTTAGATGTGACATCCTTATAAAACATCTAGATATGAATTAGACAAATTGTTTATTTTACTCCGTATTATTTTGCGCGAGAGCACATGGTTGGATTTGACGGAGAGACCAGGAATATGTAAATCCAAAAATCTCACGTACTACGATTGCGTACCGCATATTCCGATTGGTGAGCAGCAAATCATGTTTGATTGTGCTAATTAAATGCTCAAGATCACAGCGGGACCGACCGGCGCCGGCGACCGGGCTTGGGAGTAGGCACCAGCCACGCCACACTAGCGAGAAGTACTACTAGTAGGAGAATTGGCGTGCGTCATGCATGCACAGCCAGAATCCATGACTGGCTCGGCTGGCCGGGCGCGTCCGTCGGCCTGGATCCATCTGCGCGCGAGTGCGGCGGTTCACTCGATCCAACTCTATCTTGGCTGACGTGCCGCCCCCTCCATCGGCTCGGCCCAGTCAACCCGCCCCCGCTGCCTTCGCTCCATACTATACAGCGCGCGGCAGCCACCAGTGCTCCTCCCCACCCCACCCCACCCCCCGCTCGCGCTCACTCCTTCGCTCGCTCGGTCAGTGGCGGTAAGCCGGCAGGAAGGCTCCCTCCCGGCCCACTCACAGCTGCCTGCTGCCATCGACAACGCGCGCTCGCGCACGGGAAGGAGCGCGCGGCGTCCGTTCCGTTGTTTCCATGGCTCCATCCCGCGCCGGCGCCGGCGCCGTGCTGCCCGTGGTGGTGGCGCTCCTCCTCGGCGTCGTCGCGGCCGCCGCCGCCACCGGTGGCGCCAGGAAGATGGCGTCCCACGGCGAGGTGCGGTATCGATCCCTACGAGATTACTACAAAGTTGTCTAGTAGTGCTGCAGTATCCGATTGTCACACGGCGCATCCTCTGCATTTACTATTCGACTATCATGCGGCGCATCTGCTGCATGCGTCGATACCGCATGCGGCGGGGTTATTTCTTTTAGAGAGGGCTAGTTGATACTGATTAGGGAGGGCTCGTCTGTATACTACTTAAAAAAACGTAAGGTTCCTATTTCATTTTTTTCCACCGTCCCTTCGTCCAACCTTTCATATATATAATAATTAATCACCTTAGTTTACATACCTTATGAACCAATTTCACTTTAATTTACTTACCAAACTTCTAATCAAAATATAAGATAATTCACGGGCAGAATTTGATGAACACTTATTTACACAATCACATTATTATTGACAGATAAATCACATGCTAACGTACTAGAATATTTATATCTCGTTGCAACGCATGGGCATTGTTCTATTGATACTGATGGACGGAGACTTCACGTGGTGGTGGGCAGGTAACTCCAACTGGGGTCTATCTATCCTCTATCCCCTTGCCCGCGTGACGGCAATCAACGAATCCATCTGACATTCTGACTATATATCTATGTAATCTAGGCAACGTGCGGGCGGGTGACCCCCCTGCTGAGCTGCGAACGGAATGGGCTACTGTCCGAACCCGATTTCGCTTCAACGTACTAGCAGTAGTAGTACTTGCTACGATCTGTGTCGAATATTACCGCTGGGTGCTCTCGATCTTGATAGGCGGTAGTTCACGCTGTATTATCATCACGTGGAGCGTGGGTTCGTGTTGTACCCAATCTTTGGCTATCGCCGATAAGCTAGCTATCGCATTCTCACGTCCGGCCGGCTGGCCGGAAGGCGCAAATAACAGTTAAAAGTCGCCGCAAATCTGAAGATAATGATTGTGTCCATAGACACTAAGAGCTCCAGATTTTGTAAATGTTTTAATATTTTTTTGTAGATGTCACCAGAGGCACAACAAAGCTGGAGTGCACGTGATTCTTTCTCATAGATATTTTAACACAATAGGAGGACTATATGGGTCAAATCTTGATGTCAAACAAATACACAAAATAAGATTTATGTTTTGGTTATGAAGTATAGATTTTCCGTGTTAAAAGCATAGATTTTCCAGCCATTTCTCTAACTGATAAAATAGATATGTTACCAAATAATTAATTGTTACTTATTTGCTTCTAGTCATATATTTATTGCTATTTATATGGCCGACACTTATCAGGTTTTACCATAAGAAACAAATTTTTTATAGACCATGAATTATTGCTATACCGTAAATTGATCTGTTTTATTGGGTAAAAATTGGTTTGATAAAAACCAAAAGGGGGTGAAAAACGTAGGATAGAGTGAAAGATGGAACCTTAGGTTCTTTTTAAGTAAGTAGAGAGTAGAGATAGAGATTATTAGATATTTTGATTAATTATATTGTTGTTTATTGGATTCATTATTAGGTGTATGAAAATGGCTACCGATTTGTGAAACAGGAAGAAAACAATACAATATGCATCTTTACAACAAAAGATCAGATACACTATAAATAATATAACATCAATAGAATTTCATAATTAATAATTTGCTTTAAAATCACATCTGGATGTATTAAGTGAGTACTCTATTTTAGTGGTAATTACTAAATGTGTACATGCAATGCACATTGATGCTAGTAGGAAGTATCAATTGAGCGGAGATATTAGGTAGAATAGCTGATATTAGATAATATATTAATTGCATGTAAATAGTTGGTAGGATATTTTTACGCATTAACTACATGATTAGTGCTAACATTGATAGTAAGTTAGGTAGGATGCTTTTTACGCATTAATTACATGATTATCGCTAACATTGATACTCCCTCCGTCTAGGTGAATAAATCATTTTAGGTTGTGCACCGTGACCAAGGAGGAGGGGAAAACGAGAGAATTTAATGTTTATTTGCTAATTAATAGCATTGCATGCAATAAACTAACCACTGCATGTCGTGTTTGGTAGTCTCAAGTCATTAAAAGCATGCACACCCACATCTCTTATTGGTTGATATGTCAAGAAACAAGAAACGAGGTAGACGTTAATGCATCGTGCCTAAGTGTTTTGGGATTATTTGATTTTCGTAAGATGACTTACACACATAGACGGAGGGAGTAGTAAATTGAGTGCTAAACATGTTAAACACTCGTCGTTGAAACAATCTAAGTCGTTGAATTGACCTGGTTTGATGGTTGAGATTAGTTGGATCTCCCACTTTGAGTTTTTTATATTGATATATAAATATATAGATATAGATATAGATATAGATGAAAAAGGAGAGAATTGACAAAAAAGGGAGAACATGCATTTTCGAAAATGGCGCACAAAATGTATATATTCTAATCGCAAAAAAAATATTCTAGAAACAAAAGAAAATTGTAAAAGCTTTTCCCCCTTCCCTTTGCTGCTCTCGTCTTCCGTCGCGCTAAACAACAACGGGCCGGATGCACACGCACGCAGGGCGCGAATCTCAAGGCATCTCCCGGCGCGCCTGCGGCGGGCGGCTCGGCGGACCAGTTCCGGGGCAAGGCGCGGCTGCCGAGCTTCGCAGCGCCGCGCCGCTACGAGCTCTTCCTCCGCCCCGACCTCGTCGCCTGCACCTTCTCCGGCTCGGTGGCCATCTCCGTCGCCGTCTCCGCGCCCACCCGCTTCCTCGTGCTCAACGCCCTCGACCTCTCCGTCAACCGCGCCTCCATCCGCTTCCAGGTAAGGAGAATGAGAAGGATTATGAAATTCCTGGAGACCTCGCCCTGTCCTCATCGTCCTTCGCCGGCACGGTTCTCGCAGGCTTTGGAGCCCACGGAGGTGGTGTTCTTCAAGGATGACGGTGTGTTGGTGCTCGGGTTCGCCAAGCAGCTGCCCCTCGGCGAGGGCCTGCTCAAGATGGACTTCAACGGCACTCTCAACGACCAGATGAGAGGTTTCTACAGGAGGTATGCAACGACTTCTTCTGGAATCTGCCGCCCTTGGTATTTACACCGCACATCATGATCAACGACCCCCCAACATTTGTAGGAAACCATGTCATGATTTGTTCCAAAAGATACCAATAGAAAATGACAAAAGGGGAAAAGTTGAACTGTGTTCTGTATTAACTACTCCCGATTAGTTACTCACCGACCAACCAAGTGACCAGTTCCAACTCCCGAGAATGCACTTACTATGAATTCGACGAATTTTTGCACTAGTTTGTGCTTAGGAAGTTCACTGTGAAGCCATTATAGTATTATATGATCTATTTCTAAAACTAGTAAATGAGCATGTGCAATGCACATTGATATTAAGGAGAAAATTAACTGCATGTTGATATTAGGTAGGATATCAATTACATGTTAATTATAAGATTAATATAGATGTTGATGTTTGGTATGCTATCAATTGCATGCTCAACATGTTGAGAGCTCACCATTGGAGCAATCTAGGTCGTTGGATTGACATGGTTTGATGGCTGAGATTAATTGGATCTGCCCCTTTGGGTCTTTTTATATTGGTATAGATATAGATAGATATATAGATATAGATATAGATAAGAGTTCAATCGAGCAATTTGGTATGAATTTCTTTCCTGCTATTTATGATTTTCTGATTCTATTTGATTGCAGTAAGTACCAGTATAAAGGAAAGGAGAGAAATATGGCGGTGACGCAGTTTGAGTCCGTGGATGCACGGCGGTGCTTCCCCTGCTGGGACGAGCCCGCATTCAAGGTGAATATATATGATAGCTGGAAGGAGTGTTCACGTAATTAGATTTTTCCCGCTCCGATCAACTATTTTGGTACTCTTGATTGACATTCTTAGTCCCTTATAAGTTGAGTATGTATATAATTAAATATATGTGGAAGCATATTCTCCCTGCCCAGCACACGACTTTATGTTCCTCAAATATGTGCACATAGAGCATCGGTGAGGTCAGATATATTTTCTAACATTTCTTGTTTTGCCGTTTCGATTTTCCAGGCTAAGTTCAAGCTTACACTTGAAGTTCCATCTGAGCTGGTAGCACTGTCCAACATGCCAGTAGCTAACGCGACATTTGCTGGTCCTATCAAAACTGTGCGTTACCAGGAATCGCCACCTATGTCAACTTATTTAGTGGCCATAGTTGTCGGTTTGTTTGAATATGTAGAGGGTATGACAACAAAAGGTATCATCTCTGTTTCTGAAATCATCCATTCAAAGAGTGTGCATGAGACCTTTCTCTTTCCCTTTATTTTATTTGTTTGTTTAATTTTATTCAGGCACGAGAGTTCGTGTGTACACTCAAATTGGTAAGAGTAACCAAGGGAAGTTTGCACTAGATGTTGGAGTGAAGTCGTTGAATCTCTATAAAGAGTAAGATATCTACCCGTGCTTCCACACTTTGGTTTCTAAAGAATAGACATGATTGATGTTAATGAAATACTGTGTCAAAGCCACGGTTGTTGCTGAAACAGTAACATTAACAAAAAAACTCATTTCCTCAATTGTTCAGTTACTTTGACACTCCTTATCCACTCCCCAAGTTGGATATGATTGCTATCCCCGATTTTGCTGCTGGAGCCATGGAGAACTACGGATTGGTCACTTACCGGGAAGTAGCTTTGCTTTTCGATGACAAGTCTTCATCAGCATCCAGCAAACAGAGTGTATCTATCATAGCTCAGAAACTTATTTAACTTATCTTTTCATCGTTTACAGTTCACCTCTTAACTAACCGTGCTATGTTACTATACATAAATCGGTTCAGTAAGAAAAACTAAACTATCTCATGATCATCTATAATTCACTAATAATTCTTAACATTTTTTCGTCATTAAACCTTTTATATGTGTAAACATCCTTTTTATATTGACCTCAGCATGTATTTTGTTAGGTTGCAATTACTGTGGCACATGAATTGGCTCATCAATGGTTTGGCAATCTTGTAACCATGGAATGGTGGACTCACTTGTGGTTAAATGAGGGATTTGCTACATGGGTAAAACAATTTGATCACTCAAAAGTTAAAAGAATGAAATATCAGGTTATCAATGTATACTGAATGAATAGGCTTTTTGTTTTCCCAGATGAGCCATCTAGCAGTAGATTCTTTTTTTCCACAATGGAATATCTGGACACAGTTTCTCGATAGCACAACCACTGCTCTCAGGCTGGATTCACTAGAGGCGTCTCATCCTATTGAGGTAATCTCATTGTTTATAGGGAAACAGCAGGATTCTGCTGCGTATTTTTATTAATTTTTGTAAAATGAATACAAGAAGTTCCACAAAAAATAAGAAGAGCTATACAAAAACATGCGTCTCATCCTATTGAGGTAATCTCATTGTCTATTACTGTGCAATAGCCTGCTTCGGTGGTTGGATATGTTGTGCACTACATTCTCCGGAACCATAGTTGTCATTTGTCAATGTCGTGCACTCTACTATCATACCGAAAAAGGCTTTCGCCCCGCTTTATATATAAAGCAAAGATCAACAACAACCCGGTACAAACGCACTCCACCACAACACACACACCCAAGACAGGATACATAGGCGCCAAGCGCAGCAACACGACCCCTAGCACTACAAGAGCAATCGGGGGCTCCAACAATGAACACGCCACCGTGAAGATATGAAGCCACATATGACGAACCGTGGACTCCAAGACAGTGCCTTCAGGAAGGTTACGACACTGGAGTGCCGACACCGCCCGATTCGAGGATTAGAGTTTCCCCTGGAGCCAAACGACGAGCAATGAGAGATGTGACGACGCCTTCAAGAAGGGAACGAGCTACGCCGCCGCCGGTCTGTCCGAAGATAGAGTAGGTTTTCACCCCGGCCAACACTCACCGCCACCGAAAGGCACTCCCCGACAACCACGCCGCCCATGCGGCCATGGCCATCAGGCAGTACTGAGCGTCGGGCTCTGCCCATGAGCACCGTGCTACCACTACCAGGGCCACCGCCCCGGCATCCAAGACCTAGATCCGCCTCACCCAATACCCACCGCTACCCCAACCGAAGAGATGATCGGATCCTGGGGCAAACAAGGCTCCATCGATTTGTCCTGCAACACCGGGCGTGTGACGAGCATGGTCCTGCTGCCGGGCGCAAGACAGGCTCGGTCCTGCTGCCGGGCGCAAGACGAGCGTGGTCCTGTTGCCGGGCGCGAGACGAGTGTGTTCCTGCAGCCGAGCACGAGACAAGCTCGGTCCTGCAGCCCGAGCGCGAGACTAGCGATGGGCCGCAGTTGGGAGAGGGCCATCCGTTCAACGGAAATAGCACCCGGACGACGAGGAGACAGATCGAAGGCCGACACAAGCCGCCAACAGACAAGCCGATGCCGAAACATGCCCACCGCTGCCGCTGCCGACCTGCCAAGCTACCGTGGAGCCACCCACGGCCAGGCCGCAACCACACCGGGCCACGGCCCAACCCGCGCCGCCCGGCGAGCTCCAAGCGTCGGAGCCGCCGGGCACACACCCGCGCAACCAACCTATGCTGCAAGCCACTACAGGGCCACCACGGACCGGCGCTGGGGGGGGGGGGGAGTAGCGCTAGACCCACCATCGGCAGAACCACCTACACCACGTAGAGGCCACTGGCACGGGGAGACCAGTCGCCCCAGCCAGCACCACGCTAGCCAGGGCACACCGCAGAACCTCGCCAGACAAGCCCGGCCGAGTAGGCCGTCTTCGGCCAGGCAGGATGGGATCAGCAACTCCACCCGCCGCCAACCAGAGCCGCCGGGGCCTCCACCACGTGCATCCGCCCTGCCACCCACGCGGCCAGGACGGCCAGCACCGCCACGTCTCGCCGACGATGTGCGCCCACTGGATCCGAGCAAAGGAGCGCAGATCCACCGCCAAAACGGCCAGCCGCCGCTCCCCATGGCGAGGAAGGAGAGGAGGGGGCCACCGCTTCCTGGGGCCGCCGCCCCAACGCCCAGCGCCGCCGCGCCGCAGAAGAGGCCGGAGGGCCTGATCCGCCCCGGCGCGCAGCTCTGTGACGCACGCCTTGCCGTCCAGGGCCGGCCTCCGCGTGCGACCAGAGAGAGAGGCCCGCCGCCGCCATCTGCTGCACGGGCTTTGCCCGGCGGCGTCTCCCGACGGCGGCGAGGGGGGCGGGAGTAGGTGGGGGTGGCGGCGGCGTTAGGTTTCACTCTACTATCATAGAAGTGCAAGAATCTATTTTAAACTGTAAATTTTGACAATGTTATGTTTAAGTAACGATGGTGCACACTGCGTAATATGTTATTACCAACAAATTATTGGCCGATTCATGATTGACTCATGAAATTTCTATGGAATATTAAAATTGATGCCTAAATCTCTACTTTGACAAGTGGCATCTTACTTTGGGGAGCAACTTCAGTCAATGCATCAACAGAGATTCAGTTCGTGGCATTAATATTTTCACTTCTCTAATGCTAACTTGTGATTCATTTTATACTTTCCACTATTCGTTTTCCTGGATGCTCAGGTTGAAATACACCATGCCAGTGAAGTTGATCAGATTTTTGATGCTATTAGCTATGACAAGGGTGCTTCTGTTATTCGCATGCTACAAAGTTACCTTGGCGCAGAGCGTTTTCAGGTCTAATACTGCCTCTACTTGAACTCCAGAAACTTGTCACCGACTCACTCTTCTTGCCTAGACTTGGCATTCTTTTTCTCGTCACGTTGCTTAAAAGTATACAAGATCACTTTCAGCCAGTTTATTTTGTTCTTTAAGGAAACAGTGATACTTTGATGTCATTTCCCCACTATTCCATGTAGTGGAAACACTAGACAACTCCATGGCTTGTCCATTGCATAAAATGTTTGTATGCTCTTGAATCATACTAGTTGGTAAACATGCTTTTGTCAGCGGTGCTTTAGGGAGAGATTGCTGTTCTTTGAAGACATATTCTAGGAGCAAAATAGCCATTTCTTCGTAGATTATCCTGCCCTTGTTTAATGCATACAAGCATCATATGTGACAATTTGTACTTCACCGGTCACATGATTTAAGGCGGATGGTTTGATAAATTAGCATATAGAGACAGATTTATCGATATGGGTGTGATGGTGATCTTATGTATTGTTGTAGCATGTGTCATTCTCACAGGATAACATTACTTGTTCACAGAAAAAAAAGGAGTAAAATTTAACGATCTTTGACTCTTTTGTTGATCATATAATGAATCTATCAAACTGCACAGTAGCTTATTATGTTAAAATTCATTTTTCAATTAATTACATTATTTAGTGAAACGAATTGCTGCACTCTCCTTTTTGTGTAATTTCCCCCTGCTCCTCTTTTAACTCCACGTCGTTCTCCTAGTGTATTCTCATATGCTATATATATGAAACTGTGTTCTTGCAGAAAGCGATGGCTTCATATATGAAGAAATATGCATACTCAAATGCTAAAACCGAGGACCTGTGGGCTGTTCTTGAAAAGGAAACTGGTGAACCTGTCAAGGATTTGATGACTACATGGACGAAGCAAAAAGGTTATCCTGTTATTAATGCGAAAATTAAAGGGAATGACATAGAGATTGAGCAGGTAATAGGTTATCTTACATACCATCCTTCGTATCTATCATGCATTTATCATCACACGAACAACCAAGTACACATTTGTTTGGTTAATATTCCCTTGCTATTTTGTTAAGTTCTAGTCGTGCCATGCCATTTGGAGTTTCTTGTTTAAGAAAATCATCTGCTAACTGGTTATGGCAAAAGCTTGACCAAACCTTTGTTTTTGTTCCATACCATTTTGTGGACGTATAACTGACTGTTGTAACTGGTCCTCTGAGAATACTGTACTCAATGATGTCAAAAACTGGAAATGTTGTACTGCCTGTATGGCCATTGATCTGTCACTTGTTGCATTCACGTATTTACGTAGCAGCCCTAGTATCTGATCATATATTCTGGGGTATGGCTGAACGGTATCAACAACAACTTACATGAATCTCATAGAAGAACTGAATTAGATCTTGTTCTGAAGTTGGAGCTCTTTTAGGGTGCTCTATCTTACCACATTAGAGGTAAGAGCTGGTTTCAATCTGAGTCGTTGGTTGATGAAAGTTTGAAGGTTATTTTGGGCCCTAGTCCAGATAAGGCTAATAAGGAAACCTACAATTAATTTGGTAAGGTAGATAGGCACGGAAGTTCCCCTACAAATCACGAGAGACATGTTTAAATGCACATTACTTCCCATGTTCCCATCTCAGCCCAGGGATATACATCCTGCATGACTATTGATTTAAATCAGATGGTTGCAAAAAGATCTAGACCACAGTTTTCTGCAGTTTCAGTTATGTATTGCTAATTTGAATGTTAAAATAATTTATATTTGGGAGCAATGTTTAGTGTTAAATTTTATAACAGCTTGAAATGGAAGCGTCAGATTCGGACTTACAGATGACGTTAGTATTATACGGCGATAGGCATGAATTAGTTATCAAACTTTAATCATGAAGTATGCTTTTTCTGTAGTAATGTACTTGCATGTTTAATGGTGACAATTTGGGATAATGTTTGAATTTCTTTACTTTTCTTTCAGTTTTCTGAGAGGATGTTTATTTCTAATAAATCTAGACAAGCAATTCAAAAAATAATCATTACATTTGTCCTGTCAAATGTGAGTCTCCATGTATAATTTGATGTGCAGTGATAAATTATGGTATTAGGTCAGACTGGCTTCCTTTCCTTAAATATGTTGATTTTTTACAGTTATTTGCCAATTATTTCATGTATTGCCGTACCCAATTCCCTCTACGAGTTAATAGACCACCCTTAGCCACTAGACCAAAGCAAATAGAGGGTTCTCACAGAAGTGCGTCTTAAAAGCGGATATTTTATATTGGTTAAAGTGAAAATTCTAATAAATGAAAATGTTAAATACTTGATCTCGTTGACCGATAGATCTTCATGTATAGCATTTTTCTCCGTGAACTTAATGATTTCTGTTTGTTCCAGGCCCAGTTTTTGTTAGATGGGTCCTCTGGCTCTGGCATGTGGATTGTCCCTGTAACTTCAGGCTGTGGTGCATATGATACACAGAAAAAGTTCTTGTTGAAACTTAAACGTGATAAGCTGGTCATTGATTCACAATGTGGTGACCGAAAGAAGGGCGGAAACTTTTGGACTAAGTTGAATATAAATGGAACTGGATTTTACAGAGTTAAATATGACGATGAGCTTGCAGCTGCACTTCAAAATGCGTTGGAGACCAAGAAGCTCTCACTAATGGATAAAATTGGTAAACGCAACATGTGACCGTTGAATCTGCTTGTAATATTTTGGTGTCAGGTATTATAACATTACCATTGCAGGCATTGTGGATGACTTATATGCGCTTTCTATTGCCCGCCAGCAAACATTTGCGTCGTTGCTACGTTTACTCTACGGTTATCGTGGGGAAGCTGATTATAGTGTTCTTTCACACATAAACACTGTACGTAAATCCTGTAGGTCCAGTTGATTCTATCGTGTTCTATTGTTCATGAAGATAAATCGCCTATATCTTTTACTTTGGATTGGCAGGTAACCGCAAGTATTGCTAAAGTATCTGCCGATGCTATTCCTGCCTTGGCTGGTGACATCAAGCAACTTTTGATCAAGATTCTTTTGTCACCTGCAGAGTATGCCTCACCATAACTGCTATGAGTTTCTTAATGTGTTACACTCACAATAGATCATCTCTTTTGTTTCACAAAAAGGAAAAGGAAACATAATATGTCATTAATCTTCTTCCTAACTTCTCATATTGCTTGAACATTCCTTCTTTTGAGGCCGATGCATGACAATCGCATGATTCTTTCACATTATTACTGTATATTTGCTACATTTTCCTATGTTTCTTCTTTTTGACTATGTGATACTTATCTTTCAGAAAGTTAGGCTGGGACCCCAAGAAGGGTGAGAGCCACCTGGATGTAATGCTTAGACCACTGCTGTTGACTGCACTTGTCCAACTTGGATATGGTAAGACCATCAATGAAGGAGTTAGGCGCTTTAACATCTTCACACGTGATCGCAGCACTTCTCTTCTTCCTCCGGATACTAGAAAGGTCCTACCTTTTGCTATCACTTCACGTGGTACTCCTATGATTATTTCTTCCATTTGTAACTTGCGCTGTTCTGCAGGCTGCATACCTCTCTGTGATGCAGAATGTTAGTAGTTCAAACAGATCCGGTTATGATGCTCTCCGAAAAATCTACAAGGAGTCAGCTGAAGGGGAGGAAAGATTACAAGTCTTAGGTGTGCAGCCCTTTGACCATGTTAAACTAACAAAGCTTGCCCATGTTTTTGGTTGCTCTAAAAGCATTTTTTTTATTGTTTGAAGGCATATTATCTTCTTGCCGGGATAAGAGTATCGTCCTTGAATCACTGAATTTAATTTTCACTAATGAGGTAAATGCAAATATCATTACTTTCTTCCACATTTATAGTCGAAGGTCTCTATGAGCTTACTTGTGTGTCAAGGGCAAGCTGTACTCAGGTCTCATATGCCTCTCTTGCTTGTCAGGTTCGCAATCAAGATGCATCTATGCTCCTTAGAGGTATTCAACCAGAGGCACGTGAAATTTCGTGGAACTGGTTGAAGGTACGATCTCTTTTAACAACGAGGACCCTTTTATCTCTGTGTGTTGACATGTTGATGCGTAAAAGTCGTTATTTCTGGGTCCTGTCTGGAACATCAGATTCTTGTAGGTATTCTAAACAAATTGGAATATCCAATCATGAGATGTTTCCTTTTCTACCAACTTCATTGAGATTTCTGCATTACAAAGAGGACCCAGGGTTCTTCTGTTTTTGTCTACAAGATCTCAAGTCAAGTGGCATATTTGCAAACAGCTGAACTATGTTTGTGAATTTGTTTCGGGATCCTGATCTCTGTATATGGATTTCCCTTGTGAATGTATTTTAAATAGAGTGAATTTGAGGCAGCAGCACCCAACCATCTATTTTTTGTGGTTCCTTCATCTGACACCTTAGGAGATGACTGATGGTTCATACTTAGTGTTAGCAGACTGAAACATTTCAAAACATGGTGCTAACATTTGTCCCGTTCTGTCTGTCTGCAGGAAAACTGGGAGCGCATCTCAAGGACATTTTCTGGGAGCTTGGAGGCGAGTTTTGTTAAAAACATTGTTCCATTGGTACATTTAATCACAGTTCTATTGCCCTATTTCCGTGATCATATTCCCCAGTTTTGCAGGTATTATTTCCATAAGGCCATAGCTAATGTGGACTTCCTTGTTTCTTGTCAGTTCACCTCCAACGAGAAGGCGGCAGAGATCTCCAAGTTCTTTGCAACGCGCACAAAGCCCGGATTCGAGAGGACGCTGAAGCAGAGCCTTGAAAGCGTGCGGATCAGCGCGAGATGGGCCGAGGGCATCAGGAGTGAGCCCGGGCTTGCACAGACGGTGCGCGAGCTCCTGGCCAAGCCCTGACGTGCTGCAGCTAGAGTGCTAGGTTACAGTTGTTGTTGGCAATAAGAATGCATTTGTGCCTTATCATAGAAACTGTGGCTTGAGATGGTATTTGGTTGTACATTTGTAGTGGTGGTGGTAGTGAGTCAGCTGATGCCAGTTTGTAGCCAAATCATTGATTGTTATGAATGCATGTGGTGCAAACGGGTTGTATGAACAATGAGAATGTCAAGTTGGAACTAGGTAGCATATCCATTAAGAGGAAATTCAGGCAAAACAAAGAAATTTTTGGAAAAGCTCCAATCTCAGTGTCATTAGAACAAGCCTCCTTGATGTATCTTTTTTGGTAAACTGAATGTACGAGGAGACTTCACGTGTGTGGTTATAAAGCCGAGCCGACGGAATATACGGGACAACTCTTGATGCAAAGCAAATACACAAAAAAAAGATTGTGTTTGGTTATAAAGTATAGATTTTCCAGCTCTCTTTGTCCTTAATATAAGATGGTTTTTTGCAGTGACTGTTGTAGTGTTCCTTAAACTGATAAAATAGGTATGTGCCCAATTAATATTTGGTTACCAAATAGTATAAGAGATTTATCGGGTTACCAGATATAGTATTAGATATTGATTGATACTTATCAAGTATGTAAGATATTGATTGATAATTATCTGCTTCTGGGTTGTGAATTTACTACTAGTACTACTTATTGGGTTACCAAAGATGGGGCCGCTCCATCCATACCCCCCGCTGCCTCCGCTCCATATTTATACAGCGGCAGCCGCCAGTGCTCCTCCCCACCCCCTCGCTCGCTCGCTCACTAGCTCGCTCGCTCAGTAGTGGTAGGCCGGCAGGAAGGCTCCCGGCCCGCTCACAGCTGCCTGCCATCGACAACGCGCGCGCGCGCGCACGGGAGCGCGCGTCGTCCGTTGTTTCCATGGCTCCACCCCGCGTCGGCGCCGGCGCCGTGCTGCCCGTGGTGGTGGCGCTCCTCCTCGTCGTCGCAGCAGCGGCCGCCGGCGGCGGCATGAAGACGGCGACACACGGCGAGGTGCTGTATCGATCCCCTGCCCACGAGATTACAAATTGACTGTTTGTTTGTGATGCGCCGCATCTGCTGCATGCGTTGCAGGATGGTGCTGTAGTATTTCATTTTTGAGAGAGCTAGTTGAAACTGATAGGAGGAGACTTCACGTGGTGGGTAGCCGGGTAGGTAGGTCCAGCCGGAGTCTATCTGTATCCCATTGCCTCCGTCTGGGACTGAAACGGCTAGATGTATATATGGAAACGGCTACATATTGGTGTAACTGAAACAAAATATGCATATTTAAACAAACTGGTAGTAAATGCTTGCACGTCAATATTAGGAAGGGAATTAATACATGTTTATAATAGATAGGGATATCAATTGCGTATTAATTACACGTTTATATTCAATAGAATATCGATTACATTTTAATTGCACGCTTATATTGGATATGATGTCAATTACACCTGAATAATGTGATTAGCATAAAGGTTGTTGTTTTTTTTTGAGATTTTTTTCATTCAAATCACGAATCAGTACAAAGTAGTTGACCCTTACAAGCACACTGAAACGCAAACACAAAGGACCATGAACACCTAGAGTACCCTAAGGCAACCATAACACAAGAAGATCTCCGGAGCCCTGTGTCATCATCCCTGAATCTTGACAGAAGACCCCTGCAACAGAAGGATCTGCAACCAGTCGCAAATAGGTCATCATCTTCGACCACGGTATAATTGCCACCATGCTGCCTCCTCCTTTCTTAACACCAGCGCTGAGAGGGTATGGACATCAATCCAACACACCTGCAACAGCCATCGCCATTTTTGGCTTTGAGTACCGTGAAAAGTGTCCCTTCCGGAAGGAAGAGAACTCGAGTCATCCAACCGGTCCAGCACCGCGGCCGGGTCATCCGTCCGGACAAAGCAGGATCTCCCACCAGCATCAGCGCAGAGCAAGAAGAAGAACAACAACAACAACAACAAATCATACCAACAAGGAAGAAGAAAGGTCCTCATCTTCCTGCATCCATCGCCCATCTGAGGATCCAAACGGCCAGTGCCGATGGACCTCTAGCCACCATAGCCCGCGACCTCGACGAGATCCGGAGATCCCCAACCCTGTTGGCTCCTAGACAAAGGCAAAAGCCTCGCCTGACCGTGAACGGAGCCCAGAGAAACTTATTCCGACGCGACACCACCGCAACGGCCTCGACAGCGTCTCCCTCACCCCTAACCCTACCACACACCCACCTAGTGAACAGACCCGAGGTTCCCCCTCCCTCCCGCCGTCGAAGCGACCGACGGAGAGAGAGGGAACCGGCGGCGCGCAAGGGATCCCTCGTCGCCTCCTTGATCGCCTCGTGCGATCCTACTTTTCCGGGCGACTTGCGGTCTGTCTCCGCCAACTGTTCATAAAGGTTGTTACTACTTGGTAGTATGATATTAATTTCATGCTAAACATGTTGAGTGATGACCATTGAGACAATTTTTTGATGGCCGAGATTAACTGAGCTTTTTATATCGAAAAAACTAACTGGCCAATGTTCTTCGGGAGGGGTTGGCAAACAAACGCATTTTCTTGACAGTTTCAGTTGCGACTTGAGATAAAATGGCGACAGTTTTTAAGAAGAAAAATGCATTTCTTGAAGAAACTGTCATGTTATTATAAAAAATTGTCACGCGGTTCACAAAATGTCACTCCCTTCCAGCGAACATGCGCTGGCTATTGGCGTTCTTTTATATTGGTGTACACATAGATATAGATATGATATGGATATACAATATATTAAATTCGTGATTAATATTTTGCTTTAAAATCACATTTGGATGTATAAAGTTTTTTTTAGCAAAATTTGGATGTATAAAGTGAGTACGCTATTTTAGTGGTACTGAAAAAGGAGATAATCCATTTTCGGAAAGTCCCTTAAAGTGTGCAAGTTTGTAATAAGAAAAGAAAAATGTAAAAGCTTGTTTTTTTTTTCCGCTTCTCTCGTCTTTTCTCTTCCCTCGCGCTAAACAACAACGGGATATACGCGCACGTAGGGCGCGAATCTCAAGGCATCTCACGGCGCGTCCGCGCCGCCTGCGGCCGGCGGCTCGGCGGAGCAGTTCCGGGGCAAAGCGCGGCTGCCGAGCTTCGCCGCGCCGCGCCGCTACGAGCTCTTCCTCCGCCCCGACCTGGTCACCTGCACCTTCTCCGGCTCGGTGGCCATCTCCGTCGCCGTCTCCGCGCCCACCCGCTTCCTCGTGCTCAACGCGCTCGACCTCTCCGTCAACCGCGCCTCCATCCGCTTCCAGGTAAGGAGAAAGAAGGAGAAGAAATATGAAATTCGTTGAGACCTCCTCGCCCTCTTCTAACCATCCTTCGCCGATACGGTTCTCGCAGGCTTTGGCGCCCACGGAGGTGGTGTTCTTCAAGGATGACGGTGTGTTGGTGCTCGGGTTTGCCAAGCAGCTGCCCCTCGGCGAGGGCGTGCTCAAGATGGACTTCAACGGCATTCTCAACGACCAAATGAGAGGCTTCTACAGGAGGTATGCGACGACTTCTTTCTGGACTCTACCACCCTTGGTATTTGCACCGTACATCAACACAGCACTTGTGATAATCTATATATAGGAAATCATGCCATGATTTGTTGAAATTTTAAGCAGGAAATTACAAAAAGGGGAAAAGTTGAACTATGGTTTCTCTTTACTACTCCCGATTAGTTACTCACCGACCAACCAAGTGACCAGTCCCGAAAATGCACTGGCTACGAATTCGATGATACGTGGTTTGGAAGTTCACTGTGAAGGCATTACAGTGTTATGATCTATTTCTGAAATAAGAGTTTGATCGAGCACTTTGGTATGAATGCCTGTCCTGCTATTTATGCTTTTCTGATTTCATTTGGTTGCAGTAAATACCTGTATAAGGGGAAAGAGAGAAACATGGCGGTGACGCAGTTTGAGTCCGTGGATGCGCGGCGGTGCTTCCCCTGCTGGGATGAGCCCGCATTCAAGGTGATTATATATGATAGCTGGAAGGATGACTTTATGTTCCTCAAATATGTGCGCATAGAGCATCAGTGAAGTTAGATATATTTCATAACATTCCTTGTTTTGCCATTTTGATTTTCCAGGCTAAGTTCAAGCTAACACTTGAAGTTCCATCTGAGCTGGTAGCACTGTCCAACATGCCAGTAGCTAACGCAACATTTGCTGGTCCTCTCAAAACTGTGCGTTACCAGGAATCGCCACGTATGTCAACTTATTTAGTGGCCATAGTTGTCGGTTTGTTTGAATATGTAGAGGGTATGACAACAAAAGGTATCATCTCTGTTTCTGAAATCATCCATTCAAAGAGTGTTCATGAGACCTTTCTCTTTCCCTTTATTTTATTTGTTTGTTTAATTTTATTCAGGCACGAGAGTTCGTGTGTACACTCAAATTGGTAAGAGTAACCAAGGGAAGTTTGCACTAGATGTTGGAGTGAAGTCGTTGAATCTCTATAAAGAGTAAGATCACAATCTAGCCGTGCTTCCACACTTTGGTTTCTAACGGATATGCATGATTGATGTTAATGAAATACTGTGTCAAGCCGTGGTTGTTGCTGAAACAGTAACATTAACAAAAAAACTCTTTTCCTCAATTGTTCAGTTACTTTGCCACTCCTTATCCACTCCCCAAGTTGGATATGGTTGCTATCCCTGATTTTGCTCCTGGAGCCATGGAGAACTACGGATTGGTCACTTACCGGGAAGTAGCTTTGCTTTTCGATGACAAGTCTTCATCAGCATCCAGCAAACAGAATGTATGTATCATAGCTCACTTATCTTTTCATCGTTTACAGTTCACCTCTTAACTAACTGTGTGATGTTACTATACATAAATCGGTTTAGGAAAAAAGCTACACTATATCATGATCATCAATAATTCACTAATAATTCCTAACAATTTTTCGTAATTAAACCTTTTATATGTGTAAACCCTTTTTATATTAACCACAGCATGTATTTTGTTTAGATTGCAATTACTGTGGCACACGAATTAGCTCATCAATGGTTTGGCAATCTTGTAACCATGGAATGGTGGACTCACTTGTGGTTAAATGAGGGATTTGCTACATGGGTAAATCAATTCGATCACTCAAAAGTTAAAAGAATGAGATATCAGGTTACCAATGTATACTGAATGAATAGGCCTTTTGTTTTCCCAGATGAGCCATCTAGCAGTAGATTCTTTTTTTCCACAATGGAATATCTGGGCACAGTTTCTTGATCGCACAACCACTGCTCTCAGGCTGGATTCACTCGAGGCGTCTCATCCTATTGAGGTAATCTCATTGTTTATTACTGTGCCATAGCCTGCTCCGGTGGTTGGATATGTTGTGGACTACATTCTCCAAAACCATGGTTGTCAATGTCATTCACTCTACTATCATAGAAGTTCAAGAATCTATTTTAAATTGTAAATTTTGACAATGGTATGTTCAAGTAACGATAGTGCATAGTGCGCAATATGCTATTACCAACACATTATTGGCCGATTCATGATTGACTCATAAAATTTCTATGGAATATTAAAATTGATGCTTAAGTATCTCTACTCTGACAAGTGGCATCTTACTTTGGGGAGCAACTTCAGTCAATGCATCAACAGAGATTCAGTTCATGGCATTAACATTTTCACTTCTCTAATTCTAACTTGTGATTCATTTTATACTTTCCACTATCCTTTTTCCTGGATGCTCAGGTTGAAATACACCATGCCAGTGAAGTTGATCAGATTTTTGATGCTATTAGCTATGACAAGGGTGCTTCTGTTATTCGCATGCTACAAAGTTATCTTGGCGCAGAGCGTTTTCAGGTCTAGTACTGCCTCTACCTGAACTCTAGAAACTCGTCACCGACTCACTCTTCTTGCCTAGATTTCGCATTCTTTTTCTCGTCATGTAGCTTAAAAGTATACAAGATCACTTTCAGCCAGTTTATTTTCTTCTTTATGGAAACAGTGATACTTTGATGTCATTTCCCCGCTATTCCATCTAGTGGAAACACTAGACGACTCCATGGCTTGTCCATTGCATAAAATGTCTGTATGCTCTTGAATCATACTAGTTGGTAAACATGCTTTTGGTCAGCAGTGTTTTAGGGAGAGATTGTTCTCTGAAGACATATTCTAGGAGCAAAATGACCATTTCTTCATAGATTATCCTGCCCTTGTTTAATGCATACAAGCATCATGTGACCATTTGTACTTCACCGATCGCATGATTTAAGGGGGATGGTTTGATAAATTAGCATATAGAGACAGATTTGTCGATATAGGTGTGATGGTCATCTTATATATTGTTGTAGCATGTGTCATGCTCACAGGATAACATTACTTGTTCACAAAAAAAGGAGTAAAATTTAGTGATCGTTGACTCTTTTCTTGATCATATAATGAATCTATCAAACTGCACACTAGCTTATTATGTTAAAAGTCAATTTTTAATTAATTACATTATTTAGTGAAACGAATTGCTGCACTCTCCTTTCTGTATAATTTCCCCCTGCTACTCTTTAACTCCACGTCGTTCTCCTAGTGTATTCTCATATGCTATAAATATGAAACTGTGTTCTTTCAGAAAGCAATGGCTTCATATATGAAGAAATATGCATACTCAAATGCTAAAACCGAGGACCTTTGGGCTGTTCTTGAAAAGGAAACTGGTGAATCTGTCAAGGATTTGATGACTACATGGACGAAGCAAAAAGGTTATCCTGTTATTAATGCGAAAATTAAAGGGAATGACATAGAGATTGAGCAGGTAATATTTTTTTTTGCGGGTGAGCAGGTAATAGGTTATCTTACATACCATCCTTCGTATCTATCATGCATTCATCATCACACGACTAACCAAGTATGCATTTGTTTGGTTAATATGTCCTTGCTATTTAGTTAAGTTCTAGTCGTGGCATGCCATTTAGAGTTTCTTCTTTAAGAAAATCATCTGCTAACTGGTTGTGGCAAAAGCTTGACCAAACCTCGATTTTTGTTCCATACCATTTTGTGAATGTATAACTGACTGTTATAACTGGTCCTCTGAGAATACTGTACTCAATGATGTCAAAAACTGGAAATATTTTACTGCCCCTACGGCCATTGATCTGTCACTTGATGCATTCACGTATTTACACAGCAGCCCTAGTATCTGATCATATATTCTGGGGTATGGTGAACAGTATCAAGAACAACTTACATGAATCTCGTAGAAGAACTGAATTAGATCTTGTTCTGAAGTTGGAGCTCTTTTAGGGTGCTCTATCTTACCACATTAGAGGTAAGAGGTGGTTTAAATCTGAGTCGTTGGTTGATGAAAGTTTGAAGGTTATTTTGGGCCCTAGTGCAGATAAGGCTAATAAGGAAACCTACAATTAATTTGGTAAGGTAGATAGGCACAGACGTTTCCCTACAAATCACGAGAGACATGTTTAAATGCACATTACTTCCCATGTTCCCATCTCAGCCCAGGGATACACATCCTGCATGACTATTGATCAAATCAGATGGTTGCAAAAAGATCTAGACCACAGTTTTCTGCAGTTTCAGTTATGTATTGCTAATTTGAATGATCAAATAATATTTGAGAGCAATGTTTAGTGTTAAATTTTATGACAGCTTGAAATGGAAGTGTCAGATTCAGACTTACATATAAAGTTAGTATTATAAGGCAATAGGCATAAATTAATTATCAAATTTTAATCATGAAGTTTGTTTTTTTCTGTAGTAATGTACTTGTATGTTTAATAGTGATAATTTGGTATATATCTTTGAATTTCTTTAGTTTTCTTTCATTTTTCTGAAAGGATGTTTATTTTTAATAAATCCAGACATACAATTCAAGAAATATCATTACATTTGTCCTGTCAAATGTGAGTCTCGATGTATAATTTTATGTACAATGATAAATTATGGTATTAGATCAGACTGGCTTCCTTTTCTTAAATATGTTGATTATTTACAATTATTTGCCAATTATTTCATGTATTGCTGTGCCCACTTCCCTCTACGAGTTAATAGATCACCCTTAGCCACTAGACCAAGGCAAAGAGAGGGTTCTCACAAAAGTGTTTCTTATTTTATATTGGTTAAAGTGAAAAATCTAATAAATAAAAATGTTAAAAACTTGATCTCGTTGACTGATAGATCTCCGAGTATAGTATTTTTCTCCACGAACTTGATGATTTCTGTTTGTTGCAGGCCCAGTTTTTGTTAGATGGGTCCTCTGGCTCTGGCATGTGGATTGTCCCTATAACTTCAGGCTGTGGTGCATATGATACACAGAAAAAGTTGTTGAAACTTAAACGTGATAAGCTGGTCATTGGTTCACAATGTGGTGACCGAAAGAAGGGCGGAAACTTTTGGACTAAGTTGAATATAAATGGAACTGGATTTTACAGAGTTAAATATGACGATGAGCTTGCAGCTGCACTTCAAAATGCATTGGAGACCAAGAAGCTCTCACTAATGGATAAAATTGGTAAACGCAACATGTGACCGTTGAATCTGCTTGTAATATTTTTGTGGCAGGTATTATAACATTACCATTGCAGGCATCATGGATGACTTATATGCGCTTTCTATTGCCCGACAACAAACATTTGCGTCGTTGCTACATTTACTCTACGGTTATCGTGGGGAAGCTGATTATAGTGTTCTTTCACACATAAACACTGTACGTAAATCCTGTAGGTCCAGTTGATTCTATCGTGTTCAATTGTTCATGAAGATAGATCGCCTATATCTATACTTTGGATTGGCAGGTAACCACAAGTATTGCTAAAATATCTGCTGATGCTACTCCTGCCTTGGCTGGTGACGTCAAGCAACTTTTGATCAAGATTCTTTTGTCACCTGCAGAGTATGCCTCACCATAACTGCTATGAGTTTCTTAATGTGTTACACTTACAATATATCATCTCTTTTGTTTCACAAAAAGGAAAAGGAAACATAATATGTCATTAATCTTCTTCCTAACTTCTCATGTTGCTTGAACATTCCTTCTTTTGTGGCCGATGCATGACAATTGCATGATTCTTTCACGTCATTACTGTATATTTGCTACATTTTCCTATGTTTCTTCTTTTTGACTATGTGACACTTATCTTTCAGAAAGTTAGGCTGGGACCCCAAGAAGGGTGAGAGCCACCTGGATGTAATGCTTAGACCACTGCTGTTGACTGCACTTGTCCAACTTGGACATGGTAAGACCATTAATGAAGGAGTTAGGCGCTTTAACATCTTCACACGTGATCGCGGCACTTCTCTTCTTCCTCCGGATACTAGAAAGGTCCTACCTTTTGCTATCATTTCACGTGGTACCTATGATTACTTCTTCCATTTGTAACTTCCGCTGTTCTGCAGGCCGCATACCTCGCTGTGATGCAGAATGTTAGTAGTTCAAACAGATCCGGTTATGATGCTCTCCGAAAAATCTACAAGGAGTCAGCTGAAGGGGAGGAAAGATTACAAGTCTTAGGTGTGTAGCCCTTTGACCATGTTAAACTAACAAAGCTTGCCCATGTTTTTGGTTGTTCTAAAAGCAATTTCTTATTGTTTCAAGGCATATTATCTTCTTGCCGGGACAAGGGTATCGTCCTTGAATCACTGAATTTAATTTTCACTAGCGAGGTAAATAATGCAAATATCGTTACTTTCTTCCACAATTATAGTCGAAGGTTTCTATGAGCTTACTTGTGTGTCAAGGGCAAGCTGTACCCAGGTCTCATATGCCTCTCTTGCTTGTCAGGTTCGCAATCAAGATGCATATATTCTCCTTAGAGGTATTCAACCAGAGGCACGTGAAATTTCCTGGAACTGGTTGAAGGTACAATCTCTTTTAACAATGAGGACCCTTTTATCTATGTGTGTTGACGTGTTGTTGATGCGTAAAAATCGTTATTTCTGGGACCTGTCTGGAACATCAGATTCTTGTAGGTATTCTAAACAAATTTGAATATCCATCCATGAGATGTTTCTTTTTCTACCAACTTCATTGATATTTCTGCATTACAAAGAGGACCCAGGGTTCTTCTGTATTTGTCAACAAGAACTCAAGTCAAGTGGCATATTTGCACACAGCTGAACCATATTTGTGAATTTATTTCGGTATCCCGATCTCTTTAAATGGATTTCCCTTGTAAATGTATTTTAACTAGAGTGAATTTGAGGCAGCACCCAACCATCTATTTTTTGTAGTTCCTTCATATGACACCTTAGGAGATGACTGATGGTTCATACTTAGTGTTAGCAGACTGAAACATTTGAAAACATGGTGCTAACATTTGTCCCGTTCTGTCTGTCTGCAGGAAAACTGGGAGCGCATCTCAAAGACATTTGCCGGGAGCTTGGTTACGAATTTTGTTAAAACCATTGTTCCATTGGTACATTTAATCACAGTTCTATTGCCCCATTCCCGTGATCCATATTCCCCGCTTTTGCAGGTATTATTTCCATGAGGCCATGCTAATGTGGACTTCCTTGTTTCTTGTCAGTTCACCTCCAACGAGAAGGCGGCAGAGATCTCCAAGTTCTTTGTAACGCGCACAAAGCCCGGATTTGAGAGGACGCTGAAGCAGAGCCTTGAAAACGTGCGGATCAGCGCGAGATGGGCCGAGGGCATCAGGAGTGAGCCCGGGCTTTCACAGACGGTGCGTGAGCTCCTGGCCAAGCCCTGACGTGCTGCAGCTAGAGTGCTAGGTTACAGTTGTTGTTGGCAATAAGAATGCATTTGTGCCTTGTCATGTGTGGTGAAGAATGCATTTGTGGCTTGAGATGGTATTTGGTTGTACATCTGTAGTGGTGGTGGTAGTGAGTCAGCTGATGCCAGTTTGTAGCCAAATCATTGATTGTTATGAATGCATGTGGTGCAAACGGGTTGTATGAAGAATGAGAATGTCAAGGCGAAACTAGGTACTCCCTCGGTTCACTTTTATAAGTCGTTTCAGACAAGTGAAATTGAGCTGTTTTGCACTGTGTCTAAAACATCTACAAAGCCTTATAAAAGTGAACAGAGGGAGTAGCATATATCCATTCAAAGGAAATTCAGGCAAAATAAAGAAAATTTTGGAAAAGCTCGAATCTCAGTGTCATTAGAACAAGCCTCCTTGATGTATCTTTTTTTTGGTAAACTAAATGTATGAGTTGACTTCACGTGGGTGGTACTGATGGGCGGAGATTTCACGTGGGTGGTAGCTGGGTAGTAAGAGCATCTCCAGCCGCGCCCCCAACAGGTCCTTCCCAGGCGAATTTTCAGCACCGGCGGGCGGAAATCAGCCCAATCGCGCCCCCAGGAGTCAGTTTTCCGCCGGGTTGGGACGAAATAACAGCCGGCGCACCCGAGCCGAATCCGGCGCGCTGGGGGCGCCTGGGGGCGCCGGCACAAGCGAAAAGGGGCGTGGGGCCGCTCCGTCGGCGAGAGGAGGGCCTTTTCCCGCCGAATCTTCCCGCTTCCCCCCGGCTTCCCTCCCATTCTCTCCACTCCTCCCGCCAATCTTCCTCCTCCTTCCCTCCCAGTCGGTCGTCATGCCGCCGAAGGACGCCCCATGCCGCGACGGCTGCGACCACCGCCGTAGCCCAGCCGAAGCAGAGGAAGCCGAGGGTGCCGCCCTCCAAGCCTCCGGGCATGTCCAACGCCGACTGGAGGGCTGAAGTTCAGCGCCGGGAGGCTGTCACCACCGACCAGCGGAATAGGGCCAACGCCAAGAAGGCCCGGGACAGCGCGGCGTGGCTCGTGGCTATGGCGGCTGCGGAACAGGTGGAGCGGTCGGCCGAACAAGAGGCGGCTCGCGTGAGGATGATGAACCCGCCGGCGGCCACGGCCGGCTTCTCGTCGTCGCCGCAACCCTGGGGCTGCACGTCGTCACCGGGCTACGCCGATGGTGACGCGCATGGCGGGTTCAACCCCACATCACCTTCCCCCATGGTCACCCGGCATAGCGCACGCCCTCGCCTGCCTTCGTCGGCGTGCAGTACCCCCCGTACAACTACTCCCCGCCGGCATATGCATCCTCCCCGACACCCCTCTCCACCGTGGCGCACTGCCCTTCTCCCAAGCCTCCACGTCACATCTCAGCGACACCGACGCGACCGAAGCCGACATGGACGACATCATCACGGCAGGCTCGGCCGCCGCCGCCGCGTCCCCCGGCTTTACTACCCAGGATGACACAGTGGACCTCAACGGCGACATGGACGGCGAGCTTGAGTACGGCGAGGACGAGCCGGAGCCGGAGGAGGATGAGGATGAGGAGGAGGTGGAGGAACCGGCGCCTGCTCCGGCGAGGAAACGGAAGAAGAGGAAGGGGGCGACCAGGACCGGCGAGCTGCGCATCAAGTGGGCGTCCAAGGAGGATGAGTGCCTCGCCGAAGCGTGGAAAGTCATCTGCCTCGACCCGATCACCGGCACGAACCAGAGTATCGACATGTATTGGGACCGCATCAAGGCCGAGTTCGACGAGCGCAAACTCGTCGACCCCTACTTCAAAGGCGTGTACATGCAGCGCGGGGCGAAGGCAATGGCGAACCATTGGGGGCTCATTCAATCGGCGTGTAACAAATGGCATGGGATCGTCGAGGAGATCGCGGCTCGTCCGGAGAGCGGCACCAGCGTCGAGGATCAGGTATGGATCGCCGGCCTCTCCTTTTCCATTTTGCCGGGTGCACGCCGCTCACTGGTAGTCCCTCGGCGCAGCTTGTGCGGATGTTCGGCATGTTCCGGTAGGACAGCAACGACCAAGATTTCAAAAACCTCCACGTCTTCAAACAGATCGAGAAGTGCGACAAGTGGGCGTATGTCTGGCGCACCCTCGCCAAGGCCAAGGAGACCTACAAGCCGGACACGCCGATGCCGGGCACGGGCGAAGGGCGCCCCGAGGGCAACAAGGGGGCCAAGAAGGGGAAACACGCCGACTCGGCTACCGCGTGCATGCAGGAGTCCATCGAGCATTGCCTCGCCGACGCACAGGCCCGGGCCGCCCTACGTGAAGAGAAGACCGAGGTACGGTGGTCGGCGTTGATGACGAGCAGCGCCGTCAAGCTCTACCTACTCCGGACGAACATCGCCGCTGTAGCGACCCGACCTCAGATGGTTAAGTCTCTGTGCTTCAGTGTCATCCCTGGATCGGTAATGCTGACACACACAGTACTCTAAGGATTTATAACAGAGTAGCAATCACACACTTATTACATCGAATGTCTCAAGAGAGAACTTATTACAGTAATATGGCTTAAGGCCATCTAATGCGATAGCAGCGGAAGGCTTGGAATATAAAGTGAGTCCATCAACTCCAACAGCATAGCTGAGCTGCACGACAACGACCTAACGAACCTTACTCTTCATCTGAAAAGTCTGCAACATAATACGTTGCAGCCCGAAAATGGGTCAGCACATGGAATATGCTGGCAAGGTAACACAATAGAGTAAGAACATAATAATACTATCACTACATGCATATTTGGTTGGTGGAAAGCTCTATGGGTTCCCCAGGTGCCTCAATCCACCCAGATGTTTGATTTAAGTTGCCACTTAAGTTGAACCATTAATTAACAAACTCACATCTGTCATGGATTTCACTCAAACTCAAACCACGTCTACGAGCATAGCATAGTATAGTAATATAAGCAACCGTAGAAGTAACTCCCCAGGGTTTGAATATAACAGGGCAATAGGTTCTACCTCAACAACTACTTCCCAACCCACATGTTAATGACATCCTAATCATGCAATGTTTGAGGGGTGGAACTAATGCATAAAAACTGGGTATGAGAAGAGTATGATCAATGTGTTACTTGCCTTGCTGACGATCTGCGAAACCTAGGGACTTGTAGTAGCACGCTTCACACTCCGGGTGTTCTATCGCAAACAAACAATAACATACATAAGCAACAAGGAAAGATGCGCAAGCAAAACTCAAATAAAATAGGTTGACCGGAAAGTTCAACTTAAGAACTCCGGTTAGCAAAAAGAATCAAATCAAACGGAGCAAGGAAACTCAAATGGCGAAAGAAACAAGATCCGTTTACTAATCTGAACCTAGGTCAAATTTTATAGTAGCAAAAGCTTGTTCAAGTTGATTAAACAGAAAGAGGATCTCGAGACGAAGATCTAGGCACTTGAATCGCCTGATTCCGACTAACGAGCGAAAAGATAAACAGAAACTAAGATCGGATCAGAAATCGCGATCGAGAATAATCGCAGATAAATCCGATAAAAGAAAACTGACGAACAGACTAACGAACGAGCGTTCGTTTGCTGTAACTAATGGACGAAGAACCGTTCATTAAACGAACGTATGGATGAACGTCCGCTCACTAGAAGAACCGAGAAAAACCGGCGATCCGGAAAAAACGAATCTAGGGTTTTCTAAAAAAAGCGAACGGTTCAAAAAAAAAACCAGCGGCTTGAATTCCGGCGCGGTACCTCCGACGAGGCGGGGGCTGCGGGACGGTGGCTACGGGGCGACGGCGGCAAGCGCGGGCGGCGGCGGCTGCGGGCGGCGGGGTTGGCGGCGGCTGCGGTGGTGTGGTGTTGGGGCTCAGGGGGGGTATATAAAGGGGCGGGGCCGGTGACTTGGAGGAGGGGGCAAGGCGCGCACGCGCAGGAGGCGACGGCGGCCTGGCTCGGCTGGGCCTTAGGCCCAGTCGGGCGCGGAAACTTTTTTTTAAATAATAACGCCGACAGAAATAAAATCCTAGAAAAATAAATAAAAAATCTAAAAAATGCCAAAATAAATTTTCACAGTCTAAATAAAATATTTAGAACGAGATGAACATTTTCTTGGCCCTAAAATGCAATTTTGAAAACGTGCAATTTTTCTAATGCAAATAAAGTCCGAATAAAATCAAATAAATCCAACAAATGATTTTAATATTTTTCCTCCAATATTTCAATTATTGTGGAGAAATCATATTATCTCCTCTCATTTAATTTTAATATGGAATATTTTTCGGAGAGAAAAAAATATTAAAATAAAAAATCCCCGTTTCATTATTTGATAAAAATCAAATATGAAAACCGGGAAATCCCCAACTCTCTCCGAGGGTCCTTGAGTTGCTTAGGATTTCGAGGATTGCGGAACGGAAATGCAATAAAATATGATATGCATGGATGACCTATGTATAACATTCCAAATTGAAATTTTGGGATGTTACAAACCTACCCCCTTAAGATGAATCTCGCCCTCGAGATCCGGGTTGGCTAGAAAATAGGCGCGGGTGGTCTTTGCGGAGATTATCCTCTCATTCCCAGGTGGCTTCATCCTCAGTATGGTGGCTCCACTGAACTTTGCAAAACTTGGTAACCTTACTGCGAGTGACTCTACTGGCAAACTCAAGAATCTTAACTGGCTTCTCTTCGTAAGTCAAATCACTGTCCAACTGAATCGCCTCCAAGGGTACTGTATCCCTTAACGGTATATTGGCCATCTCAGCATGACACTTCTTCAACTGTGAAATGTGGAACACATCATGAACTCCTGACAATCCCTCGGATAATTCCAACTTGTAGGCAACTTCTCCCATCCGTTCCAAAACACGATATGGTCCTACAAATCTCGGAGCTAACTTTCCCTTAACTCCAAAACATTTCGATACTCGCAGATATGCTCTATCTCCAGTTTCGTAAATTACCTCCTTGCGTTTTGAGTCTGCATAACTCTTCTGCCTAGACTGAGCAATCTTCAGTCTATCGCGAATCAATTTAACCTTCTCCTCAGACTCCTTAATCAAGTCTGGTCCAAACAATTGTCGGTCTCCTACCTCATCCCACATCAACGGTGTTCTGCACCTTCGTCCATATAGGACTTCAAACGGTGCCATCTTCAAACTGGCTTGGTAGCTATTGTTATATGAGAACTCCGCGTAAGGCAAATTGTCATCCCAACTAGATCCATAATCTAGCGCACAGGCTCTCAACATGTCCTCCAGAATTTGGTTGACTCTCTCGGTCTGCCCATCTGTCTGTGGGTGAAATGCTGTACTGAACTCCAATCTCGTTCCCAAAGTCTGGTATAACCGATGCCAAAACTTTGAAGTAAATTGTGTTCCTCTATCTGATACGATGGTCCTCGAGACTCCATGCAGACATACGATCCGTGACATGTATATCTTGGCCAACTTTGCATTGGTATAAGTGGTTTTCCCTGGGATGAAGTGAGCCACTTTGGTCAAGCGATCAACTACTACACATATAGAATCATATCCTGCTTTGTTCCTGGGCAATCCGGTGATAAAGTCCATGCCCAGTTTATCCCACTTCCATTCAGGTATCGGCATAGGCTGTAACAGTCCTGCTGGCTTCTGATGCTCTGCTTTCACTCTCTGACATACATCACATACAGCTACGTACTCAGCAATATCCTTCTTCATACCAGTCCACCAGAAATGTTCCTTCAAATCCAGATACATCTTGGTGTTTCTGGGGTGTATCGAGTATGGTGAGTCATGAGCCTCCTGAAGTATTAACTTCCTGATCTCTGGGTTATTGGGCACATAAACTCGGTCCTCAAACCATAAGGTATCGTGCTCATCCTCACGAAAACCTTTGGCCTTTCCTTTGCTCATCTTCTCCTTTATCTCGGCAATCTCCTTGTCATCCTTTTGAGCTTCCCGAATCTTGTCCAGCAACCTCGACTGGACCTCCACTGTTGCAACGAATCCTCTAGGAACTATCTCTAACCGTAGTTCCATGATGTCCTTTGCTAACTCCTTCGGTAGTCCCTTACTTTCAAGGATATTAGCATAACTCTTCTGGCTCAAAGCGTCTTATACGACATTGGCCTTTCCTGGATGATGGTGTAGCTTCATGTCATAATCCTTTATAAGCTCTAACCATCTCCTCTGTCTAAGGTTCAGTTCCTTCTAAGTGAAAATGTACTTCAAACTCTTATGATCTGTGTACACATCACAACGGTTTCCTATGAGATAATGTCTCCAGGTCTTCAATGCATGCACTACGGATGCTAACTCCAAATCATGCGTGACATAGTCCAACTCATGAGGTTTTAGTTGTCATGAGGCATAAGAAACAACTCTTCCGTCTTGCATAAGCACACATCCAAGTCCTAAGCGAGAGGCATCGCAATACACTTGGAACTCCTTATGTATATCTGGCAGTGTTAGCACTGGCGCTGTAGTTAAACGTTTCTTCAACTCCTGGAAACTTGCCTCGCAATCGTCTGTCCATTTAAACTTAGTATCCTTCTTCAATAGTTCAGTCATTGGCTTCGCAATCTTGGAAAAGTTCTCAATGAATCTCTGATAGTACCCTGCGAGTCCAAGGAAACTGCGGATCTCGCTAACTGAAGTGGGTGCTAACCATTCAGTGACTGACTGAACTTTGCTGGGGTCTACTGCTATACCTTCTCCTGATATAACATGTCCAAGGAACCTGACTTCCTTCAACCAAAACTCGCATTTGCTAAATTTAGCATACAACTGGTGTTCCCTGAGTTTCTCGAGAACTAAGCGCAAATGTTCCTTGTGCTCCTCCTCGTCCTTCGAGTATACCATAATATCATCAATAAACACCACCACAAACTTGTCCAAATACTCGATGAACACCTTGTTCATCATGCTCATGAAATAAGCAGGGGCATTAGTCAGTCCAAATGACATGACCGTGTACTCGTATAATCCATACCGCATTGTGAACTCTGTCTTTGGTATATCCTTCTCTCGTATCTTCAACTGATGGTACCCCGATCGCAATTCGATCTTTAAAATACCTTAGCTCCTTGTAACTGATCGAACAGATCATTGATCATCGGCAGTGGGTACTTGTTCTTAATCGTTACTTCATTCAAGGCTCAATAATCAACAACCATCCTTAGGGATTTATCCTTCTTCTCAACCAAAAGCACAGGGGCTCCCCAAGGTGATGAACTTCTTCGAATGTATCCTTTCTCCAACAACTCCTTGATCTGTTTCTTGATTTCCTCCAGATCATTTGCGGGCATCCGATAGGGTCTCTTGGATATTGGCCCTGTACCTGGCAATAGCTCTATTAGAAACTCAATGTCTCTATCCGGTGGCATGCCTGGTAACTCCTCTGGAAAACATCCGGATAATCCTTCACTACAGGCACTTCCTCCTGAACAACTCCCGTGAGGGTATTCACTTGGCTCCTCCTAGGCACATGCCTAGATACATACTTAATCCTTTTTCCCTCCGGGTGGTGAGATAAATTGATTTACTAGCACAGTCAATGCTTCCTCCATACTTTGACATCCAGTCCATACCTAATATTACATCCAATCCTTGGGACTCCAAGATAATTAGGTCGGACGGAAAGACATGGGTGCCAATGGTTAGGGGTATCTGGTTGCACCATCGGCTGGCCATGTATTCTGCTCCAGGTGAGCTTACTAACAGAGGGGTCCTAAGGGTTTGGGTTGGTAGTTTAAACTTATCCACGAATCCCCTTGATATGTATGAATGCGATGCACCAGTATCGAAAAGAACAAGAGCGGTAAATGACTTAACCAAAAACTTACCTATTACCGCGTCCGGCTGCTCTTCAACCTCCTCCATGTTAACGTGGTTCACTTGTCCTTTATTGAATGGATTGGGCTTCTTCCCAGCACTCCCATTTCCGTTTCCATTCTTTCATTCAGGGCACTCCATGGCGTAGTGTCCAGTCTTCCCGCACTTGAAACAAGTAACGTGACTTAAGTCCCTTTTTGCGGGTGTGGCTGGATTGGGGTGGTTTTGATTATTGTTGGCTCCGTTCCCATTCCCATTCTTAGAACCATTGTGGTTATGCGATCCTCCTCGAGTGTGGTTGTGACCTCCATGGTTATGAACAAGTCCTCCCAAGTTCGGGGTTAGGCGAGGCTTTTGCTGAGCTCCTGAGTTATACTTCCCTTGTCCATACTTCCTCTTGCGGCTCTCAATCTGCTGCTGCTTCCCTTCAATCATAAGAGCCTTATCTACCAACTCATGGCAGTTGTTAAAGGTTGCTACCATCAACTGCATGCTCATCTCATCATTCAGCCCTTCCATAAACTTCTCCTGCTTCGCGGCATCTGTGGCCACATCATCAGGGGCATAGCGTGATAATTTGCTAAAATCATCCACGTACTGAGCCACAGTACAGTTCCCCTGGCGTAGGTTGCGGAACTCTCGCTTCTTTATTTGCATAGCTCTAGTTGAGACATGGGCTATGCGGGAAGCTTGCTGAAACTGGTCCCAAGTGATATTGGCTATAGTAAAGGTGGCTGTGTAATTATCCCACCATGAGGCTGCAGGTCCATCCAATTGGTGTGCGACAAAGCGCACTCTTTCAACATCTGTGCAACCAGCGGTGGTCAACTCCCTTCCAATACGGCGTAGCCAATCATCAGCAACTATAGACTCGGTGCTACTGGAAAACACCAGCGGCTGTAACCTTAGAAAACGGGCTAGGTTGTCCACTGGTGTCGGGTTGTTGTTGTTGTTGCCCTGGTTCTGAACTAGCAATTGCATCAAAGTATTCTGCTGCTAGATCAACTGGGTGAGCTCCGGTGGGAAAGCAAAACTGGTGTCACGTCTCGGAGGCATCTAATGGGTTTAGATGGAAGAGATCAGAATAGAAAAGGGGTCTAATGAGAAAGCACTACCCATATGCACATGAGACAAACACAAACATTTCACTCAATCAAATCAAGCAAGGGCATACAAAGGGTCTAGAACTATCGCAAAAGTGCTCAACTACTACTAAATACATGGGGGAATACTACTAATCATTTGATGGTCATCTAGAAATTTTGATCGGTGGAAGACTCCATGATATCTGCTCCAGCTTCGTCTTCAAAGTCATCTTCACTAGGGTCGGAGTCGGTGTCGTTGATGATGATGTAGTTGTCTGGGCAAGTGGGATCGTCGTCTTCTTCTCCCGGTGCTGGTCCTCCCATGAACACTCCGATCTTCTTAACTAGGTCGTCATTCTTCTCTAGTAGTGTCTTGATTTCCTCCTCATATCCATCGCGTGTGAACTTGAGTTCTTCCTCCAGTTCGATGATTCTAGTCTTCGCCTTCTTCAAGTCCATCATATCCGTGCACATCTGGTTCTCCTGACGTCGAATGTGCTGGTTTAACTCCTGGATGAAAGCTGCAATGGATCTATCCTTCTTGGTGCTGATTACTTCCCATTGCTCGTCTCGGCGCCCACATATCTGGTAGATACTGTCCTTAAGTTCCCTGTTGTAGACTTCTCCAATGCATCCCATGGTAATGTGGGCTGCCATGCTCTTTCCTAGACTCCAGGTGGGTGCTTTGAAAGAAAATTCTATGGGTTTAGAGGTTGGCCAGAACGTCCTTCCTGGAACTTGTACTTGAATCATCCAGCACTCCTGACGGTGTTCTGGACTAGGGGGTACTCACCACGTCGTCTCCCGATCTGTTAGATTGGGCCGAGGACCCCCATGGCCCTATACTCATGGGCCAGTTCAGACAGCTGCCGCATACATGGAAGATTCCACAAGACTTGGTGATCAAGACAAGGACTCCTCCCCACCGGCATATTCGGCTAGGACTCTTGTTATCCTAGGCCTCTGGTGCATTATATAAACTGAGACTAGGCTAGTCGATAGAACATATACAACAATCATACCATAGGCTAGCTTCTAGGGTTTAGCCTCTCTGATCTCGTGGTAGATCAACTCTTGTAATACTCATATCATCAAGAATAAATCAAGCAGGAAGTAGGGTTTTACCTCCATCAAGAGGGCCCGAACATGGGTAAAACATCGTGTCCCCTGCCTCCTGTTACCATCCGCCTTAGATGCACAGTTCGGGACCCCCTACCCGAGATCCGCCGGTTTTGACACCGACATTGGTGCTTTCATTGAGAGTTCCGTTGTGTGTTCGACAAAAGGTCGATGACTCGCTTGCAGATCAACTGCGACTTCGGCATCTTCGTCACCGGCTCGACTGGTCACCTTGGCTCGACCAAGGACTGTGCCCTACCTTCGATCATCATGTTCAGATGAGCGCCTTCATCAACATCAACTCCGATCTCTATAAAGATCATGGAGGAATCATCCAGGGAGCCCGGGGGCTCAACATCAACATTGCCCTTGGGCGACCGTGCTGTTTTTCTGGACAGCGAACTTGTGTCCGCCGCCACCGCCTCCTCAAGTGTCGTTTTAACGATTGCTTCAGTGGAATTGAGTCTACAACAACCCTGGAAAATTTCGTCGAGTTCCGATGGAGGAATCTCTGGCAATCTGCGATATACCGGAGCCCTGTCAAATCTGGACGAGAATCTGGACGAGTTTAGGGCGTGGTCTCCAGAGCCTAGCTCGGAGGTCCTTTGGAAGATCCAACCGTTCATCTTGTGCGGAATTCCCATATCTACCACCCCTCCAAATTTCAGCTCCATCCGACGGTTCAAACTCGGGGAACCTTCCGATGAGTAGACCAATTTTCGGATCCGTTTTCTGCGCGAATACGGATCCGACCCGAAATTATGTTTCTTTATGAACGTGATATGTGACAACCTTTTTAGAGGAATTCTCTTCTAGGGTATTGTGCGTTAATTTTAAACACGTGCCCGTAAATTTTTAAGCCTCCCCTGAGGTCATCTTGATCATCATGCTGGTGTCAAACCAGTCCGGCAATATTGCTCCAAGGTTGCCGACCCGCGCTAGACACGTCGTCACTTTGTTGAACCGAGCTCAACTTCTTCGGATCATCATCTCGGCAAGCCGAACAAGAGTCCGGCATCGCGAAGGATAAATCATCACCAACTTCGCCGCCCCACGGATTACACGGAGCGGGCATACCGGCATCGCCGCACGGTCACTTCATCAAGCTGGCATCGACCATGTCACGACCTGCATCGGCAGGGCTGCACTATTGCTTCTTCAAGCTGGTGTCCATCACGCCGACCCACTCCGACATGTCGGCTGGACCGGGGGCTTCACCATCTCTTCATCAACCTACTCCGGAGACTTCGGCGTCACTAGCCGACCAGCTCCGTCACGTTAGACGGACCGAGAGCTTTGCCTCGGTAAGACAACCTTTGCCAGCATCACCATGCCATCTCTTTATCGCCCATCAGGCAATGGGTGTGCGGATCGAGTCCCAATTTTGGTAATCATCTTTCTTAGGATTGCTACAACAAATAAACCAGGTGCTATTAATCCTAGTATTTTTTGCTTGTTTGGGTTCATTTTTCCCAAGGAATTATTACTCTGGTTTGTCAATCATATGTACGCAGGTCTATCAAATGGTGGCCGCATTAACGATGGTCACATGGTGGTTCGGTCAGTTTCCGTATATAGTACGGTGAACGCCGCATCCGGAACTCGGACCGACCTGTGAATTCAGGCTTTGCCACGCCTTTACCGCATCACGCCGATGCCCTGCATCAACATCGACTTCGGCGCCAGACCATATTTATTTTATTACTCACTTTGCATAAATTATTCATTATGCAACGATTTTTTAATTATTATTATTACTATTATCTCTGGTTTGCACTATTTTTTGTGCACAGGAAAATGATCCGGGTTGGGCAGTATCGTCAACTCAGCATACTTACATACCACGTCACCTCGGCTGGACGGGGGACTTCGTCAACACTTCATTACCCCATGCCGAGGATTTCGGCATCACTCTACCGGCCTGCATTGACCGTGCTATGTCACCACTTTGGAGTGCCGAGCTCTTTGATCTGCCACCTTGGGACCGGCTTGGGGGATGGAACCTTGTCCTGCATCAAGCTCGGACCGCGTCATCAATACCAAACACATTAACCAGCTAAGTTGCCTTCATGCTCAAAGTTCTAAATTTTTAACTTGTGTTCGGTTCGACCAAGCATTATACTTTTTTGGAAAAAAGTTGCTTGTAAAAAATTTCCTTGTCCAAACTTTGTTTGTGACGCACAAATTCAAATACACCGTTTATTTGGGGGCTTCCTTTATGAAGCTTTTCCTCTTGCATATGATTATACTTGTACGGCTTCGTTCCTTGTTCGTGTATTACGCCACAATATGCACCATATTGACTTAAGTGATTTGCAAGCTGGGTTGCCTGGCTCCTGTGCTTACCCCTACGTTCCCGATTGTTCTGCTAGGGAGTAAAGGGAGCACCTCTGCGATTGTCACGACCGGGTCCTCCGAGCTCTGACCTCAGACTGGGTGAAGCCAAAAGCTAGCGCTCTTATTGTTTTCAATCATGGTCGGCACACAACGGAACTCATGAGCACAAAAATCTATTGCACAAGTCTCATAGTAATAATGAGCACCGAAGAAAGGTATCGGTGGGGGTACTATTTTCTTCGAAGATGCTTCTTACACTTTGTCTGTAATATAGCATAAGTTCCCTGAGCGCGCTTTGTCTGTTATAGCCTTATGGCCCGGTTGCCTGGTTATCGGAAACACTGTCGATATTCTCGACAGGCGGAGTACATAACACTTTTCGGTCCTTGACCGAAGAGGGAGAAGCGTTTAAAGTTCGGGTGAACAAAGATATGATATTAGTACTTCGATACATACAATCATTATACATAAAATTATTTTACCCAAGTCACTTGGGGGCTCTTAAATTTATATGAGCCGTTTTATAATTAGTGTTCTTCTTGTTAGTTGTTGCAAAGTTTTATTACTATTATTATTCATCACTCCTTTTTTCGACACGAGTGTGTGGTCACTAGCCGGGGAGCCTAATTTCTCTCTCAAAGCTGCTAGAGTTTAGTTTGCTAAACTGGCCTAATGAGAAGCACTCCACCTTCGGGATAGGAGGTTGAAGCCGTAGGCTGACCCGCTTGAAGTCTTGAGATAGGATGTGTCATGTTAAAGCACGGTAGGAGCACTCTTTTTTTTCTAAGACCAATTTTCGGATTGACACCGAACACTTGATCTTGTTCGGACGTCAAGTTTGTACTGACGTTTTTTGGTTTCCCAAGCTTATGGCACTTTTAAACTATTTGTGTGTTTTCAGCACAAATCTCGCAGTGCAACACCGGACACCTTTAGAGATTCGGCAAAAATATTCTCGGATATTGCTATATATGCATCGGTTTCGAATTGTGTCTTCGGTCAAAAGTTGGGTTGCCCGGCTCCTGCACTTGCTTCCTACGTTCCGCTTTGTTCGGCTAGGCGTGCAAAGGGAGAACCACTGCGATTGTGCTTCCAGCTCACATGGTTAAGCACCTCAGTGGAGAAAGCCGAAAACTGACTGTCACAATAAGCGTAAACTGGTCAGCGATCCGATGACTGTGTTAAATGACGGGCCATTCATAACAATGGCCGAAGTGTTTACGGCTTGACCTCGATTGTTGCTGAACACTACCGGGGGCTATTAACTGGCCTCCCAAACTAAATCCTCGATATTTTGCTCTTACATTAGAGCTGAGGTTTCATGATCATGCTTAGCATGACAACCCAAAGAAAGGAACCAATAGCGGGACTATTTTCTTTGGAAGACATTTATTATGTTAAACAGTAATATAACATATCTCTTTGCGTACCTTTGTTTATAAAACCGTATGGCCAAATTGCCTTGTTTGTCGTAAATCTTTGCCCTCATAAAGGCTTTATAAAGTAGGACAAACACTCCTCGGCTACTGGCCGAGGAGGTGGAAGCCGATGGTCGGTCAACAAAGTTTTGTACAATGCGGATCCGAGCATTAATGATGTAAAATACTGGGATACATAGAATCATTACACATAATTTGTGATTTTACTCTGGATATCGATCCTTAATTCGGCCACCCGTGCCCGCATTAAACCTCGGGGGCTACTGGGCTTCGGGCTTATCATTTACTAATATTAAAGGGGCGTATCGATCCCCTGATCTGTTGTTGCCACCCGAGCAGTGTCTCGGGGGCTACTGCATTGGCAATCCAGTGCAGAAAATTTAAGTGCAATATAGTTTTCGAGGAGATTATGATCCTCAGGTTGGTCAGCCGCACCCAACCCGAGTCTCGAGGACTCTGCACACCGCCTTTTGTGTCCCGAAGTATTCTGCCGAGCTAGGAGTTGATCCTCAGACCGATTTTGCAAATCAACCTGAGTCTCAGTGGCTACTGGAATCATCGGTCTTATGTCATCCTTCAGGTCAATCTCAGATTTTAGACCGATACACACCTTGAGGGCTACTAGCTATATATCTCGGCAGAGAATAAATTGCACCAATAAAAAATATTGACAAAAAATCGGCCCACAGTCAGGGTGGTGCACCACCTCGGAAGCAGTCCGGCATAAAGCTCGGGCGCTGGTGGCTGGCTCCATAGAGGGCATTTCCGGCATTAAGCTCGACTAAACTCCTTCAACCTTTTTGAACCAATGTGATTTATGACACCTCGGATATAGTCCGGCGTTGGAGCTCGGATACAGTCCGGCGTTGGAGCTTGGACACAGTCCGGCGTTGGAGCTCAGATACATTTCGGTGTTGGAGCTCAGAAGCAGTCCGGCATTGGTGCTCGGCTGCAAAAGATACCTCGAATGCAGTCCGGTGTTAGAGCTCGCACGCAAGAGGACACTGCCTCCCGGGAACAACTTCAAACCCGAGGTGTGGCATAAAAATAACAAGGTATTGATAAAGGCCGGAAACTTAAAGGGGCTCCTCGGATACCCGACGTGTAAACTCGTCGAATGCATTTCGGCGATCCTCAAGATCGAAGATGAGAAGATTTGTTGAACCAGTTTTTAAGATCGACAACCGAAGATGAAGAACAGTTCGGAAGAATCGAGGAGCATACCTAACTTGAAGACTGGTTCAGGGGCTACTGATGGTGTCCTGGACTAGGGGGTACTCACCACGTCGTCTCCCGATCTGTTAGATTGGGCCGAGGACCCCCATGGCCGTATACTCATGGGCCAGTTCGAACAGCTGCCACATACATGGAAGATTCCACAAGACTTGGTGATCAAGACAAGGACTCCTCCCCACCGGCGTATTTGGCTAGGACTCTTGTTATCCTAGGCCTCTGGTGCATTATATAAACTGAGGCCAGGCTAGTCGATAGAACATATACAACAATCATACCATAGGCTAGCTTCTAGGGTTTAGCCTCTCCAATCTCGTGGTAGATCAACTCTTGTAATACTCATATCATCAAGAATAAATCAAGCAGGACGTAGGGTTTTACCTCCATCAAGAGGGCCCGAACCTGGGTAAAACATCGTGTCCCCTGCCTCATGTTACCATCCGCCTTAGACGCACAGTTCGGGACCCCCTACCCAAGATCCGCCGGTTTTGACTATTGGAAATATGCCCTAGAGGCAATAATAAAAGCATTATTATTATATTTCTTTGTTCATGATAATTGTCTTTATTCATGCTATAATTGTATTATCCAGAAATCGTAATACATGTGTGAATAACAGACACCAACATGTCCCTAGTAAGCCTCTAGTTGACTAGCTTGTTGATCAATAGATAGTCATGGTTTCCTGGCTATGGACATTGGATGTCATTGATAACAGGATCACATCATTAGGATAATGATGTGATGGACAAGACCCAATCCTAAGCATAGCATGAGATCGTGTAGTTCGTTTGCTAGAGCTTTTCTAATGTCAAGTATCTTTTCCTTTGACCATGAGATCGTGTAACTCCCGGATACCGTAGGAGTGCTTTGGGTGTATCAAACGTCACAACATAACTGGGTGACTATAAAGGTGCATTACAGGTATCTCCGAAAGTGTCTGTTGGGTTGACACGGATCGAGACTGGGATTTGTCACTCCGTATGACGGAGAGATATCACTGGGCCCACTCGGTAATGCATCATCATAATGAGCTCAAAGTGACCAAGTGTCTGGTCACGGGATCATGCATTACGGTACGAGTAAAGTGACTTGCCGGTAACGAGATTGAACGAGGTATTGGGATACCGACGATCGGATCTCGGGCAAGTAACATATCGATTGACAAAGGGAATTGCATACGGGGTTGATTAAATCCTCGACATCGTGGTTCATCCGATGAGATCATCGTGGAGCATGTGGGAGCCAACATGGGTATCCAGATCCCGCTGTTGGTTATTGACCGGAGAGCGATCTCGGTCATGTCTACATGTCTCCCGAACCCGTAGGGTCTACACACTTAAGGTTCAGTGACGCTAGGGTTGTAGGGATATGTATATGCAGTAACCCGAATGTTGTTCGGAGTCCCGGATGAGATCCCGGACGTCACGAAGAGTTCCGGAATGGTCTGGAGGTAAAGATTTATATATGGGAAGTCCTGTTTCGGGCATCGGGACAAGTTTCGGGGTTATCGGTATTGTACCAGGACCACCGGAAGGGTCCCAGGGGTCCACCGGGTGGGTCCACCTGTCCCGGGGGGCCACATGGGCTATAGGGGGTGCGCCTTGGCCTACATGGGCCAAGGGCACCAGCCCCACATAGGCCCATGCGCCTAGGGTTTGAAGAGGGAAGAGTCCTAGGAGGGGAAGGCACCTCCTAGGTGCCTTGGGGGGAAGGGAAACCCCCCTTGGCCGCCGCCCCCCTAGGAGATTGGATCTCCTAGGGCCGGCCACCCCCCCTTGGCCCTCCTATATATAGTGGGGAAAGGAGGGACTTCAGACCTTGGCTTTTGGTTGCCTCCTTCTCCCTTTCCAACACCTCCTCCTCCTCCATAGTGCTTGGCGTAGCCCTGCCGGAGTACTGCAGCTCCATCAACACCACGCCGTCATGCTGCTGCTGGTGCCATCTCCCTCAACCTCTCCTCCCCCCTTGCTGGATCAAGAAGGAGGAGACGTGGCTGTTCCGTACGTGTGTTGAACGCGGAGGTGCCGTCCGTTCGGTGCTAGGATCTCCGGTGATTTGGATCACGTCGTGTTCGACTACATCATCCCCGTTCTTTGAACGCTTCCGCTCGCGATCTACAAGGTACGTAGATGCATCTAATCACTCGTTGCTAGATGAACTCATAGATGGATCTTGGTGAAGCCGTAGGAAAATTTTTGTTTTCTGCAACGTTCCCCAACATTGACACCGACAGCTCCTCTTCAGGTAAAGTGGCATTGTACATCCCGGTGAAGCTTGGTAGTCCAATGTTCAAGTACCTAGTGACTTCCTTCAGATGGCGTCCAAATGGTGTGTCTTCATCCGGTTGTGCAAACTTGTTCTTCATCTCCGCCATCCTAAAGAGTAGAAAATGGAGAGGAATCAGAAATGAGTAGAGAAGTGTGGCCTATGGTTTATCTTAGTGGTCATGTCCTACACTCAGCGTGTGCTCTGATACCATCTTGTAGCGACCCGACCTCAGATGGTCAAGTCTCTGTGCTTCAGTGTCATCCTTGGATCGGTAATGCTGACACACACAGTACTCGAAGGATTTATAACAGAGTAGCAATCACACACTTATTACATCGAATGTCTCAAGAGAGAACTTATTACAATAATATGGCTTAAGGCCATCTAATGCGATAACAGCAGAAGGCTTGGAAGATAAAGTGAGTCCATCAACTCCAACAGCATAGCTGAGCTGCACGGCAACGACCTAACGAACCTTACTCTTCGTCTGAAAAGTCTGCAACATAATACGTTGCAGCCCGAAAACGGGTCAGCACATGGAATATGCTATCAAGGTAACACAGTAGAGCAAGAACAGAATAATACTATCACTACATGCATATTTGGCTGGTGGAAAGCTCTATGGTTATAGTTTTTGCGAAAAGCCAATTTTTCCCTACAACAAAGGAATATATTTTAATTTAACTATCATGGTAGTTGAAACATTATTGAGAAGGTTCATCCAACTCAATCCCAATTAAAGTGATTAACATCCCAACAATATTAATTAAGAGTGATGAGATACATGTGATAACCCAAGAACTAGATACTCAAGATTTTTCCATAACCGGGGACACGGCTAACCATGATTAGTTTGTACACTCTGCAGAGGTTTGTGCACTTTTCCCCACAAGACTCGATCGCCTCCGTTGGATTTCTCGCACTACAAGGTGTTTGAGAAATGGATGACCAAGACACAGTCTTTCAGAAACATTAACTCTCTACTCCGGACAGACCATACCAAACCTACATCCCACTACCTACTGATCTGCCTCTTCGAGAGCTTCACGTAACTTACTCAACCATGCTTGAGCCCATAATAGCTTGTGGCTGCACACAGAAGTTTCTAGCATGAATCATCTCAGTTCCCTTTGAGCCTGGGTGGCGGTCCATAGGAAGATCACATGGTTACTCCGGGATTTCCAAAAAAATACAGACAACACTAGGTTCCCCAGGTGCCTCAATCCACCCAGATGTTTGATTTAAGTTGCCACTTAAGTTGAACCATTAATTAACAAACTCACATCTGTCATGGATTTCACTCAAACCCAAACCACGTCTACAAGCATAGCATAGCATAGTAATATAAGCAAGCGTAGAAGTAACTCCCCAGGGTTTGAATATAACAGGGCAATAGGTTCTACCTCAACAACTACTTCCCAACCCACATGTTAATGACATCCTAATCATGCAATGTTTGAGGGGTGGAACTAATGCATAAAAACTGGGTATGAGAAGAGTATGATCAATGTGTTACTTGCCTTGCTGACGATCTGCGAAACCTAGGTACTTGTAGTAGCACGCTTCGCACTCCGGGTGTTCTATCGCAACAAACAATAACATACGTAAGCAACAAGCAAAGATGCACAAGCAAAACTCAAATAAAAGAGGTTGACCGGAAAGTTCAACTTAAGAACTCCGGTTAGCAAAAAGAATCAAATCAAACGGAGCAACGAAACTCAAACGGCGAAAGAAACAAGATCCGTTTACTAATCTGAACCTAGGTCAAATTTTACAGTAGAAAAAGCTTCTTCAAGTTGATTAAACAGAAAGAGGATCTCGAGACGAAGATCTAGGCGCTTGAATCGCCTGATTCCGACTAACAAGCGAAAAGATAAACATAAACTAAGATCAGATCATAAATCGCGATCGAGAATAATCGCAGATAAATCCGATAAAAGAAAACTGACGAATAGACTAACGAACGAGCGTTCGTTAGTTGTAAATAACGGGCGAAGAACCGTTTATTAAACGAATGTACGGACGAACGTCCGCTAAGTAGAAGAACCGAGAAAAACCGGCGATCCAAAAAAACGAATCTAGGGTTTTCTAAAAAAACTGAACGGTTCAAAAAAAAAACTGGCGGCTTGGATTCTGGCGCGGTACCTCCGGCGAGGGGCTCCGG